>NC_082706.1:164121829-164439746 GCF_030144855.1 Hypanus sabinus | reverse complement strand
ATGCAGGTTAATAAGGTTACCTCTAGATGAGATCATAAGACAAAGGAATAAATTAGACCATTCAGCCCATTCAGTCTGCTCCGCCACTGGCTGATTTATTTTTGCTCTTCCCTACTTTCCTGGCTTCTCCAAGCAATATTCAACACCCTTACTAATCAAGAACCCATAAATTTCTGCTTTATGTATGCTTAATGATCCTGGCATCCACAGCCGTTTGTGGCAATGAATGTCACAGATTCACTCAACCTCTCGCTAAAGAAATTCTTATTAATTCTATGTCCTAAATGGCACCTGTCTATTCTGAGGTTGTGTCCTCTGGTCCTCGAATCCCCTACAATTTGAAATATCCTCTCCACATCCATTATACCTTTCAATATTCAGTAACTCAATGAGATTCTTCTATAATCCATGCGAGCCATCAAACACTCCCCATATGTTCATAACCTATGGACTCACTTTCAAGGACTCTTCATCTTATGTCCTTGATAGTTATTGTTTGCTTGTTTATTTATTTATTTTTCTTTTACCTTCAGTCTGTTGTCTTTGGCACACTGAATGGGGGTGGGGGGGGGGGAGGGGGGAAGGGCCGGTCTACTACGAATGTCCATATGAAAATAAGGTTGTATGTAGTACTGTGCAAAAGACGTAGGCACTTGTAAAAAAAAAATCTGTAAATCAGAAATAATAAAATGAAAAGTTTCTAAATATCAAAAAATTACTATAACGAGCAGTAAAGAGTTAAAACCCAAGTCCAATCCATATTTGGTGTGACTGCCCTTTGCCTTTAAAACTACATTAATTCTCTTAGGTATACCATTGTGCAGTGTTATAAGAAAATCAGCTGCCAGGTTGTCACAAGCATCTTGGAGAATTTGCCACAGATCTACACACTTCAACAGTCTTGCTTGCTTCTGTCTTTCCAGGAAAGCTCAGGCAGCTTCAATGACATTGAAATCAGGGCTCTGCGGTGGCCATACCATCTGAAACTATATAAAAATCCTAGGCTGCTAAAGACTTTTGCACAGTACTGTATGGTGACATATATGTACATTGATAATAAATTTACTTTGAGCTTTTCATTCTGGTAAACCTCCCCTGGATCCTCTCCAATGCCAGCTTAGATATGGGGCCCAAAACTGCTCACAATACATCAAATGTTGACTAACTATGGCTTTATAAAGTCTCAGGATTACATTTTTGCTTTCATATTCTAGTTCTCTTGAAATGAATGCTAACATTGCTGTGCTGTCTTTACGACAGTTATTTAGTTTATAATATTTTTGCTTAGTAATTCATTCGATAGTATTTTCTAGTTAGAATTAGGAGTGTTTAAAGTATATTCATTGCATGTAAAATATATCGGCATGCGATGACGCCACATCCGGTTTCGCCGCGTCTTGTGGGAAAATACCGGTTTGAAATTAGCGCGAGGGTGGGGGCTTACCACGAGGCTCACCTGAGCAGAAGTTGTTTTGCAGGCATGAGAAATCACAGTGAGAGCAACGCTGTAAGTTAATAGATAATCGATATATTGAACTAAGATGTTAATGCCGATCCTGTTAGAAGTAACGACGGTAGATAATGTTTATGCTTTGGTTAGTTAAAGAGTCGCGGATAGTTTGCATGGAAGTGTATTTAAAGTAGTCAATGGAGCAGGTAAACTCTCCCTGTAAACTGCACCTTAGTGTAATGTAGTTATAGTCACCTTTGCAAGTATTTACACTTGAAATGTGATATTAAGGAAGGAACAAATACTGTATCAATCTTGTATTGTTTTATCAACAGTTTTCACCATATGTTAATGTGAAGAGTGAACAGTAAATGGTTAATCTTACTGCGATCTGGTTCTTATTAACTGGTTTATCTCGACGTTGAATTCGGCGTTATTAGTACACGCGAAGGAGAACATTACAATTGCTTTGCCTTCCTTACTTCCAACTCAGCCTGCAAGTTAGCCTTTAGGGAATCCTGCGAAGGACTCCTAAGTTCATTTCTACCTCTAATTTCTCAATTTACTCGCCGGTTAGAAAGTAGTCTAAACCGTTATTACTTCTACCAAAGTATATCACCATATATGTACTTCCCTATATTGCCACTTTTTTGCCCATTCTCCTACTTTGTCCATCTGCAAACTCTGTTTCCTCAACACTATCTGCCCCTCCACCTAAGTTTATGTCATAAAATTGAAAAGCACAGAAATTAAAGGGGCACAGATCCTTAAATAACATTTCATCAAGCCAGCTCGAGTTGAATCTGCTTTGATATGCAGACTCACCACAGAACATGAATGGCCGAGCAGGCCAGACACCAATCCTCCAGTTTCAGCCTTGACCTGAAATGTCAGATATCCATTTCCCTCTACAGAAGCTGCCTGATGCACTTAGTTCCCCCAGTATCTTCTTTGTTTTCTAAATTCCAGCATCTGCAGTCTCATATTTCCTCCATGGGAGATTTCAGGCAAGGTACAGGGAGGCCTCAGCAGCAATTAGCCCTCTCATGGTCTACTTGCCTAATTTAGTTCCTTGGTACAGATTTCAAGACACTGTGATTAATTGCTGTAACCTTATTGCACTTTAGCTGAAGTCAGTTATCTGGGTAACAGATCAAGGGTTGGATTTGGTCTATCTAACATAACAGAATTTGGAAGTGCTACGAGATTTATGGACTTGCAATCAATTAAATTTTGAGTTTATTCTTGAAGGTTACACAAACATAAATTTTAATCCATGGGAAGCTAGTGGTGTTATATTCAGAATACTCAACAATAATATTGAAGTGTACTGTGAAATAAAATTTAAAGTCATAACAGACCACTAAAATAGCAAAGAACGTGCAAAGGTTAAATCATTTAATGGTCAAAGTCAAACAAGTTTATTTTGAATAGTTTTAGTTATTTGAAATAATTTCCATTGTTTTTAGATGTCTACATTTAAATAGCTAATTTACCTCATTAAACTTTGCATCATAAATCTATATCCCAGAAAACCCATTGATATGAAGGGGTTATGAGATCATGTACCAGGTCTGAGAGGTGGTAGGATCCAGGTGGGAATGAAGGCAAACCGAACTTCAACCCTGGATTCCATGGGAAGTTCAGCACCAAGCAAGTAATGGATCCCACCTCTTACCTCATTAAAATGACCTATCAACTAGTAGAAATAAATTTATGGCTCTCTTCATCAAACAGTAAAGCTGTCTAATTAATAACAGACCTATAAGAGTAAGAGGCTGGCAGCTTTAATTCCAGATATATGCTAACTTCAATGTCCTCAGGTAAACCAAGTACTGACAATAGAATTCACTTCCATTAGGGAAAAAAAATGATAGGTTTGTGCAAATGTGCTCCAATAATCACTATTAGCAATTTGGGTCTTTCCAGGTAAATAAGACATTGAGATTCATGGATTGAAGAAGAAAATCTGAGATTAAAAAAGCATGTCTTGCTATAATCTTTTAACTGATAAGGTACCTGTCAATGTCTTAATTTTCTGAAACAAAAATACCTTATCTCAAATCTTTTCTATCAATGATTGTACTGAAATTTTGTTTAACGGAGAACAATAGAATAGTGGCTTAAGTCTCTACTAATCTTTTGAATGGAAAGCACCAAAGTGCTTACTTAACTTTTCTATAAGGTCTGCAGTATTAGGCTTCAAGATAGTCACGTCATTTGTAACCACAAAGTATATTAAAAACAATGCAGAAAGGTCAGATGCAGACATTGATATAGTTTTGCATCTATGAACATCGAGAGAATTGTTACATAATCCAGCCATGGCATCTGCCAAAGTTACATACGCTTTCTGCCATAGTCTCAAATATTTTATCTCTTTCCCCATCAATTATTTCCGGTTAACATTACTATGGTCAAAAATGTCACCAATATTATCAACAATTTGGCTTCTAAGCAATAGTGTGGAAAAATTTAAAACCAGTGTTAATTCTCAGAGATGGGTGTTAAGTATATCTTCAAACATAATCAACACATTTACCAATGGCTTTCATAAAATATACCTTAAAAAATACAGCCTTAGCAGGAAACACAGTTTCTTCAAACCGCTGAGACTTCTTGTTCAATTGTATATTGTTCTATTTATGCACAAAATTAAAAGTAACTGGAACCAACACCAACTTGTGCTAAGGTTGTATTGTAAAGTGTTTCGCAAAGAAATAATTTAACATTTCTTATTCCTGCAAGCCAATACAGGTGATTATAGGTGGGTTGTGATCATTAGCAGATAGGTTTGTATCACAAATTTCTGCAACACAAAGCTGTGTCATCTGCACATGTCATGAAACAAGAGTTAAAAAAGATGTGTTGAATTATTTACTTTTTTAAACAAGTACTGTAAAAGCGATTTTTATTCTGTATCCCCCTTCTCCAGCCTTGTATCCCTTTTGCCAATCAACTTCCCAACTCTTAGCTTCATCACTCCCCCTCCTGTCTTTTCCTATCATTTCGAGTCTCCCGTTCCCCTTCCCACTTTCAAATCTCTTACTATCTCTTTTTTCCATTACTCTTGCCGAAGGGGCTTGACCCAAAACGTCAACTGTACTTCCTCCTATAGATGCTGCCTGACCTGCTGCATTCCACCAGCATTTTGTGTGTTTTGCTTGAATTTCCAGCATCTGCAGATTTCCTCGTGTTTGTGTTTTTATCCTGTATCTCATTGTTTTGGATAGTTGTTTGCAAATTCTGGAAGAGCAACTTTTCATAATCCAAACAGCTGGAACACGAGATCACCTACATAAAAAATCTCAGCACAGGAAAGTCCTGTGGACGGTATCCATTTTTAACAGATTTATAGTATACCACAGGAATCAGAAATTGCATCTGTTTTTCATTCACTCATAAGAATACAATAGGTGTTAGAAACAATGCAAGTGAAAAAACACATAACACCGTGACAGTTTCACTAGTTGCACCCAGCACAAACCTAATGTCAACACTGCAAGCAGAACACGAGAGTGGAGGCATTAAGCAACACCAGTGTCTAAAATACCTACTAAAATCAGCCTCCAGCAGTCTAAACGCTAACAGTTTTATATTTGGCTTACAACCTGCTGTACGAGTGGAGACAACATAAGTCACATACAATGTGAAACTACCAAAAGATGTCATATTTAGATATAAAAGGGCAATCACAGAATGGTTAAAGCATAGAAGGAGCCTCTACAGTACCAGCTCTTTGTTCGAACGGAGCAACTACTCTACTCCCATATCCTATCCACAGAGCTCCACAAGTTATTTTTATGGTGCTTATCCAGCTCACTTACAAACACAATTGACTCTTCCTCCATCACATCACCAGCCAGTGTACTTCAGATCTCAACTACTTCCTTGGTAAAAAGGCAAACACGAGGAAATCTGAAGATGCTGGAAATTCAAGCAACACACACAAACTGCTGGTGGAACGTAGCAGGTCAGGCAGAATCTATAGGGAGAAATGCTGTTGACATTTTGGGCCAAGACCCTTCCTCAGGACTAACTGAAAGGAAAGATAGTAAGAGATTTGAAAGTAGTGGGGGGAGGGGAAAATGTAAAATGATAGGAGAAGACGGGAGGGGGTGGGGTGAAGCTGAGAGCCAGAAAGGTGATTGGCAAAAGGGATATAGAGCTAGAGAAGGGAAAGGATCATGGGATGGGAGGCCTAGGGGGAAAGAAAGGGGGGGAGCACCAGAGGGAGATGGAGAACAGGCAGAGTGATGGGCAGAAAGTCAGAAAAAAAGGAGGGGGAGGGAAAAGCTAAATATATCAGGAATGGGGTAAGAAGGGGAGGAGAGGCATTAACGGAAGTTAGAGAAGTTAATGTTCATGCCATCAGGTTGGAGTCTACCCAGCCAGTATATAAGGTGTTGTTCCTCCAACCTGAGTGTGGCTTCATCTTGACAGTACAGGAAGCCATGGATAGACATATCAGGATGGGAATGGGACATGGAATTAAAATGTCTGGTATACTGTGTCCAGTGCTCCCAATGTGGCATGTGGCCTTTTATATATTGGTGAGACCCGACGCAGACTGGGAGACCGTTTCGCTGAACACCTATGCTCTGTCCACCAGAGAAAGCAGGATCTCCCAGTGACCACACATTTTAATTCCACGTCCCATTCCCATTCCTAGAATCAGTTTGGTAAATCTATTGAGCACCTACTCTGTCTCTCTATGCATAAAATCCAGCAATACAGATTTTTTAAAAAATTAATTTTCTTAACTTTGCTCAAACATCTATTTATGTATATCCCCAGATCTCTCCTCCACATATTCCCTGTAACTTATTTTCTTATACATGGTTATTAACAGATCTCTAATTCAGCGGTCACTCAATTATATAAGGACAATTTGCAGGAGCCAATTTACCAAACAACCAGCATGTCTTTGGGATGTAGGGGGAAACCAGAGCACCCAGAAAATAAACTATAGTCACAGGGAGACTGTGCCAGCTGCACATAGACATGACTAGAGGCTGGAAGTCAACTTAGGTCACTGAAAGCTGTAAGCTGATGCCACTTCCAGGACAGCGGCGACACGCAGCACATGTGGAAGGGCATTCAGGACATCACCAATTACAGGACAACATCACCTGACTGTGCGGGTGATGCCTCCCTCCCAGATGCGCTGAATAACTTTTACGCTTGTTTGAGGCAGGAAATGACGTGACAGCGAGGAAGTCCACCCCTCTACAAATGACTAGGTGCTGTGTCTCACTGTGGCCAATGTAAGAAGAACCCTGTGCAGGGTCAACCCACGGAAGGCCGCTGGACCAGACAACATCCCTGGTAGAGTGCTTAGAGGATGTGCAGACCAGCTAGCAGATGTTCTCACTGACAGCTTCAACATCTCCCTGAGCAGCGCCACTGTTCCAACGTGCTTTAAGGCCGCCACCATTGTCCCCGTGCCGCAGAAGTCTTCAGTGTCCTGCCTAAATGACAACCATCCCGTTGCACTCACATCCATCATCATGAAGTGTTTCAAGAGGTTCGTCATGAGGCACATCAAGACCCTGCTGCCCCCCTCAGTGGACCCCCTACAGTTTGCATACAGTCCCAACTGCTCAACAGACGATGCCATTGCCATCACCCTCCACCTGGCCCTAACCCACCTGGACAAAAAAGACAAGTATATTTGAATGCTGTTCATAGACTTCAGTTCAGTATTCAACACAATCATCCCTCAGAAACTGAATGGAAAGCTGAGCCTACTGGGCCTGAACACCTTCCTCTGCAACTGGATACTAGACTTCCTGACTGGGAGACCTCAGTCAGTCCGGATCAGGAGCAGCATCTCCAACACCATCACACTGAGCATGGGGGCCCCCCAGGGCTGTGTGCTCAGTCCAATGCTGTTCACTCTGCTGACCCATGACTGTGCTGCAACACACAGCTCGAACCACATCATCAAGTTTGCCGATGACACGACCATGGTAGGCCTCATCAGCAAGAACAACGAGTCAGCTTACAGGGAGGAGGTGCAGACCTCCTCTAACGGACTGGGTGCAAAGCCAACAACCTGTCTCTGAATGTGAACAAAACAAAAGAGATGGTTGTTGACATCAGGAGGGCACGGAGCGACCACTCCCCACTGAACATCGACAGCTCTTTGGTAGTGATTGTTAAGAGCATAAAATTTCTTGGTGTTCACCTGGCAGAGAATCTCAGCTGGTCCCTCAACACCAGCTCCATAGTAAAGAAAGCCCAATAGCATCTCTACTTTCTGCGAAGGCTGAGGGAAGTCCATTTCCCACCCCCCCATCCTCATCACATTCTACAGGGGTTGTATTGAGAGTAAACGGAGCAGTTGCATCACTGCCTGGTTCAGAAATTGCACCATCTCGGATCGCAAGACCCTGCAGCTGATAGTGAGGTCAGCTGAGAAGATCATCGGGGTCTCTCTTCCCGCCATTATAGACATTTACACTACACGCTGCATCCGCAAAGCTAACAGCGTTATGAAAGACCCCACGCACCCCTCATACAAACTCTTCTCCCTCCTGCCATCTGGGAAAAGGCACTGAAGTATTCGAGCTCTCACAACCAGACTATGTGACAGTTTCTTCCCCCGAGCTCCTCAATACCCAGAGCCTGGACTGACACCAACTTACGGCCCTATTGTCTTGTTTATTATCTATTGTAATGCCTGCACTGTTTTGTGCACTTTATGCAGTCTTGGGTAGGTCTGTAGTCTAGTGTAGTTTTTTTCTGTGTTGTTTTTTCGTAGTTTTGTCTAGTTTTTGTACTGTGTCATGTAACACCATGGTCTTGAAAAAACATTGTCTCGTTTTTACTATGTGCTGTACCAGCAGTTATGGTTGAAATGACAATAAAAAGTAACTTGACTTGACTTGAAAGTTGCACTTCCTGCAGCACCACTGATCCACCTTTCTACTCAGTGACTTTTTAACCCATCCTCCTCTAAATCCTGTTATTCTACAGATTTCAATCTTGAAAATAAGCCGGTATGCCACCTTATCAAATGTCTTTTGGAAGCTCACATGCCCAATGTTAACTGCATTTCCCTCGTTACCCTCTTTGCTTCTTCATTAAAGCACTGTGGAATCACTTGCGTCATAACAAGCTCTCAGCAAATCCATGCTTGCTTTCTTCAGTAAACCTACACTTCATACAATTGACCGGTCAACTTGGTCCAGGTTATTGTTTCTGGAACTTTCCCAACCAGCAAGTAGTGTTGATACTGAATTTATCCTTAAAAACTTTTTTTCAGCAAGTATATAGCATTTGCAATTTTCCAGTTCTCAGGCACCACTCAGATTTCAGCAATCTGGGATACAATCTTCTCTGGACTATGCAATTTAGATGTAGCTAGCCTTTCTTGTACCTCCCTTTCAATATCTAGCTCATTCAGAATTTCAATTACATCTTCCTTTGCTGAGACTCACTGAAGATGAGTGCACAATTGGTCCTTCGGCCATGCTTTTTGCTTCCATGCTCAGATTTGCTCATTCGTATCTCATTGGTCTCACTGCTTTTAGAATCCTTTTCATATTCACTCCCTTCTACATTTGCTGTCAGTTTTTGTATGTTCTCTCATAGCCTCTTTATTTTTTTATTTTCCCAGCTTGGTTACAGGCGTAGCTAACTCTGGATTTTAAGCCTTTGGTACTGCAGGATGCATGCTGTTCAGTCCCATGTATAGCCTCAGCCGTAACAAGTACCCTTAGTGTTCTCCTCATTTGATGTCAAGTGCAGCAAATTGGCAATGCAATTTCAAGAGGAAGCTTCAGTGGGCCACCCACTTGATCAGGACTGAATTAATTAAAATTTCTTATTGGGAGAACTATATTAGTAGCAATACCTATTTAACTCATTTATACTGACTGTGTTGGCTACTTTCCGACAGTATTTGCATTGACATACACTGGTTAATTTTCATCTCTGCACTCAACCCTTCTATTCTCATCATTCAGCTTTGATACTGGATTTTAATTATATGACTCCTGTAAGGAACATCACTGGAGTGCTTCCGCCATTTTGGTTCAAGACCCTGTATCGGGTCTGGTGTAGGGTCTTAACCTGAAATGTTGGTAATCCCTCTGCTTTCATGGACACTGCCTGAGATCCACCAGCAGTGTTTTTTGCTCCAGGGCACAGCACCTAAAGTCTCCAGTGGCACTTAAATGTGCTGCAGTACTTGTGATTTTGACACAATCGAGATCCTTCTGTAACACATACATCAGACATTGCATGCATAAATAAACTGCTTACTCCCTCATGGTTAGCAAAGGAGATTTAGGTAAAGGATATTGAAAAATACAGCATACAAACTGACAAGCATGGTGGGATATTTTTCAGGTACAATCAGAGAAGATGAGAAAAATTAATGAGGCAGTACACATGATTCTGAGAGCAAGTAATAACAAAGCAAACAGCAAGAGTTCTATGGAATACGAAGTGGGCAACTAAATGTGGAAGTCCTGGGGCAAGGCTGGGGAATTACTAACAGGAAAAACAAAAATGGCAGATGTCACTGTTGAGGGTGAGCAACAACTTACTGCTATCAAAACAAGAAATTCGACTAAGTACCGTAAATTCCGGACTATAAGCCGCTACTTTTTTCCCACGCTTTGAACACTGCGGCCTATACTACGGTGCGGCTAATGCATGTTTTTTTCTCATGCCACCAAAAACATTTTGCCTCGTAACAGTAGACCAATAAAATTGATGAGTAGTTCACAGAGGTCCAATGAAATTGTACGATAAATCAAGCGCACTTTCACAATTAAATTATTGTAAATCAGTCATTTGTACTCAACCTCATCAACATGGAAAACACTCAAAGAAAAGCATATGATGCAGCTTTTAAGTTAAAGGCGATCAATCTGGCGGTTGAAGAAGGAAATCGAGCTGCTGCACATAATCTTGGCATAAATGAATCGATGGTGAGATGGTGGAGACGTCAGCGTGAAGAACTGAGTCAATGCAAAAAGACGACAAAAGCTTTCGGAGGTAATCATAGCAGATGGCCCGAACTTGAAAACTTTCTTGAAGACTGGGTTAACACACAGAGAGCAGGCGGCCGTGGTGTTTCCACCATGCAGATCAGACTGAAGGCTAAAGCAATCGCCACCAAAATGAAAATCGAAGATTTTAGAGGTGGGCCATCGTGGTGTTTTAGATTTATGAGACGAAAAGGCCTGTCCGTCAGGGTTCGCACGACTCTGTGTCAGCAGCTCCCTCCTGACCATGAAGAAAAACTTGCTAACTTCCACACATTCACTCAAACAAAGATAGCGGAGAATTCCATCGGGCCAGATGATATCATAAATATGGATGAAGTACCTTTGACGTTTGACCTGCCTCTCACTCGGACTGTTAATAAAAAAGGTGACTCATCCATCACACTGAAAACAAGTGGCCATGAGAGAACGTATTTTACTTGTGTTCTGAGCTGCACAGCATCTGGACTAAAGCTTCCACTGATGGTGATTTTTAAGCAGCTGACAATGCCAAAGGAAAAATTCCCAAAAGAAATCATGGTGAAAGTCAATAAGAAAGGTTGGATGATGGAGAGTCTAATGAAGGATTGGCTGAGAGAGTGCTACGCCAAGCGACCAGGGGGATTTTTTCACAGAAAAAAAGCATTGCTCGTTATGGACAGCATGAGGGCCCATATAACAGATTCAGTGAAAGCTGCCATCAAGAGTACAAACTCAATTCCAGCTGTGATTCCTGGGGGCACCACGAAGTATTTGCAGCCACTGGACATCAGCGTGAACCGGGCATTTAAAGTGGCGCTGTATGTTGAGTGGGAGGCTTGGATGACGAGCGGCGAGAAATCCTTTACCAAAACAGGCCGCATGCGAAGAGCATCTTTAACTCAAGTCTGCCAGTGGATCCTAAATGCGTGGAGCCGTGTCACAACATCCACCATCACCAACGGGTTTCGAAAGGCTGGACTGCTGCGTGATGAAGAGGACCGCGTGCGCTCAAGTGAGAGTGACAACGAAGAGACTGAAGTGAGTGACGAGATCCTGAGGTTGTTCAATTCAGACACTGAAGGACTTTGATGGTTTTAGTGCGCAGGAGGAAGATGAAGAAGGCGATCAATAACTTTTCCTGGTAGGCTGCAGTATATATATTTTTTTTACCAGTCGTTAGGAGATATTGGAATGTTGTTCGTGCACTGTTCAGTAAAAAAGTATCCGCAACGTAATTTGTTACCGATACGTATGTATATTTAAAAGTAGCTGTGTTACAGGCACTGTTCGAAAAAAAGCATTTGCAATATGTATTTGTTTATGTTACCATACAGATTTAATTAAAAGTTAAAAAATCCTCACGTGTAATATCTTTCTGTGTAAATATCTCATATTACAATGTGGAACACCTGTGGCTTAAAATCTGGTGCGGCCTGTACAAGTACAAAATTGATTTTCTTTCTAAAATTAGAGTCTGCGGCTTTTAATCAGGTGCGCTCTGTAGTCCGGAATTTACGGTACTTTATAACACTTTTTCTGCTTAAAAAAAAGTAATGGTAAACCATCACTGCAAACAACGAAACGTTAGTTTATTAATAACAACAATTGAAAGGGCAGGGTGTTGGGACCAGAGCGAGTGTCAGGCTGGTTCTGCTCACTGCTCCATGACATTTACTCTACTCTTTGCTGTATTGAGCCTGAGACTGTGGGCCTGCTGTGGGCTTTGTGGGCTCTGCAATATTTACGTCACTATGCACTGCACTGAGGCTGAGGCTCTGGCCTGCTCCAGCTGCTCCAGGTTTTGTGTCTGAGGGCTCCATGACCTTTACTCCACTCCACGATGAACTGAGGCTGAGGCCTATTCCGGGTTTTGTGTCTGAGGGCTCCATGACCTTTACTCCACTCCACGATGAACTGAGGCTGAGGCCTATTCCGGGTTTTGTGTCTGAGGGCTCCATGACCTTTACTCCACTCTACAATGAACTGTGGCTGAGGCCTATTCCGGGTTTTGTGTCTGAGGGCTCCACGACCTTTACTCCACTCTACAATGAACTGAGGCTGAGGCCTATTCCAGGTTTTGTGTCTAAGGGCTCCACGACCTTTACTCCACTCTACAATGAACTGAGGCTGAGGCCTATTCCAGGTTTTGTGTCTAAGGGCTCCACGACCTTTACTCCACTCTACAGTGAACTGAGGCTGAGGCCTATTCCAGGTTTTGTGTCTAAGGGCTCCACGACCTTTACTCCACTCTACAATGAACTGAGGCTGAGGCCTATTCCAGGTTTTGTGTCTAAGGGCTCCACGACCTTTACTACACTCTACAATGAACTGAGGCTGAGGTTGTGCTCTGCTCCAGCTGCTCTGGGCTTTGTGCCTGAGGACTCGTTTTTGTTCTAAATGCTACTTGCTTATTTTTATTGTTTTCTCTCTCTGCACATTGGGTGTTTGTCGGTCTTTTTTCTAATGAGTTCTTCTGAATTTCTTGTTTTGTAGCTATCTGCAAGGAGACAAATCTCAAAGTTGTATAATGCATACTTTGATAATAAATGTACTCTCAGAGTTAACAAATGAGCTATATATAGCACAGGAGAAGTTATAATTATTTTAATTATAAGGAACAACATATAGAAAATCTAATGGGACAGAATGCCAACATGTCACCAGGAACCATGGCCTGCAACCAAGATTCTTGAAGGAAGCAGTACAGACAGTAGAGCTCTCATTTTAAGTCTTCTTTTGCCAGAATATATTTCCCAAAACTCTGGGCGAGTACCTACTTATTGGAGAAATGCAAATAGAATTGATTTGTTCCAAAAGGGAACAGAAGAGGCAGGAAAACAAAGGCCTGTTGCTGTTAAGTCTATAATCAAGGAACAAAGAGAAAGCCATTAGTAAAGCTTTGTTCAATCAAACCAAATCAGCATGGTTTCGTGAGAAGAAAATTGTGTCCCACAAATTTGGTAAAGATCTTTGAGGATGTAAGAAACAGAGTCAATAGGGATGAAACTGTAGATATACCGTATTTGGAAAAAGTGCTGCATGAACAGCTGGTTCGTGAGAGCTCAGAAAGACTGAAGACCAGTTATTACATTAAAAAGGGGAGTCAGAATAAATGGCCTTTTGACAGGCGAGATGTAGCTAGAACGTATTTTGAAGATTTTTGGACTCTTCAGCATGATAGAGGAGTTGAGCGACAGCAAATAAAGCAAAGCTCTGACAATCCACTTGGTACCTTGGTAATGCTAGAAGAGCAGATTTTCTAGATTATTGGATATAAATTTAACAACAATATAATAATTTTTTCAATTGCACTTGTTCTACTTAAAGGCAGTGCTTGAACCAGTCTCTGGTTAGCTTAAAGTGCGTACAAACCAGGGTCCTCGCAAGTCAGAGAAGAACAGGAACTAGAGCCCAAACAAGTTGGAGGGAGATGGGAACAGCACCTTGATGGTTAGAAGAGAAAATAGAACATGGAAATCCTGGGGCATTGGAAGTAGAAGACAGCAAGAGAACTAGACCCCAAATGAGTTGGAAAGGAGCATCATAGATGTATTGCAAAATAGTTATCACTTAGTAATAAGGAAGAGTTGCTACAGTTGTATCAGATGTTACTTAGGCCACAGTTTTGATTTCCTTACTTAAGAAAGGATATACTAGCACTGAAGGCAGAACTAAAGAGGTATATTCAGCTGCGTACACAAAATGCTGGAGGAATTCAGCAAGTCAGACAGCATCTATAGAGGGGAATAAACAAAGTTTTGGGCTAAGACCAAAGGGTCACAGCCCGAAACGTTGACTAAGTATTCCCCTCGATAGGTGCTGCCTGACTTGCTAAATTTCTCCAGCATTTTGTGGGTGTTACTCAAGAATTCAAGCATTTGCAGAATCATTTGTGTCTAGGTCAATTGCGAATTGCTGGGATGGGAGGATTATCTTATCATGAGAAACTAAAGATTAATCTTTATTCTTCGGAGTTTGTAAGAATGAGGAATGATCTTTTGAAACATATTGCATCCTTAAGGGACACAACCAGGCAGATATTTTGATGTTTCCACCAGTGGGAGTGACTTCAACACTGGGTTAAATGTACAAGATAAAGGTGGTCATTTTAAACTGAGGTGGACTGAACTTTCTTTATTCAAAGGATGGCAAGTCTCTGGGATTCTCTACTTCAGAAGGTTTAGCAAGGTAGATAATTGAGAGTATTTGAAGAGGAATTAGATACATATTTGGAAGCTAAAGACCTCATGGATAATGGGGCAGAGAAGTGAAGATAA
Source organism: Hypanus sabinus (assembly GCF_030144855.1). Lineage (NCBI taxonomy): Eukaryota > Metazoa > Chordata > Chondrichthyes > Myliobatiformes > Dasyatidae > Hypanus > Hypanus sabinus. The sequence goes on along the minus strand of NC_082706.1, from coordinate 164,425,035 downwards.
TCCACAGTGCGGATCTATCAATAGTGGAGCAGGCATAAGCAATCTCGCTCCTATCTTGTGTTCTTGAGTTTATTAACATGAATAAATTTTCTTATGTACCATAACATGAAAACTTACATCATTTTATAAGTCTTAAGCCTTGTCTGGACTTTTCAGGTGAGAAGATATGAAGTCACCAAAGGAATCGAGCGAATGTTCTAAGACTTTTTACGTTAAGGAAAGAAACTGCATAAGAAACCTCATTCTTCAATGTCATGTATGAGAACAAGCAATACTTTAATGTATAGAAACAAATTTGTACAAAATGGGTTTGAAAGTATTGACCCAGAATATAACACTGTACTGCTCAGCAGAATTGCCTTACAGGTCCCTGCTGCACTGATGACCTCTGTTCATCTCAAAACTGGCATAATGACTTAGTACACTGAGGAATGGCTGATGGACACTGCTCTTTCACCATCTGGTATTCAAATTCATAAGACCCTAAGATACAGGAGCAGAATTAGGCCATTTGGCCAATTGAGTCTGCTCCACCATTTCATCATGGCTGATCCCATTTTCCTCTCACCCCCAATCTCTTGCATTCTCCCTATATCCCTTCATGCCCTGACCAATCAAGAATCTATCAACCTCTGCATTAAATATGCATAAACACATGACTTCCACAGCCACCCACAGCAAAGATTCACCACTCTCTGACTAAAGAAATTCCTTCTTACCTCCATTCTAAAAGGACACACCTCTATTCCGAAGCTGTGTCCTCTAGTCATAGACTCTCCCACCATAGGAAACATCCTCTCCACATTCACTCTATCAAGGCCTTTCACCATTCGATAAGAGTTCATGAGGTCACCCCTCAATTCTTCTGATATTCAATGAATACAAGCCTAGATCCATCAGACGCTATTCATATGGCAAGCAAATTAATCCTGGAATCATTTTCGTGAACCTCCTTTGAGCCCTTTCCAGTTTCAGCACATCCTTTCTAAGTTAAGGGGACCAAACCTGCTCACAATACTCCAAGTGAGGTCTTGCAAGTGTTTCAACATTACATCCTTGCTTTTATATTCCAGCTCTCTTGAGATGAATGCGTTTCCCTTCCTCATCACGGACTCAACCTACAAATTAACCTTTAGGGTATCCTGCAAAAGGGCTCTCAAGTCCCTTTGCAACTCAGTTTTTTGTATTCCCTCTCCATTTAAAAATAGTCAACCTTTTCATTTTTTCTACCAAAGCGCATAACCATATACTTCCCGCCACTGTATTGCATCTGCCATTCTTCTCATCTGCCTATGTAGCCTCTCTTACTTCCTCAAAACTACCTGCCCCTCCACCTATCTTCATATTGTCTACATACTTTGTAACAAAGCCACTACAACCATCATCCAAATCATTGATATATAACATACAAAGAATAGTCCCAACCCAGACCCCTGTTGAACACCACTAGTCACCAGCAGCCACTTAGAAAAGGTTTTCTTTATTCCCACTCTGCCTCCTGCCAATCAGCCACTGCTTTATCCATGCCAGAATCTTTTTTGTAATAAAATGGTATTGAAGAATTGCCTCTGCATTGCATTTGATACAAGGTACCTATGTGAAAGGTATTAGTTTTCAAAGGTCACATCACAACAAAAATAATCTTAATATTTTTTGCACTGGTGAACAACATCACCAAGGAAAAAAGGACAAATGATGGTTTGTGGGAAATTACAATTCAATCTTAGTAGTCAGCCGATACAACTGTAACTCTATGAGGTCATATTTTTCAAGGAATCGTAACTTTATACTAAATTTTGGTCTATGCTACTCCAGACATGAGTTTTTCTCTATATTATGAAAATCATATAACATCCTTTTAATAACTTCTTTATAAACCTGGAACAGATGATCCTAAAGACTGAGATAGCAAGTACCCTTCCTTATCTGGACCAGAGCATAAAGACCGAAGTTCGACATTTAGGGTGTGCTTATCCCAGCTATAATCTGATTAAGATCAATACAAATTTGACTCAATGGCACTGATACAAATGTTTTCTTTATTCCTGCATAATCAGACAAGGATATAAATACAGATTTCCCCTGCAATCCGAAGGTAGAACGCTCCTATGAAACTGCTTATAATCCGAGATGTTGCAAATCGAAGAAGCAATTACCATTAATTTATATGGGAAAAATTTTTGAGTGTTCCCAGACCCCAAAAAATAACCTACCAGACCAAAGCAAATAACACATAAAACCTAAAATAGCACTAATATATAGTAAAAGCAGGAATGATATGATAAATATACACCCTATATAAAGTAGAAATATTGTAGGTATGGTGTATTTTTACTTATCAAACTCGGGAAGACAGTGAGCCAAAATTGATTTGGAGAAAAAAAATTGGCACGTACACACATGCACAAACAACTGCCCGCACAAGGCTTCACAGTCATTGTAGTCTTTCATGGGGTAAACACACGTATAAAGCGGGCGTCTTTTTTTTGAAAAAGTGAAAATCCTCTTTGGTTAGCAAAAACAGGTACTAATGTAAGTCTTTCGTAACAGTGAGTTGCCGTAAAGCGAATGTTTAAAAAGTGGGGGTTACCCGTATGTTGCGAAGCACACAGTCAACCAACCAATGAATGTTTCAAGTTAGAAAGCACCCTGCTCTAAATTGCATAACTGAAGAGACGAATGGAGAAAAAAGAGAAAATGCCCGTGAAAAGGTGAAGTTCATGAGAAACCAAATGGTGGTAAAGCTGACTGAGTGAGAGTGGTGAAAGTTTGAAAGGTGGCAGGACTCAAAGTTCCCCAATCATAGTATCCACCTCCTCCCCGTAACACGGTTATCTTTGGAAAATATTGTTTAAGCACAGCCTACTCCATGGAACTTTGTATTATGATTCTATTATGTCTCCAGTTGGCCTGACTTTTTTTTGAGGTACGTATGATACCTCAAACATCCTCTGCCACTGTGGCAGTTTCCAGTTTCCTATTCCTACCAAGCACATATTCAAAATGCACACCCAGTCTCTGCACCTTCATCCCAACAAGGTTAGCTTTAAAGGTCCTTTGAGTTTTCCTTTACAGGATTACAACCAAACTTATGCTACTTCCAACGCCTCTGTTATATTGGCTGAATTTGTTCTCATATTGAAATTTCCCTTTATTTTTATTTGATTCCTCTAAATCAGATAGTTGGCCCTCCTTATCCGTGGGGGCACTGGTTCCAGGACCACCCATGGATACCAAAAAACACAGATGCTCAAGTCCCTTATTTAACCTGTCTCAGTGCAGTGGTCTTTAGGACCCAGTGGAACCCCGGACCTAATTTAATCTGTCTCAGTGCTATAGACTTTAGGACCCAGCACAGCTCTGAATCCACAGTGTTTCTGTTCACGAAAATACTAACAATCACGATTGAAAATAAAGTGGAAGTAATAAAGCTATCAGAAAGAGTTGAAACGCCATCGGTCACTGGAAAAGCGTTAGGTTACAGTCGGTCAACGGTCACAACAATTTTAATGTAGAATGTGAAAGGCCCTGCCCTGATGAAAGCTACAATTATTACTAAGTAATGCAGTGGTTTAATTATTGAAATACATACGATTCTTAAATGTTTTATATGCATAGAAAGGTAAAATATATACTATAAACTAAAACAAACTTTTGACTAACTGATGCTAAATACTGGATGTACCTGTTCCGACTTCAAATCCGACTTAAAGATGGACTCAGGGATGGAACTTGTTCATAACCCGGGGACTGCCTGTACTTTTAAATCATCTCTAGATTATTTATAATACCTAATACAATGTAAATGCTATGTAAATAGTTGTTATACTGTATTGTTTAGGGAATAAGGACAAGAAAAAACCCTGTACATGCTCAACGAGTACTGGAGAGAGAACTTACGGGTTTTCCTGATTATTTCATTATTTCCACTTTATTTTCAATTGCGATTGCTTCCCGTCAATGGAACAGAAACACTGCGGATGGCAGGTCCCGACCTCCACTGGCTCCTGAGGTCTGCTGGGTCCTAAGGACCACTGCACTGAATTCCCCGGGTCCTAAAGTCCACCGCAGGTTAAATGGGACAAGTGGGGGCTGTGCTTGGTTTGGGTATTTGATCCTCCTCAATATTCCACGTGGGAATTTAAACTTGAGGTGGCTGTTTTTTTTACGAGGTCGAGTTGCGAACTCAGTATCAACCTGGTGCGTTCATGAGTGCTCTGTCACTGGATTGAACTCGGGAACCTCCGTTCTCGAGCCTGGCGCTGATCTCACTTCGCCACCAGCCGATCAGAAAAGGGGTGGGGGGGGGGTGTGGTCAGAGTGGTTCTTGTTAAGAAAAATTTAAGCCGAATACAAAGTTACACAGTCAACGGCAATGACTTAAAATGGTGGACGGCGTTCTCCTTCCTCTATTTGTAAGTACAAGTTGCTCGTAAGTTGGACGTTCATAACTCGGGGACTACCTGCATACAGTATGTATGTGTGTACGTGTATATATATAAATACACACATACATATACACACACACACACACACACACGCATGCACACAGTGAAGCATATAATGGGAAACAGCAATTGTGATATATTTGTATTTTCAAATGGATATTGATAAGGTGCCACAAAGGAGGCTGGTGAACATTTTGAGTCCATGGAAATGGGGTAATAAATGAACGTGCAGTGAGAGTTGATGAACCATGAGAAAAATGAAGGAATAATTGGGTGCTTCTCAGATTGGAATAAGTGAGTAGTGGAGTATGGAAAGAATGGGGGCCAGGTCCTACAATTATAAGCCTATATCAATAATTTGGCTGAGAAGGTCAGATGTCATATCTCTAGTTTTTGCATAAGAACATAGGAGTTGTCTCCTCGGCCCTTCAAGCCTGTCTCACCATTCAATATGAACATGACTGAACTACTTCAAAGCTTAACTACACAACAGAAAATTTCCAAAGACTGTGAGAAGTGATGAGGGTTCAAGGAGGCTCAAAATGGATAGATAGAGGCAAGCTGAGTGAGTAGGGAACAAATTGTGGAAATGTATAAAGAGGAAAAATGTGAGGTTATCCATTTTGAGGGGAAAAAATGGTAAGATTCAGGGAAAGGTTGTTATTCACAAGGAATTGGATGTCCTTGTAAACCAAGCACCTTCAGTTAACATGTGGGAGTAACAGGCAAATAGGAAGGAAATTGATGTGTTGACCTTTACTGTAAGAGAATTTGAGTGCAACAGTAAAGATACTTTATTATCACAAATCAGCTTGCCAAAACCACATCTGGAGTATAATTTACACCTACGGATTCCTGATCTTTAAAAAAGATACGCATGCTAAAATATAGATTTGCTAGACTGGTTCTGGGATAGCAGGATGAGAAGAGATTGAGTGGGCTAATGCTTTCGGACATTACCTCAATGAAAAGGCTCAGAGATGGATAGATGCAGGAACTTCCCCCTGGATAAGTGCAGAAATAAGGTCACAATTTCAAAATGAGATATAAGATATTTAGTGCTGAAGAGAAAAGACATTTCTTTCCTTAGAGGGTGCTGAATTGAAGATCCCTTCCACTTTCCTTGACAGCAACTTTCTTTTCATGACTTTAGATGTGGCTCTCCATTTCCCCTACACCATCTATTCATGAACCTCCTGTACAGACCTTGTTTTTCAGAAACCCAAATTCATAACTTTTATTTACTTTACTTGTCATATTTCCAAAGAACTCCAATCAATTAGTCAACCAGGATTTACCTTTTGTTGATTCTGTTCTGTCCTGTAATTTTTTTCAAAGTCATAATTCTTGTAGAATTCAGCAGGCTAAATAGCATCTCTGGAGGCAAAAGATGTAAACTGAAGCTTTGGGTTAACAGCCCTGAATCAAGGAAGTTGGCCAGTACATAGCAGTATATGGGGAGGGGGTGGTGGCGTAGAGGCTCGTAGGTGAAAGGTGGAGCCTGAGGAACAGGGAATGATAGATAGACCGAACCAGATCAGATGGAGGGGGTGGGGAAAAAGATGGGAGGGGTGAACAAAGAAAGAAAACTAGGTGCACAGATGAGTATACATGGGAGGAGACCACCAAGCTTTGGGTTACCCGAAACTGGAAAATTCAACATTCACACCACTGGGTTGTGAATTCCCCCAGCAGCACATGCAAGTTGTCCTTCCAATTCGGCCTCTCTGTAGCAACAGAGAAAGCAAAGAACAGACAAATTGGTGTTGGAATGGGAAGGAGAATTAAAGTGACTGCTACTAGAAGCTTAAGATGACCATTGTGATTTACTCTTCCAAATGATGCTCTCGATCCAAAGACAACTTCTACCTTTTACTTCCACATGTGCTTCATGCCTACTGAGATCTTCTAATTCAAGCATCTGCTGTTTCTGGCATTTTTTTCCCCCTTTCTTAAATAGTGGGTTACATATGTTACTCTTCAATTCACAGGAAGAAATCAAACCTACAAAAACTTGCAAAATGTTAATCACAGCACTAAGTATCTCTTTCAAAACATGGATTTTGTGACCATAAGACATAGAAGCAGTATTAGGCCATTCAGCCTATCAAGTCTGCTCTGCTATTCGATCATGGCTGATTTATATTTCCTCTAACCTCATTCTCCACTCTTAACCTTTGACGCCCTTATTAATAAAAAAAACCTATCAAACTCTCTTTATGTATACCCAGTGACTTGATCTCCACAGCTGTCTGTGGCAATGAAGCCAGAGATTCACCACCCTCTGCATATAGAAACTCCTCCACATCTATGTTCTAAAGGGATGTCTTTCTATGCTGAGTCCATGCCCTCTGGCCGTATACTCCACTATTAATGGAAATATCCTTTCCAACTATATATGAGTCTTTCAATAATCACTACATTTCAATGAGAATTATATATTCAACAATACTCAATCAGATCACCCCTTATCCTTCTAAATTCCAGTGAGTACAGGCCCAGAGGTATCAAACACTCCTCATATGTTAACCCTTCCATTCTCAAGGGATAATTCCTGTAAACCTTCTCTGGACCTTCTCCAATATCAGCACGTCCTTTCTTAAACACACAGCCCAAACCTCACAGTTTTATCAGTTTTTGTGCTCACCATCTTCATTTACACTTATTTTTTCTGGTGGATACTCTATTCCTTCAGCTCCCATCCTCACCAGACCCTTAATTCCTTAACATATCCAATGGCTTTCACTGAGCCATGATGTCCATGCTGATCACCTCTCCCATTTACCAGCACTTGGTCTGCCATTTCTATGTTTTTGCAATCAACCATTCATCCAGATTATTAAATGTTGTGAAAGTACTTCAGAATCAGAATTGGGTTTATCAGGTTTTGTGGTGCAGTACAGTGCAATATATTAAAAAATTTACTATAGGTTACAATAATAACTAACCATCTACATAAATACACAGTTTTTCAATTTTCCCCATGCTGATATTAATTTCATTGTTTCTCTCCAACTTCCACCTTTGTCCTTAAATTCTCTTGGTCTATTTCTGACACCTCCCTCCTCTTTCTCAATCTCTCTGGCTCCATCTCTGGATACAAACTGTCAACCAACATTTTTTACAAACCTCCCAATTCCCATGGTTATTTTGACAATACCTCTTCCCACCCTGTCTCTTGTAAAAATGTTTTTCTCTTTTCTCAGTTCCTTCACCTTCACCACATCTATTCCCAGGATGCGGCACTTTTTCCCAGATCAGAAATGCTCTCCTTCAAAGATTGGGATTTCCCTTCCTCCACTATCAATACTGCCCTAAAAAGTGTATCTTCCATTTCCCAAACATCTGCACTCACGCCATCTTCCCACCGTTTTTACAGTAATATTCCTCTTGTCCTTAACCTATCACCCCATCAGCTTCCACGTGTACAGTATCATTATCTCCCCCAACCTCTTCACTTTCTGCAGGGATTGCTCCTTTGTTACTCCCTTATCCATTCATCACTCCTCACTAATCCCCCTCCCAGCACTTATCATTGCAACTGCCCGAAGTGCTACACCAGCCCATTCACCTCCTCCTTCAGCTCTATTCAGGGCCCGAAGAAGTCCTTCCAGATGAGGCAACACTTCACCTGCAAATCTGGTGGGGTCATCTATTATGTTCAGTGCTCCCTAAATAGCCTCCTCTTCACTGGTGAGATCTGTTGTAAATTGGTGGACCTCTTTATGGAACATCTCCACTCTATCCACCACTAAGCCCAGCAGAACAGTTTCTATTGACAGGAAAAAGGACAAGGGAGGGATATTGGTGCCTTAAAACAAGTTGCTTTGGGCTGATGAGGTTCATCAGACACGGCTGCCAGTTATCTAGGAGAAGGAAATCTCTGATCTCAAGAGATGTACCTGCTGATGGAGAAGACTTCAGGAGTAAACCCCAAGGAAAAACCTGGAGTCCGAAGGCAGTCCTACATTGATTTCCACGCTGATTGGCAACTCCTGCACCACCACTGGTGCTAAACTATATTGGTCTCTGTTATTCCTTTGGATCCATCAGCTGCTAGGAGAGTTGGAGAAAGAGAGGTTGCTACATAGGCAACAATCTGTTCTCTATATTGTACTACAATATATCTATATTGAACCCAACCAACGGAAGGCTTCAACTTTGAAACCCAACCTAGATATGGAAAACACTTTGCTGAACACCTGCAAGGATGACGCTGAGTTCACAGCTGCCTGTCACATTAATTCTCCAATTTGCTCACTTTCTAACTTTATCTAGGTTTGACCTGAAACTCTGCCTCTCTCCCCACAGATGCTATCACAATTTCTTTTGTTATTTTTGGTTTTCCAATAGCAGCAACATTTTGCTTTTCAAGAATATAAGAAGGCATGCTGATAAAAGTGGTAGTCAAACATGTCAGTCAATACATTGGTCCCCTACTTGCTGCACAAGATGCATTCCTCGTATGAGAACACAGTGGGCAAAGGAGAGGCAGTGGATATTATCAACTTAGATTTTCAGAAGGCATTTGATAAGGTGCCACACATGAGGCTGATTAACAAGATAAAATCTTACGGTGTTATATGAAAAATACTGGCATAGATAGAGGAATGGCTGACAGGCAGGCGGCAGCAAATGGGAATAAAGGGGCTTTTTCTGGTTGGCTGCCAGTGACTAGTAGTGTTCCTCAGGGGTCAGTGTTGGGACCATTACTTTTCTCATTGTTTGTCAATCATTTGGATAATGGAATTGGTGGTTTTATGGCAAAGTTTATGGATGATATGAAGGAGGGTAGGTCGTGTTGAGGAAGCAATGCAATTGCAGCAGGACTTAGACAAACTGGAAGAATGTACAAAAAAGTAGCAGATGGAATACAGTGTTGGGAAATATATGATAATGCATTTTGGCAAAAAGAACAATAGTGCGGACTACTATCTAAATGGAGGGAAGGTTCAAACATCAGAGTGACTTAGGAGTCCTCGTGCAAGACTCCCAGAAGGTTAATTTACAGGTTGAGTCGGTGTTAAAGAAGGCAAATGTAATGTTGGATTTATTTCAAGGAGAATAGAATATGAAAGCAAGGAGATAATGCTGAGCCTTTATAAGGCACTAGTCAGGCCTCACTTGGAGTATTCTCAATAGTTTTGGGCCCCATATCTCAGAAAGGATGTATTGTCATTGGAGAGGGTCCAGAGGAGGTTCATGAAGATGAATCCAGGAATGCAGGGGTTAACATATGAGGAGTGTTTGGCAGCTTTGGGCCTGTACTTACTGGAATTTAGGAGAATGTGGAGGGACCTCATTTAAACCTACCGAATGTTGAAAGGACTAGAAAGGGTGGATGGGAAGAGCATGTTTCCTATGGTGGGGGTATCCAGAACTAGAGGGCACAATCTCAAAATTGAGGGGCAACCTTTTAGAACAGAGGTAAGGAGGAATTTTTTTTAGTCAGAAAGTAGTGAATACATGGAATGCTCTGCTACAGACTGCGATAGAGGCCAAGTCAGTCGGTATATTTAAGGCAGAAGTTGATAGCTTCCTGACCAGACAAGGCTTCAAATGATATAGTGAGTAGGCATGTGCATGGGGTTGAGTGGGATCCAGGATCTGCCATGATGGAATGGCAGAGTAGACTCAATGGGCTGAATGGCCTAATTCTGCTCCTATGTCTTATGGTCTTATCTGCACAGTAAGTGGTCATTGCAGTGTAAATAAATATTTATAAATGCTACAGCACCTCAACTCTTTGCTGATTTCAGTCCAGCCTTCATTATTCTTGAATTCTGCAAGAGAAACATTCTAAACTCAATGTACCAGGTTCCGCCTACAGTTGTATCACAATCTGACATTCTGGCAGGTGGCAGAATGGGAGACGAGGCAAGCACACCTCCATGCCCTGGTGTGCCACAGGGGTGTATTCTCTCCCCTCTCCTCTGTGTCTCAAGTTCTCCAGAGATCCATCAGTTAAACTAGTAAAGTTCGCAGTCATTGGACTAAGCACCAGAGATGACAAATCCAGTACCAACAGGAAGTAAACAAGCTAACGTATCGGTGCAATCCCAATAACTTTACCTGAATTACCTCAAAACAATGGAGATACATACTGATTCCAAAAGAAATGTGCCTCTCCACCCACTCAACTTCAACAACTAGTTAGCCCCGTTTCAACATTCAGGTTCCTGGGCATCATTTTTTTTTTCATGGAATCTCATGTCTCCTTCATTGACAAAAAGGCTTGACCAGATTCTTGCAACAGGTGGTAAAATTCCATCTTCCCCCGGAACACAGAAGGCATCCTCACATCAGCCATTACGATCAGGTTCACTGCAGCATCCCTCATAATATCCAAACACTATAGTAAACTGTCTAGTCAGCCAAAAAGGTTATTGGCTGCAGTCTACCATCTCATTGCAGGAATTGTACCCACCCTGCAAACTGCCTTTTCCGAAAGCTCCATTCTATAGGCTATTAAAACAAAAATTTCATGCTATCTTAAAAGTTTTTTCCCAAAGCAGTAAATCTGATCAATCATTCTAGTTAGACCCCCACTACCCCCTCTATCTATCATCTCAGTCATTGCATTGCACCGTAAACACCTCTAACCACTTTTTACAGTGCTGTTACATTGTAAATATATGCTGGTATTTAAGCATTTATAAACATTCTCTATAATTGATCTTTTATTCTTTATATTTTTTGAATTATGTTGTTTCTTGTAGCAGGTTGCACCAATGCACCACAGCATATTCCTAATGCATGCAAATGTGTATGATGAATAAAGTTAATCTTTAATATAATGTTATTAAAAGTTCTGCTGTGCTAGGATCACCCAAGTTGCTGCCCTCTCCACTTCTATCATTGCGATGTGCAGCTGTACTGAAAATCTGTATGTGGGGTGGTGGGGAGGGGGTTGGGAGGTGAGGGGGGCTTCGGTTAATGTTCTACTGGCACTTCTGTAGCACCTTGGAGCATTGGCAATGCTGAGAATGTTGTGGATAACATGTTTAGTGAGTTGGTCACACAACGGTTTAAGAACTTAGGGAAAGATAGGGCTCAAATGTCTAACAAGCACTAGCAGAGAGGTAATGTGGCATGTCTCTCAAAAAGAGATAATTGTCGGCCCTCCTTATCCGCAAGGGATTGGTTCCGGGACTCCTCGCAGATACCAAAAAACACAGATGCTCAAGTCCCTTACTTAACCTGTTTCAATGTGGTGGATTTTAGGACCCAGTGGAACTAAGGACCTTATTTAACCTGTCTCAGCACGGTGGTCTTTAGGACTTGGCGGAGCTCTGAATCTGCAGTGTTTCTGTTCACAAAAATAATCACGATCACGACTGAAAATAAAGTGGAAATAATAAAGCGATTGGAAAGAGGTGAAACGTCATCGGTCGTTGGAAAAGCGTAAGGCTACTGTCAGTCAACGATCGGGAACAATTTTAAAGGATAAAGTGAGAAAGGCCCTGCCCCAATGAAAGCTACAATTATTACTAAGCAACGCAGTGGTTCAATTATTGAAATGCGTAAGTTTCCTAAGTGTTTTATATGCACAGAAAGGTAAAATATATCTGATTTTCTAAGACATACGTTTGATTAACTGATGCTAAATAATACTGGATGTAGCTGTTCTGACTTACTTAGTAAGAGAATTTCTGATTTTTTTTTGATCCCGATCCACAATAACCTATGCACATCCTCCCGTATACTTTAAATCATCTCTGCATTACTTATAATACCAAATACAATTTAAGTTGTTCTTATACTGCATTGCTTAGGGAATAATGACAAGAAAAATGCCTGTACATGCTCAAAGAACGAGTGCTGGAAGAGCACTTCTGGGTTTTCTTGACTTGCGGTTGGTTGAATTCGCGTATGCGGAACTCGCGGATAAAGAGAGCCGACTGTATACTGCTTGGAATACTGTTGGGGGAGATGGCTCATCAGGGGAAGGCAGCAGTTGCCAGGATCAAAGCACCATGGATGGCTCTACTGTATTGGAGGGTAGGAAAAAGTTGCAGGTCCATCATGGTAGGGGATTCCACGACAAGGAAAATGGACAGGACCTTCTGTGACTGCAAATGTAACTCCCAGGTACAAGGGTCAGGGACATCTCAGAGCATCTGCAGGGCACTCTGGGATGGTGAATTAATAGCTAGTTGTCGTGGTGGATGTAAGGACCAATGATATAGGAAAAAAAGTGGGAGGTGTCCCTACAAGCCAAATTTAGAGAACTAGGAGATAAATTTAAAAAATGCAACCACAAAGGTAATATCTCAGAATTGCTATATGTGCCATGTGCTATTAGAGTAGGTATTGCAGCATAGTTAGGATAAATATGGGCGTTGCGCAGCAGTACAGAAGGGAGGGTTTCAGATTCCTGAGGCATTGGATTTGATTCTGGGAAGGTGAGACCAGTATAATCTAGACAGTCTGTACCTGAGCAGGACTGAGTTATTGTACTCCAGGGATTGTTTACTAGTGCTGTTGGGGAGGCTTTAAGCTAATATGCTAGGAGGATGGGAATCCATGTAGAAAGACAAGAGGGAATCTATGCAAAGATCAAACCAAAAGTTAAAAAGGAAAAATATTTGCATAGAGTAGAGAAAAGTCAAATACAGGTGTCCCCCATTTTTTGAACGTTTGCTTTACGACACCTCGCTGTTACGAAAGACCTACATTAGTTACCTGTTTTCGCTAACAGAAGGTGTTATCACCGTTACGAAAAAAGGCAGCACACGAAAAAAGGCAGCTCGTGCGCCGAGCAGCCAAGCTCCTCCCCGGAACTGCATCCTCGCCGGCGTTGCTTAAACACGTGCCTGTGAGCGTCTGTGCTTTATGTCGATTTATTTTGTGCATCTGTTAGCAAGATGAGTTCTAAGGTATCGGAAATGCTACACGAGATCGTAAGGGTGTTACACTTGGCGTAAAACAAAACGTGATTAAGCGTTTTGATCATGGTGAACGAAGGACATAGTGAGTTTGGCTAAGGAGGCCGGATTTGTGGAAATTGATGAAGATGATGTTGAAGAGGTTTTGGCATCCCATGATCAAGAACTCACAGATGAAGAGATGATGAAGAGGAAAGAATAACAATTGAAATCAAATGCAGTAGCGAATGGCCTGGAAGTGAAGTCGTCCAGAACTGAAAGTGAAGCAATTGCCCGAGATTATTGCTGTGATTGACAATGCTGCAATGATTGCAGAAAAGTAGGACTTTAATTTTGAAAGGGTACGTAGGTTTAGGACATATTTGCAGGATGGTTTGAGTGCTTACAAAGAACTGTATGATAGAAAAATGCACAAGGCTAAGCATACTGTCGATTTTTTTCAAGCCTTCCACATCAGCCACAGCATATGACGAACCTCGACCTTCAACATCGAGGCAGGCAGACATAGAAGATAACCTGCCTGCCCTGATGGAAACAGACAACGATGAGATGACACCCCAGTCTCTCACCATCCCAATCTATGACGACTCGGCCTAACACACCATCATCAGTGTGCTCACTGTCTTCCCGATTCCGGTAAGTGAAACTACACTGTACATAAATTATTTCTACTTTATATAGGCTGTGTATTTTTATGTGTTATTTGGTACGATTTGGCAGTTTCATAGCTTAAAGGTTACTGAAAAGAGTGCTTCTGCCGAGAGTGCTTGTATGAGATTTTCGCTATGGTGGACAGTGCTGCAAAGATTGCAGAAAAGTATTCCGACTTTATATAGGCTATGTATTTATCAGATCATTCTTGCTTTTACTATATACTACTATTGTTTTAGGTTTTATATGTTATTTGGCATGATTTGGTAGGTTATTTTTTGTGTCTGCAAACGCTCACAAATTTTTCCCATATAAATAAATCATAATTGCTTCTTCACTTTATGATGTTCTGGCTTAGGAACCATTTCATAGGAATGCTCTACCTTCGGATAGCGGGAGAAACTTGTACAAAGGACACAGAATTAGTAGATTCTAAAAGGACAATGAATGTAAGGACTCTACCTGAATACCCATAGTATTCAAAACAAGGTTGGGGAAATTGAGGCAAAAATCAGGACAAGGGGGTATGATCTAGTGGCCATTATAGAAACGTGACTGCATAGTGGAGATGTTCAAGAATTTAAAATTCAAGAGTATCAGATAATATGGGAAAGATAAGCCAGAAGATAAGGGAGTTGAGGTCACTCTCTTAATTAAGGATGCAATCAGGGTGATGGTGAGGGATGATATAAGATCTAAGGAGCAGCATGTTGAGTCCATCTGGTTAGAGTTAAGGAACAATAAAAAGAAAAATCATTGGTGGGAGTCATTGATAGGTTTCCAAATAATAATGCAACAGTGGCACAGCCAATTAATCAAGATATATATGATGAATGGTACAGCAGCCATCATGGGGGAAAGATTGGGGGAATCAAGTTCGTTGAGGCATTCTTGAGGAAAACATTCTTGAGAAGACGAATTTCAGAGTTGTTCGTTCCTTTTGAACCTTTGAAACTTTAAGGGGAAAGTTCTTCACTTAGAGGATTGTGAAATGAACTGCCAGTGCAAGTGGTGCATGCAAGCTCAATTTCAACATTTAAGAGTTTAGATAAGTACATGGATGGCAGGAGTATGAAGAGCTATGGTCTGTACGCAACTCAGTGGGAGGAGGCAGTTTAAATGGTTTTGTGCAGAGAAGATGGGTTGAAGTGGCTGTTTATGCGCTATACATTTCTATGACTATGACATTGTTCCATGAATTCTGCTTATTTTCCCCAGTGAAAAACGCCTACTTCATTCATATGGAACATAATAATCTTTCTAGATTTTCCTCAAACATTCCCATTCTTGGCTCTGAATATTTATGACTGGAATCGAGTTCCAGTCACAAATCTATATTTTCCTTTTAATTGTCACAAAGCCAAGTCTAATATGATCAGAATGCATATATTAAAATTAATCTTGCGACAGCAAGAGCCCAGTTGTCTATTAGTCCATTGTCAAGAAATATCACATAATACTGTGGAAAACCTCAAACTATTTAATATCTCCTTTACATGCAGTCAGTCACATCCACGAAACAAAAAAATTGGAAACAACTGTAGCTTGACAGGAGAATGGGAAAGCTGAACAGATATTAGCTAATGAATTAGGCACACAGAGGAAAGCGTTGAAGTTCATTAAAAGCATTGCTTTCCACTATTCTGTAGCCTAAAGCACTACAGTGCAGAGTTTATGAGCTACAGTTCAAGATTTGCACCGTACATCATGAAGTGGGAAGTTACTGTATATCCAATGGTTCTTAAAGAGATGCCTATGGATGCAGAAGGCAGTAGCTTTCAGCTTCCAAAGTTACAGTTTACAGAATGCTCCCCAGAAATCGGAAGCTGGTTAATATAACTCAGTACTAAAGAAACCAGGGAAAACAGAGCTAAAGTCTTACATCATTAATAGGAATTACTGGAATCTATTATTAGGGATGTGGTACAAGAGAACTTAAAAATATTTTTTTATCTGATATCTCTGTGGAATTTCCACCAGGAATGTTATCTGGGAGCAATACAAATAACAGCACAGCAAAGAATGCTTTAAAAAAGAATTACTTCATTTCCTCTTGAACTACATGGATCATTAATAAGAATATACTGTAAGAACACAAGCAAATGTAGACCATTTGGATGCTTTCATCTGGTTCGTCATTCAATGAATTCAAGGTTCTCTATTATCCAGCACCATTTTCCTGTACTCCATTTCATATGATACCCTTAATATCTAAAAATGGCTATAGTCCATTGGCTCCCACAGGAAACTTTAGGGCAACCAAGCTTCTTCTCCCAACCAGGATGCCCTTTCCAAGGGAGAAAGGAGCCACATCATTGGCCTGAGTAGCCCCCAACTTTCACAGCTAGGCAGATACTTCATGCCAAATTATTGCCAATATCAGATGCAAATCTGAAACCACCCAAGGGCAGCTCCGCTATTTCATCATGGCTGATCCATTTTCTTCTCAGCCCTAAGAACCAGGAAGTTAGGAACTAAAATACATTTGTTCTAAGTACAACAGCTAGTCACAGTAATGAGAAATACTTGTGGAAGGGAAGAATATATTTAAGTGGTTTATAATTGTGAAAGTTGGTGCTTCAAGGATAGCAGGTTTGAAAATTATCATGTGATTAAATTAGCACTGCGTAGTTAGTTGAACAAAATGTGAACACCTCCCCAACTTGCTATTCTGGTGAAGGGCATTTTGTCTTTGCTCATAACTGGTTAACTTATAATGTCTTCTGTAATGGCCCAGAAAACCAATCTGTTCCATCAATAATGCTATGTTGAAATAAAGAAAAAATAAAACCAGATAAGCGAAACTAATAATGTTTAAAAGACTTATGGGCTGTACATGGATAAGATGTGCCTCCTTCTGTGCTTTATTTCTCCATGATCTATCTGGCATTGATTTAATTACTGAAATAGGATACTAAAATTGTTGCTCCCAGCCTCCTCACAAGATTTGGAGGAGGCATCTAAATTTAGGAACACTGCCCCCGAGACTTGCCAAAAAAGCAGCGAGCCATAGCTGTACTCACAGATTCATACCTAACACACAACATGCTAGAATCTTTCTTCGTAATCCTTAAGTGCAGTGTACTCCACTGGCAAGGTGGTCAGTCCAGAGGGGACAGTATGGAGGCACATGGACAAGTTGTATTTAGTATGATGTGCCAATGTTGTTGCTCTAATTTCTTCATTGATCTGTGAATATGACAATACACTCAACTTTGAAGGAGTAGCGCACAGAGTCCTCAACATTGATTCCTAACTACATATGTTTCATACCATTAAGTCAAACATGGTGTATATTACCCTCCTACAGCTGAAGGATACTGCTTCTCCACGCTGAACAACACTACAACAATGCAATGAAAGTCACAAGGGCAAAGAGTGCACCAGGGGATTTAATTTCCATCATCACGAGTGGCCTGACAGCATGATGCCTATTGGAACTTGCCAAGTCCAGAAGGATAAATCTGCGACATTGTTACCTGCTAGGTATTCAGTGAATAAATCTGCTTAATCACCACTCTGCTCATAGCAGATGCATATCCCGTGAATGCAATGAGATATGATAATCCTGGTGGATCACATGAGGACACCCTTCACTGTTTTGTCTGTTAATACCACCAAGCTAAATAGGGTAGAATCAAAACATATGTACAGCTGAAAACCTATCAGCCATGAGGTAATGTAGACTATCAGCAGCAGCATAAATGCTCATTACAACAATCTGGAACCTGAAAGCCCGGAACAATCTCATTCTGTCATTCAAGACAAGAATAGCCTGGTTCATTGAGGAAGGGAGAAAAGTGTACTGGGTGCATCACTTGGTGCACTTAAAAATGAGTAGCCAAACAAACTAGACAAATACTAGACAGAGATAAACAACCTGTGATTCAGATCAAAGGTCAAGAACGTGTCATCATGAATAGCTGCTGACAATTAAAAACGATTAATTGGATAAAACATTATCAGGTACAATATACAGGCTGGGGCGGGGGGAGGGTCAAAGAAAACGGAATTTGCATTGGAAATTGGCAAAGCTATAGACTATTTAATGAAATGCAGACCAGTCACAAGGGATCTGAATGGCCAAATCCTGCTATTAACTCTTACCTTCTTATGATATGAGAACTCATCATGTGAATGCTAATGTATTTGCTACTATGCTTAACCAAAAGTTTTGAGTGCAAAGTCCATCTTGGCTTCAATCTAAGAATTCCACCATCACAGAAACCAATCTTTAGCCAATTCGATCCATTCCAATCCATGTTATATATAAAGATACAGATAGATTTTAGGATAGAGCGAAGGACATGGTTTGAGACACTTCCCAGTGGTGGTACTGAAGACACAAGTTCTAAAACTTGCTGCACTTCCTAGCCAAGATGTTCCTGTGCCGCTACAACATTGGTATGTGACCAATCAGAGAATAAAAGCACAAGAAGTGGTAATTTCACACAGGTCCACAGCTGATTAAAAAACAGTGCTCTGCAGTAGTTTTCAGAGTTTGTACGGTACCCAATCAGTGAATGGGGCTCATTAGAAAGGATGAATAAAGTTAAGGTAGGGGCAAGGGGAGCAGCAAATGTGTGAGGGGGCAAGTGTTAGAGTGGCTTTGACTGATCAAGCTTTGGTGTGGGAAGTATCTGGTAAGTTTCTTCTTTATTCTTCATGCCTTGTCTGTTAGCGCACAGTTAGTGCAGTGAGAATGGCTCCAGTGGCTGTTGTGTTCTTTTTGTGAGATATGGGAATTCTGGGAGAGCTCCAGCCCCCGGAAACCACATCTGCACCAGGTGCACCAATCTGCAGCTCCTCAGAGAATGTGTTAACCAACTGGAGCTGCAACACGATGATCTTTGGCTCATATGGGATACTGAAGAAGTGATAGTTAGGAGCTCTAGGGAGTTAGCCATCCCTAGATTGCAGGAGACAGGTAACTGGGTAACTGGCAAAAGAAAGAGAAATCTGCAGCCAGTACAGAGTACTCCTGTGGCTGTCCCTCAATAAAAACCTTACCGGTTTGAATGCTATTGAGGTTATGAGCTACCGGGGATCTCGCACTGCGTCTGGCACTGCAGCTCTGAAGAAAACAGAGGTGAAGAGGGCTAAGTACTAACAGGAAACACCATAGTTAGAGGAACAGAGATTCTGTGGATGCGATAGAGACACCTGGATATTGCCTCCCAGATGTCAGAGTCAGGGGTTTCTCGATCAGGTCCACAACATTCTAAAGGGGGAGGGTGAGCAGCCAGAAGTCTTGGTACATACTGTCACCAGTGACGTAGTTAGGAAAGGCGAGGAGGTCCTGAAGAGAGAATTGAGGGAACCAGGTAGAAAGCTGAAAAGCAGGACCTCCAGGGAAGGTGGTTGAATTCTCTCTTGTTGGAGATGGCCACTGCCTGGCATGTTTGAGGTACAATTGATATTTGATATGTAAGCAGCATCCAGGAAGGAAAATGGGTTGCAGTCCAAATGAAGAGACTTGGTGCAAAATACTGACTGTCTGTTAACATCATTAAGTGTTGCCAGATTCACTGAGCGCCTCCAGCCTCTCGTTTTTTTTCTGTTTTATGTGTAAAATTCAAGTATACACCAGAAAGACGAAGAAACCAATTTAGCTAACATCTGACCAATTAGTCTACCCTTTAGCATCAGCAACATGATGGAAAATGTCATTGAAAGTACTTCCATCAGCACTTATTCTCTACTATCTTGTTTACCAATGTCCAATTTGAGATTTGCAAGATCCAACCAGCTCTAAATTTCAGCCCAACTTTTTCCACACATCAACCAAAGACCTGAAGATGAATGTGAAGGTAAAACTAATTAATGGGGCTCTAGGAGAAAACACTTTAATGCCAGGAGTCATGCGTCAATCAAAGGAAAATGACAGTGATTGACAATGGTTAATCATCCAATGCCCAAATTACTCAGGATCATATTCTTGATCTAAACATCTTTGCTGGCTTAATCAAAGATATCCCTTCCATTAGAAGATCAGAAATTCAGATATTCACTGATGATTGTGCAGTGTTCAAAACCTTTTGCAACTTGTTAAAAAATGAAACCAACTTCTATCTGCATGCAGCAAGAACTGGAGAACATTCAGACAAGAAATGATCAATGACAAATAACAATATGGTTCTTTAAGGTTGTTATTGCTAGGGGGTGATAATGGGGATAAGCTCCCACTACCTATCAAATACACCCAATGGCATGCGCCTCAAATAGCCTCTGACAACCAAGTCCAGCTGCTTGGCTTCTAAGCCCTGTGGAACCATTTCTACTGATGGAAGGGGCAAAGGCACATTACTAGTGCCTTAAAACCAATGGCTTTTGACAGATAGGGCTCGTTAGCTATGGTTGGCAGCTCACCTATGAGAAGGAAAATTCTGATCTCAAACCTCCGCTGTCATGTGGCTATAATCACTCTGCAAAAGGGAAGGTTTTGAGAGTAAACTCCCAGGGAAAAATCCAAAACTGGGGTCCCTAAGGCAGTGCTACGTTGAGTTCAATGTTGACTGGCAGTTCCTGCAATGTTGCTGATACCAAACTGTAGCGTCCTTTGCCATTCCTTTTGGTTCATCAGATGCATGGAGAGGGGAAGCTTGCTACATGGGCAACAGCTTGCTCTCTATATCATACTGCCCAAGCTTGTGTACTTATACAGCGAGGACACAATATCCATGGTCAATTCTGACCAACAGAGGCCTCAGACTCACGCTATTTGCCATTATCCAATGACCATCATGAACAACAGAGAACTCAACCAACTACCTTTGGCATTCAATACCATTACCGAGTCTCGCTGCATTACACTGACTGCTGCAGATTTGCCTCCTAAAGCCCAAAATATTTCCAACAATTACATGGTGCATTTCAGAAGTATGACTCTTGCCTGGATGAGTGCAGCTCCAACCAAGAGATTCAAGACCTTCCAGGAAAGGGCAGCCCACTTGAATGTTACCGCTTACATACTCTTATCTACCCACCACTGGTACATTGTCAGTGCAGCATGCCCCACCCACAAAATGCATTGCTTTTTTTCATCTAGGATTTCAAAGCAACACCTTTCTAATCTACAGCAACACAAACAAAATGCTGGAGGAACTCAGCAGGTCAGGAAGCATCTATGGAGGGAAATGAACTATCAACATTTTAGGCTTAGACCCTTCATCAGGACTGACCTGCAAAATCCTCCAGCACTTTGTGTATCTTGCTCCAGGTTTCCAGCATTTACAGCCTCTTGTGTCTCCTTTTAAATCTACAAATTCTATAACATGGAAGGAAATGTCTTCAGGTGCACGTGAACACC
Organism: Hypanus sabinus; assembly: GCF_030144855.1. NCBI lineage: Eukaryota > Metazoa > Chordata > Chondrichthyes > Myliobatiformes > Dasyatidae > Hypanus > Hypanus sabinus. The sequence continues at coordinate 164,403,739 of NC_082706.1, read as the reverse complement.
ACACTTTACACGCCTCATCAAATTTGACGGCATAGTGATTTGGAAATAGATCGCAATGCTTCATCACCTTATGCTAGAATTCCCTATCCTGCAGCATTCTGGATGCACATTCAGAAAAAACAATAACCATAGTATGCCCAATAGACACTAGTTTTAAGCGTTGTTTTTCATCTTTCTAGAACATTAAATCTCAAAATATTAAATACTGCAAGTGCAACTTTATTTTTAAATTCATGGTTCTGAACCACAGTATGCCAAATAGATACTAGTTTTAAATGTTGTTTTTCATCTTTCTAGAACATTATATCTCAAAATATTAAATACTGCAAGCGCAACTTTACTTTTAAATTCATGGTTCTAATTGTGCCACATTACTTGCAAGCTCTTGAGAGGCAAAGACTATTAGAAATTGAATGAGTTGAAATTATTCTATGCAAATTAATCATTTTAATAGCTACATCTGATGTTAATTAAATTTATTTGCTTCCTGAACAACTTAATAATTCTAAAGTAAAAAATGTTAAAAATGTTTAGTTAAACCAAAGATTAAGGTCACTGAAAGGAAACAAAATCCTCCTTGGGATGTTTTTAAAACAGATTCCACCCACTCAACCCACTTTTACTGGAAGTTAACTCCAAAAAAACAGACTCATTGACGAGAGGATGAATTCTGTTGGCTGCAATACAATAGAGCATGCTCCAAATAATAGCAAGCAATTTTAACTTTTAACCCATTTATACAACAAAAAGAACCATTCAGATATGGGGTCTTAACAAAATAACCAAGTACTGTTAAAATTAAAAGTAATCAAATTAACAACATATATTTACTGCTAAATCTGATAACCACTGCAGCTTGGCTAACTTAAAATAAAACTGTAAATAGGATCCCCACGCACCACCCCCCCAACTGACTTTTTCCTGTAAGCCACCTGATCATTGCCAGGAATCGGAATGCAAGCATTCCCTGGAGTAACAATGACGTCAGCAGTACATTCCAAAATTGGCAGTCACTTGCATCTGGAAATTCCAGTCTACAGCACTTGCACTCTTCAGTCAAAGCACCCTGGCTTACTGTCAGACAAAATCTGACAGTGATCCATCACCATCAAGCTAACAATTTTAACCAGTATCTGTGTCTGTAATGTAGTACAATTTACCTTCCTTAAACTATTTGTGCTTTGGAATAATATTTTAACAAAACTGATTTATGACAGGTATTTTATTTTAATGCTCTAATTGAATTGTTTTATTTATCCTTCCATTTATCAGAATCTGTTTTATTATCAGTCATTTAAGACGAGGAATTTGATTTTTTTTGCAGGAGTGCAGCGCAACATAAATATTACTATAGATTACAAAATAAATAAATAGTGTCACAAAAGCAATAATGGGGCCATTTGAGGGGAAGAAGTTTTCCTGAATCATTGAGTGCAGGTCTTCAGCCTTTTATGCCTCCTCCCTGCTGGTAGTAATGAGAAGAAGGCAAGTCATTGAGGGTCCTTAATGAAGGATGCTGACTTCTCCAGGATGTTCTTGATGGTAGGAAGGATTGTACCCATCATGGAGCTAGCTGAGTTTCTAAGCCTCTTTTAACAGTCTATTGCAATCCTGTGCATTGCAGCCTCTGGAACAGACAGAATGCTCTTCACTATATATCTGTAGAAATTTGCAAATCTTTGGTGATATACCAAGTTTTCCCAAATACCCAACAAAGTAGAGCTGCTGATGTACCTTTTTCATGGTTACATCAATGTGCTGGGCCTAGGACAAATCCTCCAAGATTTTGTCAGCCCTTGCACTGCTGACCTCTCAATGAGGACCAGTGTGTGTTCTCTCCACTTCCCCTTCTTCAAGTCCAAACAATTACTTGGCCTTGCTGACAGTCAATCCTGTATTCCTACTTGTCACTGCCTGATATTTTACTAAAAACAGTGGAGTAATCTAACAACTGAGACATGGTGTTTAAGCTATGCTTAGCCCCACAGTCACGTGTAATATGGAAAGAAGAGCACTGGGCAGTTTGCATCCTCGATATGTGTTGTTGGGGTGTATTTTGGAGATGCAATTTTTGCAAATATTTATTTCAACAGCAACAGCCATATGGATTGTAGATCAAATCATGAAGTATCATGAGCACGGTGGACAGCTGCAGACATTTTTCTGTAATGTGCTGAGACGGTGCTACTAGCGGTGAAGCATGGTTAATGACCATTCGGGACACCAATGGGGTGTTTGTATCTTCGATCGGGGAAACTGTATATTAGCAAACTCATTTGCAAGTGTGTTTATGTGTCTTAGGAATAAGTCTGTAACCTTGGTGTAAAGTTTTAAATGGAAAGGAATATAACAGGCATTATGTTCAGTTTCACATAAGTGGCAGATTACCAAGTACATACTCTGTAGTTTTAAGTAGGTACTGCTTAATTTTTATTCATTGTTTATTGTTTGTGTGGTGTTGGAATTAGTGTGGAGATATTTGAAGGAGAGGTTTTACCCAGATACTTATGTCGGGATGGCACTGACTGAGTTCAGGCAACATCAGGTCGAGAACCCTGATGAACCAGGCCAGCCTTTGACCTTGATTACAACAATCTACAGGTCCTTCATCTCACCTAGAAGCAGAGCATCTTGTCAGGGTTGCCCTCACTTAACTTGTGGGAATGCAGAATTCTGACACAAACTCAAGGAAATGATTCACCAGATGCACCCCAAAGTTTTACATGTGTTGGTAAAAGCGAAGTGCCGGGGAGGATGTGGGACAGTATGGCCCAGTGAGCGCAGGTAACGACACCAATGAAGAGAGAGGTCGCTTCTTTAAAGGGGAAGTGAGGTAGGACAGGGGGTGGAAGGAGAGAGTAACTGGGGAACAATAATGTCAGTGCTTCAGAGACAGCCATGAATTATGCAGAATGTAAATATTAAGTGAATGAGATGTATTCAAGGTTGGATAATCAAAGGAGGAATAACATAGTCTTCCTGAAAATGCTGAAGGAAGGCCTGAGCTCAGCTCACCAGGAAGTTTTAGATTTGAGGACAGCGGTGGATTCAACCTAACCCGCAATAGTATCATGGGCCAGAGGAGGGGGAAGAAAAATTGTAAAGTAGCTGCAGTGGATGTAGTTGCTATGATGTGACAGAGCACTTGCTTTGTGTGACAGCAACTGAGGCATCCAGCAAGGAACTGTTGGAATAGACATAGAGGAGATGGTTTGTTACAGCTGTGGCTTCTTAGGCCATGGTTGGCAGCCTTGTATTGAAAAGTGAGGAGGGTGTGAGAATCACTCAACAGAGTACATGGGCTATCAGCAGCTATAACCAGAGCACCAATCATGAGTTAAATAGCAGGGAAGGTTCAGGCATAAAAGGGAGACACTGCCTAGCACAGCAATCATCAACAAAGTGATCTGAAGCAGGATGGAAGTGCTTTGGCTCATTGGGGCTTCAGCGATAACAGGGCAGGAATGGTTACTTAGTGCCATGCTTTAGACATTTCAGAAAGGACAGGGAGGGAGGCAAAAGAGGTGGGGGTGTGGCACTGCTGATCAGAGATAGTGTTAAGGCTGCAGAAAGGGAGGAAGTCATGGCCGGGTTGTCTACTGAGTCATTGAGTGGAAGTTAGGAACAGGAAGGGGTCAATAACTCTACTGGGTGTTTCTTATAGTAACAGGGACATCGAGGAGCAGATAGGGAGAAAGATTCTTGAAAGGTGTAATAATAACAGGGTTGTTGTGGTGGGAGACTTTAATTTCCCATATATTGATTTGCATCTCCTGAGAGCAAGGGGTTTAGATGGGGTGGAGTTGGTTAGGTGCATTCAGGAAGGTTTCCTGACACAATATGCAGATAAGCCTTCAAGAGGAGAGGCTGTACTTGATCTAGTATTGGGAAATGAACCTAATCAGGTGTCAGGTCTCTCAGTGGGAGAGTATTTTGAAGATAGTGATCACAATTGTATCTCCTTTATCATAGCATTGGAGAGGGATGGGAACTGGACAAGTTACGAAAGCATTTAATTGGAGTAAGGGGAAAAATGAAACTATCAGGCAGGAACTTGGAAGCATTAACAGGGAACAGATGTTCTCAGGGAAATGTACTGCAGAAATATAGCAAATGTTCCAGGGATACTTGTGTGGCATTCTGCATAGATATGTTCCAATGAGACAGGGAAAGGATGGTAGGGTACAGGAACCATGGTGTACAAAGGCAGTTGAAAATCTAGTCAAGAAGAAAAGAAAAGCTGAAAAGGTTCAAAAAACTAGTAATGATAGAGATCAAGAAGATTATAAGGCTAGCAGAAAGGAGTTTAAGAATGAAATTAGGAGAGCCAGAAGGGGCCATGAGAAGGCCTTGGTGAACAAGATTAAAGAAAACCCCAAGGCATTCTACAAGTATGTGAACAGCAAGAGGATAAGACGTGAGAGAATACGACCAATTAAGTGTGACAGTGAAAAAGTGTGTATCGAACTGGAGGAAAAAGCAGAGGTACTTAATGAATACTTTGCTTCAGTATTCACTACGGAAAAAGATCTTGGTGATTGTAGGGATGACTGACAGTGGACTGAAAAGCTTGAGCATATTGACATTAAGAAAGATGATGTGCTGGAGCTTTTGGAAAGCATCAAGTTGGATAAGTCACCGGAACCAGATGAGATGTATCCCAGGCTACTGTGGGAGGCGAGAGAGAAGATTGCTGAGCCTCTGGCAATGATCCTTGCATCATCAATGAGGATGGGGGAGGTTCCAGAGGATTGGAGGGTTGCAGATGTCGTTAGCTAATTCAAGAAATGAAATAGAAATAGCCCAGGAATTTATAGGGCAGTGAGTCTTACTTCAGTGGTTGGTAAGTTGATGGAGAAGATCCTGAGAGGCAGGATTTATGAACATTTGGAGAGGCATAATATGACTAGGAATAGTCAGCATGGCTTTGTCAAAGACAGGTCGTGTCTTACGAGCCAGACTGAATTTTTTGAGGATGTGACTGAACTCGTTGATGAAGGTAGAGCAGTAGATGTAGTGTATATGGATTTCAGCAAGGCATTTGACAAGGTACCCCATGCAAGGCTTATTGAGAAAGTAAGGGGCATGGGATCCATGGGGACCTTGCTTTGTGGATCCAGAAATGGCTTGACCACAGAAAGCAAAGAGTTGTTGAAGATAGGTCATATTCTGCATGGAGGTCAGTGACCAGTGGTGTGCCTCAGGGATTTGTTCTGGGACCTCTTCTCTTCGTGAATTTTATAAGTGATCTGGATGAAGAAGTGGAGGGATGATTAGTAAATTTGCTGATGACACAAAGGTTGGGAGTGTTTTGGATACTGTGGCGGGCTGTCAGAGGTTACAGCAGGATACCTCACTGCATGAATACAAATCAGAGACCACAGTAACTAACACTCATTTTGGTGCATTGGTGGGAAGTTTTAAAATTACAAGTAACTCCAACGAAGCCTTATAATGGCATTGTAACTATAGAAACTGTCCTGTTATATTTGCTCATTAACATATAAAGATATACTGTAATACTGGATCAGGAAGCTTCTCTCTCGAGTAACTCCAAAGCCTGTCAGCTTGTATGTGTCTCGAATTAAAGCATTTATATTTTCCAGACCCTTCTCTCTGGTGACTTCGCTCACAGTAACAACATGTGCCGATGTTGATTGTCTGCAAGGAGGAAAACATTATAACCAGTCAGTACTGACTTCGGTCTCCTGATGAAGAAATCAAGGATACAGAGGCACAGGTTTAGAAGCTTAGTGAGTAATATTGAGAGAATGATGGTATTGAATATCAAGCTGTAATTGATAAACAGCAGCTTGACATATGCTTTGCTGTTGTCTAGATGCACCAAAGCTGAATGGAGAGCTTGTTGTGGTGGTAGATGAATTGCTGCGGGTCTAGGTTCTTGCTCAGGTTAACCAACATCTCTAAGCACTTCCAAACATTAGCACAGATGTGAGTAGATGAGAGTCAATGCCGAGGTATCGTTTTCTTAGTACCAAGTGAATGCATAATTTAATAGAAATTAGTCAGAAAAATATGCTCAAAATACCTGTCTATCCAGGATGCAAGAAAGTAAACAAGCTAGTGTCCTAATGCAACCACAATAACTTGTAGCTGATTACCTTCAAAACCTTGGAGATACAAATCAATCAACACACACAAAATGCTGGTGGAACGCAGCAGGCCAGGCAGCATCTATAGGGAGAAGCACTGTCGACGTTTTGGGCCGAGACCCTTTGTCCTGGCAGTTGGCAAAATTATAACCTACCAAGAATATATTGGTGTGATTCTCCACTACCAACAAAGACAGCATCCTCACATCAGCCATTACTGTTTGGTTTACTACATTATCCTCTCATAATGTATGAAAATGACAGTAAATTGTCAGGTCAGCAGAAGAGATTATTGGCTACAGTCTACCATCACTGCAGGACTTGTATGGAACAAATAAACAGGCAGGAAAAAAATCACTGCGGACACTACCCACCCTGAAAACTGTCTTTTCCAAAAGGTCCCTTCTGAACAGTGCTATAGATTATTAACAGAAATCTCCAAACCACCTTAAAAATTTTCATCCCCAGGTAATTAATCTGATCGACCATTCCAGTTAACCCCTCCCCCATCAATTAGCTATGTTATGGCACTACACAATAGACACTTTGAACTACATTTTATAATTCTGTTTACAAATAATTACCAATATTTATGTATTTATGCACATTTTTTTCATATCTATCTTTTGACCTTGGCAAACTCCTAAAACATGTGTATGGTGAATGAAGTTGATCCTTGATAACTTCATCATTGAATTAGACACACAGCAGCCACAACAGCAAATAACTGGAATCCTCAGCAAGTTCTGCTTTCCCAACAGTGAGAGGATACAACAACTGAAGTCAGCTAGCTCAGCAGAGATCAAAGGTTAAAACTGGAAATCTCTAGTGACAACCTTGTCATCAGATGAGCTATGAGGAAGTGTATTATAGTTGTTTGTTTAACCATACTTAATTCTGATAATAAAAGTTTAACAAAACTGAATTATAAGGTTTGGCATGGCAGATGCAAATTTTAAAAATGAAGTTAAAATTATTGATTTGTTAGAAGCTCAGAAAAAAGTAGATTTTAATCTAATGTTGAAGTTTAGTATATAATGATAAAACCAGTATCAGCCTCCCTAATATTTTGTGTGAAAGTTATTTAATTGAACGACTCTCAATTAAAAATACATCCTTCAACTATGTTTGAAGAAGTTTGCAGTCAAACAGGACACACTGAACAATTGAAAAAAGGTCAAAATTGACTTAAAAGATGACACAAGAATTACAAAGATAGTTTTAACAAAGCTATCAATGCCAGGCTTATTTCTCTGGGAAATATTTTTCTAGAACATAGAAAAATACAACATATAACAGGTTCTTCAGCCCAGATGTTGTGCCAACATTATAACCTACTCTGAAGATCATTCTAACCCTACCCCCCTACATTTTTCTATCACCTATGTAACTATCTAAGAATTTCATAAATGTCCCTAATGTATCTGTCTCTAACACAAAATACTCTGCAGATGCTAGGGTCAAAGCAACACACACAACATGTTGGAGGAACTCAGCAGGTCGGGCAGCATCCGTGGAAACCAACAGTCAATGTTTTGGGCCGAGACCCTTCGTCAGGACTGAAGAGGGAGGGGGCAGGAGCCCTATACAGAAGGTGGGGGGGGGGGAGGAGGGTGGGAAGGAGAAGGCTGGTAGGTGCCAGGTGACAAACCAGTAAGGGGAAAGATCAAGGGGTGGGGGAGGGGAAAGGCAAAGAAGGAATGTAAGGGGAAAGCACTATAGGTAGTAGAAGGCATAATCATGAGAGAGGTGATAGGCAGCTGGAGGAGGAGGCAGAGTGAAACTGGGATGGAGGAAGGGAGGGGGAGGGAATTACCATAAATTGGAGAATTCGATGTTCATACCAAGGGGCTGGAGACTACCCAGACAGTATATGAGGTGTTGCTCCTCCAAACTGAGTTTGGCCCCATCATGGCAGTAGAGGAGGCCATGTATGGACATATCCGAATGGGAATGTGAAGCAGAGTTGAAGTGGGTGGCAACCGGGAGATCCTGTCTGTTGTGACAGACGAAGCAGTCCACCAATCTGCGTCGGGTCTCACCGATGTACAGGAGGCCACGCCGGGAGCACCGGATGCAATAGATGACCCCAACAGGCTCACAAGTGAAGTGTTGCCTCACCTGAAAGGACTGTTTGAAGCCCTGAATGGTGGTAAGAGAGGAGGTGTAGCTGAATGCCTCTTCCCACCCTGCCACATGCAAAAATGCTATTTCCTGTTCCCAGTTCCTCCATCTCCAGTGCATCTGCTCCCAGGATGAGGCTTTCCTTTCTAGGACATTTCAAATATAACTTCTTTAAGGATCATGGTTACACTTCTGCTGTCATCAATGATGCCCTCACCCACTTCTCCTCCTTTACCCACACTTTGGTCCTCACCCCATCCTCCCGTCACCACAACAGGGACCGAGTTCCTCTTGTCCTCACCTGCCACTCCACCAGTCTCTGGATCCAGCACATCATCCTCCGCAACTTCCACCACCTTCAACAGAACCCCACCACTAAGCACATCTTTCCCTCTCTACCCATCTCCGTTTTCCGCAGGGATTGTTCCCTCCGCGATTCCCTGGTCCACATGTCCCCGCCACGGATCTCCCACCTGGCACTTATCCCTGCAAGCGTAAATGCTACACCTCCTCTCTTACCACCATTCATGCCCCAAACTTGTGACAACACACACAAAATGCTGGTGGAACACAGCAGGCCAGGCAGCAGCTGAAAGGAGAAGCACTGTCGACGTTTCGGGCCGAGACCCTTCGTCAGGACTAACTCAGTTATGTCCATACATGGCCTCCTATACTGCCACAATGAAGCCAAACTCAAGTTGGAGGAGCAACACCTCATATACTGTTTGGGTAGCCTCCAACCCCTTGGCCTGAACATTGAATTCTCCAACTTCCGGTAATTCCCTCCCCCTCTCTTCCCCCATCCCAGTTTCACTCTGCCTCCTCCTACACTGCCTATCACCTTCCTCATGGTTCCGCCTCCTTCTACTACCCACAGTACTTTCCCCTCACATTCCTTCTTCACCTTCCCTGCCTATCCCCTCACTGCTTCCCCTCCCCCCACCCCTTGATCTTTCCCTTTACTGGTTTTTCACCTGGCACCTACAAGCTTTCTCCTTCCCCCCTCCCCCCACCTTCTTTATAGGGCCCCTGCCCCCTCCCTCGTCAGTCCTGACGAAGGGTCTCGGCCCGAAATGTTGACTGTTTGTTTCCACGGATGCTGCCCGACCTGCTGAGTTCCTCCAGCGTGTTGTGCGTGTATCTGTCTCTACTTGGATACTACTACTCTTTTAAAAAGACTTTTGATCATCCAGAGAAAAATGACTCCATATACAGGGAGCATTACATACCACACAGAAGATAACACTGATGCAATGTATACAATCTACTGTCTATATCATTGCTGAGCTCTCTTATCTCTTAACGTGACACAATGGAATGAACAGAATTTTTGAAGCTTATGCCTGGACAAGCTTAACGAGGAGATTGCTTTTTTGGCTTATATTAAAATATATTTAATGTCACAAGGCAGCTGATATGAAGAACTCAAAGAATAAAGTTTGGTTTAATTGATCCTTATTGTTCACATTGTCAGGGAATTTTATGCTTACTGCATACCAAAAGACAAAATCTGCTCACTTTTGAAAAGTTACATCCTGTAATACTGAGAACTCCAGATAATTATGAATATGTACGTACTGCAAATAAAAACTAAATAATAATTTGAACTGAAATTAAATATGACCATGTATGAACATGCAGAAATATGGTATATGTATGAAAATTAAATAACCAAACTAAAAGGAAGTTACTAAGTTATCAGTAAACCACATTACAAGAAAGTTAATGTCAAATGTCTGAATAAAAGCTTTACTTTTTCCATTTCCTCTGCTCTTCCCACTATTTCTTACATTACTTTTTTTCAAAAATAGTAATGTCCCAGCCGAAATCTAAGAATTTATGATTTCTTATTGACATTTGCCCACTTTTCATCACTTTGAGTACACTCTGTGTGCTTATGTATTTCCATGCTACATTTAAAATATAAGCTTACCAAACTGTTAGTATATGGTCTGACCATCATAAAATGTTAAATGGTTTAGAAATTTTGACTGTTATTATGTTATGCCATTGATTATGTTTTTAATTCTACAGATGCACAGTGGAGAGTATCTTGGTTGACTCACGGCCTGGCATGGAAATACCGATGCCCAAGGAATGGAAAAGGCTACAGAAAGTGGTGGATAAAGCCCAGTCCATCACAGGCCAAGCCCTCCCCACCATTGAGTACAATTACATGGAGCGCTGCCACAAGAAAGGAACACATTCATCAAAGACACCATCATTTAATCCATAGTTCCTTCTCGCTACAACCATCAGATAGGAAGTATAGAACACTTAGGTCCCACACCACTAGGTTCAACAGTCATTCCTCCTTAACCATCAAGCTCCTGAAATGGTGTGGATAACTTCATTTACCACTACTTTGAACTGATTTTATAGAGTACAGACTCACTTTCAAGGACTTTTTACAACTCGTGCTCTCAACTTTATTTATATTAGCAGTTTGTTTTTTTCACATTGATATTTGTCAGAATTTGTTTATTTTTCAAAAAGTTCTATTGTATTTCATTTTTCCTGTAAATGCCTCAAGAAAATAAATTCTAAGGTAATGTATGGTAACAGGCAGGATAGACTAAAGAGTCAGCGGATGTTCCATAATTCTCCGTAACTTCCGCCATCTCCAACAGGATCCCACTACTAAACACATCTTTCCCTCCCCACTACTTTCTGCTTTTATCATGGATCCCTTGTCCATTCTTCCCTCCACACCCAACTCCCTCCCGGCACTTACCCTGCAAGCCCGTACAAGTGCCACACCTGCCTCACTACCATTCAGGGCCCCAAAAAGTCCTTCCACGTAAGGTACATTTCATGTGTGAGACTGTTGGGGTCATCTACTGTATCCGGTGTTCTCGGTGTGGCCTCCTGTATATTGGTGTGGCTCGATGTAAATTGGGAGTGTCTTTGCTAAGTACTTACACTCTGTCCACCAGGAAAAGTGGTATCTCCTAGTGGCCACCCATTTTAATTTCACTTCCTATTCCCATTCCGATTCAGCTCGCACTATCAGGGAAACAACCCTCCCTACCATCAAGAGCATTTTCAAGAGGCAATGCCTTAAAACAGCACCATCCATCATTTAGGATCCTCACATCTTGAACACACCCTCTTTTCATTACAATTTTCAAGGAGAAGGTACAGGAGCCTTAAGACCTATAGACAAATAAATGAGGAAATGCTCCTTCCCCTCCGACAGTAGATCTGAGTGGTGTGATGAACCCTTGTTTTGCACAGTTTATTTTGTAGCTTGCAGTAATTTGTATGTCCTTGCACTGTACTGCTGCCACAAAATAAAAAAAATTTCACAAACCTGATTTTGATTCTAACCACTAGATATACTCATACCAGTAATTGCTGTGACCATAATTGTTGTTGAGTCCCAGTACAACAATGACCATTTATTTATTTCATTAATGACACATAAATATCTTGGATTCCGGATAACTGCATTTCACTTTCACACATCAGGATTCCAACTAAAAGATGCTTGTCCTCTATTTTAAGTACTGGTTACTCTTAAGTATGAACATGGTTTATGTATAACGACAGTTCATAATAAAGCATGGAAAGTGCATTAAAATCTAAAAACAAAAGCCAACTAAACTACTTCGCATCAGTACCAAATACAAAACAGCAACACACAGGTCTGCTCCCTGCTGCTTCCCAAGTATGTAGATTCTGATGAAACAACAGGCAATCTCCAGCTTTGGGTGCCCTGTTACTTCAAAAAGAAGATAAATACTAGATAGCAAAAGCATGCTGGAGTTCAAATGGATAGCTCAATGCACACAACACACACAAAATGCTGGTGGAACAGTCCTGATGAAGGGTCTCGGCCCGAAACGTCGACAGTGTTTCGCCTTATAGATGCTGCCCGGCCTGCTGTGTTCCACCAGCATTTTGTGTGTGTTGTTTGAATTTCCAGCATCTGCAGATTTCCTCGTGTTAGCTCAATGCACAGTAACCTTTTCAAATGGGGAGTTCTAAAGTATGCTCACATATTGGATTCATCAAAAAATACATTGGTATAGAAGCATGCATTTTGATTTTGAAAACGAGGGGTTTAAAACCCATTTTAAGTCCCCTCTGAAATATTAAACTACCATGCATCTACCCAGCTACATTCAAGAAAACAAGTCCATATATAGCCCCACAGGGCTACTGCAGGCTGCAATGAACAATATAATAATAAGCATAGAGGGCTTAATATGAAAAGGAACATTCTTTCCTACCCCAATTTTAAAAGGATGTGGCTACCGACATTGACTGTCTCCACATGATCACCAAAACTTGCCTCAGTCTTACTTTCAACAGCTGCACCTTTCAAATCATGGCTTCCCCTGGTTGTTATTACAACTGTATATCACAGTTAGGTTATCTTCTTATACAACCTACCTGTAGATATACTGTATACAATGCTCCAAAATAACAATGTAAGAGACATACTGTATTACACACAGGGTAGCATAATGCTTTACAGCGCCCTCTGTAAAATTGGGGTTCAATTCACACCACAGTATTAAAGGAGTTTGAACATTCTGTCTGTGACCGCTTGCTCTGGTTATTCTCTCATTCCAAAGTTATACAAGTTAGGGTGATGGGCAGATTATGTTGACACTGGAAGCATGGCAGCACCTGCAGACTGTCCCCAGCACATCTCAGACTGTGTTGGTCACTGGCACAAACAATGTGATTCACCACATGTTCCACAGTGTATGTGACAAGCTAATCTCTTGAGGATGTATCTGTTTAACTGTAGAGACTGAGCCTGCACCCATGCTTGCACTTAATTATCTATTACCACAGATTTCAGATTTATTTCTATCAAGTTTTCAATTATCATTTCCTTTCTTCAGTAACTATCATTTCTAATGTCCAACTTACATACTTCAATCAATTAAACTTAGATTGAACACAATGACATCATTTTATTTATTAAAAAAAGCAAAATAATGTGGATATTGGAAAATGCGAATTAGGTAGTATCCAATAAACAAATGATCATCAGTGTCTCCCTGCTATACAGTTTGTAAACTGAACATTTCTAAAATGAGAAAATATATCTTCTGCATTTTCCTTTGAATCTTTTAATACCTCCAATAAATAAAAACTTTTCCTGATGCCTCCAACCATTACTATGTCTGGGCATGTTACATTTTGATAGTGTTGGCCGATTTTGGATGATGCAGTCCAGGCATGTTCTCTCAAGCTACTTTCCATCAATATTCTTCGGTCAACTGTTGTTCAAAACTATCCACAATCTCAAAAATACTGTTCTTCAAAAATATTTGAATCTTTAGGAAATTTCAAGTTTATCTTGCAGTGTTTTTCTTAACTATCTTGGCTTCTTTGGGTTACTGAAACCAAGATAGGAGATAAAGAGAAACCAGTTAACTATTTAGGGTGGCTTCTGTCATATATTTAATATATTTGTTGAAATGCATTAAAATAAGGAAACAATTTCCTATTACCCTTGAATCTTTACCTCTGCTCATTCAGTAACCTGTTCCCAAGATAGCACTTATTATTTATATATATCACGAATAACAGAGATCCTGGCACTGATCTCTGTCACAGCTCTCCAGCCAGAATAACATCCTTCCACCATTACCCTCTTCAATGGACAAGCCAATTCTGAATCTAATCTGACAATTCCCCATGAATATCTGAAAGGGGATACAGAGATCGATTCGTTAATTACAGTGAATTTGGGGGATTCTACAGAAGAGCAACTGGCACTATTTTTCTAGTGTGTTGTGGCACCTGCTGCAGATAGTTCAGACCTCAAAAAAATTTAGAAGATCTAGGAACTCCGCTGCTTGATGGACAATGAGACTTTGAATCCGAACTATGGTTTTCCCCTTCTTCAAATTCTCCTTTCCTCAATCAAAGGCTATGATGGTACATTGACGGTTGTGCAATATGTTATTTCTGATATCTGCCTTAGCCAAAGTTGGCTCCGAGATATGCAAAAAGGTGCACATTTTCCAGACTCTAGTTGGCAAGGTGGTGAGCCTGAGATAGATTGGACTTTGTCCTTTCAAACACAGCCTTTCATATATTTCAGAGGATGTGTTGATGATAGTTTACAACTTGATTTCTGGATACTGCAGGCTTGAGTGAACTTACTTTTCGAGTACAGGTGTCACAGGTCGAATAACTTTCCATTTCCTCAAAAATTCACTTGTACGTCAATGACAAGCTTATTGAAGATGAGTTTACAAGTATTCATGACCATTCGCTAGCATTCTCAAATAATCACTTGATAACAATGAGGGACCAGGGTCCATTATCTTCAAGTCATTGTTTATCCATAGCTTTAGATACTTTTTATGTTTACACTCAAATTTAAGATGCAGAAGAAAACATGTCCACCTTTTGTTTTCCTTCTATAGGTGTAGTTACTTTTTCAACCTTCCAATAACCAACCACATGCAACAACATGTGCCAACTTGGTTCACTACAATCTTAAACTAAATATGATTAAAGGTTTTTACAATTTTATTCCATCTTGGTACATCTTGCCCAGAGGTTCCGAACCTTCATAATGCCATGGTCCCCTACTATAAACCAAGAGGTCCGACCTCAGGTTGGGAACCCCCATCTAGCCTATCATTTGAATTTCATATTAAGCTTACACAGTGACAAACTAACAAATCGTAAGTATTGCATAATGGAGATCATCAATTCAATACATGAAAAAGAAAAACATTAAGGAATTCAATTAACCACGAAAACATGAACAAAAGTTTCAATACAACATCATTAACTCTGTGAAATAACATTACAATTTTTCTCTGTGAAATGTGCATCCTCAGATTTCTTGCCTGTACAGTAATTATATTTAAATGCTCATACCTTTCAATGCCATACTTGTGACAATCTCCTTCCCACCAATGCTGAAGCTCCCTCCCTCCCAGTGTTGGGTATTTTGCATTGTTTTGATCATATTTCTTAGGTGTGGCTTTCTGAACAATTACTCAACTTTTCTAATAAAACTAAAACTTTCTCTTTAATGGAAAGTGTCAGGGTTAATAATGGAATATTCATTTCTACGTGATGTGAAACTCAGATTTAACACATTAACATCATAAGGCTTAGCCAATCTTAGTCAACTGCAGCAAGTGCATCCTCATCCCAAGACTGCTTGGTCGAGATTGAACACCTGGACAGTTTCATTTTCAGAGCTGCTAAAATAGGTTCTCATTTCCTTAAATGCTTGTAATTGTAAGAACTGCTACAACTCTTTGCCAAAAAAACTTTTCTTTTTGTCAACTGCACTACTTACTGATAAAAAAACATGCATATAAATTTCTTCATCTGGATATAAGACAGAAAAACTTCAAGAGCAATAAAGCAAATTTCAATAAAACTGTAAACCTGCTTGTAATGCAAGTATCTACAGCCAATCCTATGCCATCAAGACAACACATAAAAGCATGCAGACATAGTCAAGAGGGTCAGTATTATTCACACCAAACATTAGAAAAGGGAACATTAGAAATATGATCAAAGTGACTTTGATGATGGAAGATTCTGGTGGCAGTCGGGATGGCTTCTGCATCTCAGAAACTGCCGACGTTCTGGGATTTTGAAAACAGTCTCTAGAGTTTACAGAGAATGGTGTGAATTATCCAGTAAGGAGCAGTCCTCAGGGCAAAAACATCTTCTTAATGAGAGAGGTCAGAGGAGAATGACAAGACTGGTTTAAGCTGACAGGAAGGCAACAGAAACTCAAATAACTACACACTACTGAATGCATACCAAAACTTGAAATGGGCCATTTTGCAGAGGCTGCCTGTGCAAATTTGAGTTAGGAAGGACAGGGTGAGCAGTGTGGCGGCTCAATGCTAAGACGCATGACTAACGGCTGCATATGGGGTCAAAATGTTGAATGCAGGCCATGAGCTGACACACCTGCTGATCCCATGATCTCTTGTCATCAGCTCCTGTTGCATGTGATGTACTGCACACCAGGGCTTCAAAGGAGGAGGTGGCTGTAGCCCAGTTGTTAAATTCCAGGAGGGTACCAGAAGATTTGATAATTGACAGTGTGACTCCATCATTCAAAAAGATGGAAGAAAGAAGGGAGAGAATAAGTTTAACATCTATTGTTAGCAAGTTGCTAGAGTCAACAAACAAATCTAGAAAAGCTGAATATAATCAAAACTGATCAACGTAATTTTAAGAAAGGTAAATTGTAGCTGACAAATTTCATTGAATGTGAGAGGGAGACTTGACAGAAGGGAACTATAAAAGTACTATTTTTTAGATTTCCAAATGGCATTTGACAAGGTGTCACAGATGAATTAGGAGTCCAAGGTATTGAAGGAAGTGTGTTAGCATGGACTGAAAAATGGGACAACACAAAGAAAACAAAGAGTTGGATTAAATGGTTGTTTTTCAGGCTGAAGGGATGTAATTAGTGGAGGGCCACAGGATCTGTTCTTGGACCTGAGATTTTTTTCCTACTTACATTAACGTTCCAATGGAGGGAAAGAAATGCAAAGTTTCCAAGTTTGCTAATAATAGAAAAATAGATAGTAGGATATATTGTCATAAAGACACTGTAAATCTGCTATGGAATATAGAGAATGAATGACAGGGTGAAAACCTGGCAAATGGAGTTTAATGTGGGATATATGTGGGGACATTGCCTCAAGATTCAGGCGAGAAGATTTAGGACGAAGATGAGGAGAAACTGTTTTTCCCAGAGAGCGATGAATCTGTGGAATTCTCTGCCCAGTGTAACAGTTGAGACTTCTTCACTAAATATATTTAAGATACAGTTAGATAAATTTTTACACTGTAAGGGTTATGGGGAAAAGGCAGGTAGATGGAGCTGAGTTTACAGACAGATCCGCCATGATCTTATTGAATGGTGGGGCAGGCTCGATGGGCCAGATGGCCTACTCCTGTTCCTATTTCTTATGTTCTTATACGAGATCATGTAGTTTGTTAAGAGCAATCTAAAGGTGGATTATTAGCTGAAAGGATAGCAACTGCAAATGAGTGAAATACTAAGGGATCTGCCTGTCCTAATGCATAAATCCCAAATGTTAGCAGGCAAAAATGCATATTGGCTTTTATTGTGAAGAAGCAGGGACTTAACCATAGAGAGATTCATGGTTCATTGTTGAACAACAATGAGATAGCTTTTCACTGCTGTGGACAAGGGTTTAAGCCAAGTTTCTGGCACAGCAGCACACAGTCCAAATGGATTTCTTTGTAAAGCACAGTGAAGGGACTTACCTGTAAAAATGTTCTAATTCAGGATCAAGAACACAATCATGAATCAGAACTCCAAGGGGTAAATGGGGTACCAGTGAAATGCTTCTTTGATCCAAGCGTTATTATTTGACTTTTTAAAATTGTATTCAGGGGACAATTCCACAAAACTTTATTAATGGAAGATTATATGAAACTCACCAAGGTGGACAGATATGAACAATATCTCCTGCACCAATTCTGAGGTGGGATGCTGTTTCTCTTGTGAATAAAACATTAAGCCGGGTTTTGCTGCCACCGTCGTCATTTTCAATAGCTTGCTGAGTGGAGATGTCAATCAATGGCTGACAGAATGCTACAAACATTGAGCATTCTTCATGTAACTCCAGGATTTTTACCATTAAAATGCCTTCTTTTCCACCTGTCATACAAGAAAAAGAAAAGGGAAGTATTCTTAATAATCTCCCTTTATGGGTTGTTCATTACCACCTTCTTTGCCTAGCCTTGTATTCTGCTTTAAATATTTTGATGTTTATCTGTTCTTGGATGATCAATGCTTCTTGCAGTCACTTGGCACAGAGACAAGTCAAACATGCTGTGAACCTGACATACTTTCCTCTCCCTATAACTTAAATATGAACTGATTTGATCTGAAATCATATAAGTAAATCTGAAGCATAAGCAAATCTAACAACTGAAACCAAAAATTTACAATAAAAACAAGACAAAGAGCAGTCTCGGGGATCACATTGCTGAGCACCTGAGAGATGTCAACCACGTCCTTCTGTAGCACCTGGTTTTAAGCCACTTTAATTCCCCTCCCATTCCCACAGAGACCTGTCTGTCTTCTGACTCCTCCACTGCCAAGGTGAGGCTACACACAAACTAGTGAAACAGAACCTTCATTTTCCACCTGGTAGTCTACAACCTAATGGCATGAACATTGAATTCTCTTGTTTCAGATACACTGCTCCCCTTTCCCTTTCCTCTCAGTTCCTCCGACATACACCCCACTACTTCAACACTGTGGCTCTTTTCCCTGCTCAACCCACTCCATCTGCCTGTCATGCACTCTTTACCTCCCCCTCTATCTTATAAGTTCCATACTCCATCTTCCTTTCCAATCTGCAGATTTTTGTGCCATCACCTATCACCTCCTAGCCTCTGTTGCTATCTCCACTCTTCCCTCCATGTGACTGCCACTTCTGTTTACCTGGATACACCTATTGCTTGTCAGATCTTGTTCAATCTTCCTCCTCTTTATACTGGCTATTTCTGCTCAGTCTTTTAGACCAGATGAAGGGTTACAACCCAAAACATCAGCTGTCTACTTCCCTCCACAGATATTACCTGAACCACAGAATTTCTCCACCATCTTGTTTGTTGCTAACAATCTACTATACTTGCCTCTCAAGTTGCTCTGTCTTAAAACCTAAGGATAACAGAAACATCAGTCTCAGATTTTAAACAGATCATGCATCAATTCCCTGATCAGTCATCTATATTCATAGTGCAGAAATATCTTAAATTCTCTCTATCTTTTAAGTATTTGTAACTTGCTTTATCCACTGTTTGTCCCATCTTTTCTTCATAGTCTTCTTTTCTCCATTGTTTACAAATATCCTCTTCTATTTCTCTGACCTAATATGCAAAGAACTACCATTTTATTTCCTATGCCTCAAGATCACTACATACCAATGCTGTGATAAAATTCCAACTAAACTGAAATATCCAGTCTCAATGGACGTTTAATGCATGTTTTTCTGTTTTTTCTATAAATATATATATATATACACACTATGTGGATTTTCAATAAATGTACAGATGACTTGATGAGTTACATGGCTTTTGCGACAGATGTATTGCTAGATAGAGCCTTCTCCAATCATCGAGCATCTCAGTACTGACTGAAGACATTACTGCAACTGCTTTGGCAAGACATTCAACTGATATGTTAAATTCAACTGTAATGTTAAAATTGTACAAGGCATTGGTAAGGCCAAATTTAGAATATTGCGTGCAGTTCTGGTCACCGAATTATAGGAAAGATATCAATAAATTAGAGAGAGCGCAGAGACGATTTACTAGGATGTTACCTGGGTTTCAGCACTTAAGTCACAGAGAAAGGTTGAACAAGTTAGGTCTCTATTCATTGGAGCGTAGAAGGTTGAGGGGGGATTTGATCGAGGTACTTAAAATTTTGAGAGGGATAGATAGAGCTGACGTGAATAGGCTGTTTCCATTGAGAGAAGGGGAGATTCAAACGAGAGGACATGATTTGAGAGTTAGGGGGCAGAAGTTTAAGGGAAACACGAGGGGGTATTTCTTTACTCAGAGAGTGATAGCTGTATGGAATGAGCTTTCTGTAGAAGTAGTAGAGGCCAGTTCAGTTGTGTCATTTAAGGTAAAATTGGATAGGTATATGGACAGGAAAGGAGTGCAGGGTTATGGGCTGAGTGCGGGTAGGTGGGACTAGGTGAGATTAAGAGTTCAGCACGGACTAGGAGGGCCGAGATGGCCTGTTTCCATGCTGTGATTGTTATATGGTTATATGGTTATAATGGGAACATGTATGACACCACGCACAAATGAATTGAATTGAATTGACTGTATTACTTACATCCTTCATACACGAAGAGTAAAAATCTTTATGTTACATCTCTATCTAAATATGCAATTTATAGTAATTTGTAATAAATAGTGTGTACAACAGGACAGTCAATATACCATGGAAATACAATTGCATCAGCATGAATTAATCAGTCTGTTGGCCTGGTAGAAGAAGCTGTCCTGGAGCCTGTTGATCCTGGTTTTTATGCTGCGGTACTGTTTCCCAGATAGTAGCAGCTGGAACAGTTTGTGGTTGGGGTGACTCGGGTCCCCAGTGATCCTTCAAACCCTCTTTACACATCTATCTTTGTAAGTGTCCTGAACAGTGGGAAGTTCACACCTACAGATGCATTGGGCTGTCCTCATTACTCTCTGCAGAGTCCTGCGATTGAGGGAAGTACAGTTCCCATATCAGGCAGTGTCGCAGCCAGTTATTGGAAAATACATTATGCATTAGCAGCATTCACTATATAACCACGACAAAATTGGCGCAGCGAGCAGGGTCGGAAAGAGTCCCACAACAAAGGAAATGGCAGATTGGGGACGCTTCCTGGACCCCGGGGATCCTCACAGGGCTAACAGAATTAAGGGTGCACCCAAACAAAGGTATGCGCTTTTTGCAACAATTTGGACTAAGAATTCTCTTGGTTTTGGGATGGTCTCGGGGTCTCAGAAGTGTGGAATCACTGTCGAAGGGTCTCTCCGATTCAAAGAATCTGGCAGAATTGGGGGTTAACAGGAGGCTCAGAGGATTGATCAAGAACACTGCAGTGGGGATAAGTACGAATAAGGTAATAAGAAGTTAAGTAAAGAAAATTCCATGTGGTGTTGGTAAGTCCTTGTGGATACCACTTCGTAGGAAACGAAGGTCTGAACGGGCAGGGAGATAAAAGGTAAAAGAGCAAATCCTCGTGGATACCGCCTTAAGTGTTGTAAGGTCTGAATAGACAAGGTACAAGAAGAAAGTTCTATGGATACCGCCCTCGGTTGGGGTCTGCACGGGCAGAACGAAATAAAAGGTAAGGAGAGTTTAATAAATAGTTTAAACGCTGGTAAGATAAACTGTAAGACTAGGTACAGAGTTAGAATAAATAGTATTACCCAGTAGGAGAATTGTGAGGCTCTGAAGAACTTAAGGAAGGAAGTCAGACAGAATGCAGGGTTTGAACATGTTGTTTGACTGGTTAGACAGCAAATTAGGGGGATGGGGAGCGTGGCTGACCAAATAGCAATGACAATAGGTATTGTACTGTTGAGCTGTGTGATTATTCTGTGCTGTTTTCTTCTATGTCTCAAGTCTCTCATAGTGCATATGGCAGCAAGACGATTTCCAATGCTCCTGGAAATTGTTGAGTCAAGCCCCAAACAAGGAAAAGCACCGATGATGTATTGTTATAGTCTACGCAACACTCAAGCTGAACCGGAGGGAGCTGCTGATGTGGAAAATAGACTGTAAAGGATTCCGAGTCTTTTTCCCTGTCTCAGACATGAAGGGACAGGTTTTTGGCTCAGCAGCCTAGGGAGACAGGGAAAGAATACTTTGAGTTCCAGGCATGGGAAGTTATAGTTTGACCCAAGGTCTGGGAGTAAAAACTGGACTTTATTTTGGCTTTTGTGCACGGACTCTTAGTATTCTCTCTCTCTCTGTGAGACCCTGTGGCCGGGCGGCTCTCCTCAGGGCTCTGTGCTGGCGATATCAAACCAAGCATAAAAAAGATTTAGCTCATCTGGGAGAGGGGCAGCAATATTGGAAACACCACCATGTTTAGTTTTGAAGTCCACAATGGTGTGCAGACCTTGCCATAAACTGTGTGCCTTGTTGGTGGACAGTTGTGGCTGGATCTTGTCCCTGTATTGTCATTTCACTGTCTTTGTGCAGATCATGGCTGCACTTCTTGAGCTCCTGTTGGTTACCGGCCATGTAAGCTAAATAAAACCATGCATTTAGAGGAAGAGAACAACAACAAACAGATGCCCAAAAGGGCAAGCTGTACATAGGATATTTGCAGCCACTAATAAATTCATAAAGAAATCCATAACAGAAATCTATTTGCATAAGCACAGCAGATCTTGAATATTCTAAGGATGGCTTCATAGCATTTTATGTGGCAGTGAATCAATATAAGCCTGGATGATTAACAGTCAAATTCCCCTTCCAAAAGTGATGCAACACATCACTGGACTTTTGTACAATGTTCAGTATGAAAAGAACAGTTCATTCTTCATTCAAGGTGTACTATTTTAGACAATATATGTTATATTACTACAGCAAGCAAGAGCTAACGTTCTTGCTTGTTAATTAAAGGATAGCAAGATCACCTTTGGTACAGTCTCACACATAGGCTCTCCTTAAAAGTAATCAGGATAAGCCAGTTTGCTCCAGTTTTAAATGTACAGCCTGGATCATGGATTCTGGAACAAGGTTCAACTTTATTTTGCCTTTGCAGTCCAACTCATTTTTTTTATCTCTAATTATATTTACCTATTACCTGTTACCTAATGTACTTTAAAGCCAATAAATAACCTATAAAGAATAGACTAATGGAAAGTAAGAAACACTGCACCTAGTTTGTGACAGATATTTTTCACAACAACATTGATCAGAAAGCATTTTTTATAAATACTGATGTTTGGAATAAATTTTGTGCACATTAGGTCTAGTCTTTGCTGGCCTTCAAATTTGTTGTGGAATCTTTTACTTTCATTTGTAGAGCCTTAATTTGACAGCTTACCTCAAGTACGGGACCTCGAACAACATCACACTCTCAAAAGAGCAATAAAGTATATGGTCAAGTCTAATGAGTGAAATAGGAAACCAAAATCTAATATAGTTCAGTGCTAAGAAATGTTCCCTCCTGAACTATAGTTTACACATAAACATAAGACAGATACACATTTATACCACACATCTGTTGTTACACTATGTAGAAATTTCAAATCATTGTCTCCAGCTATATTTCAAACGTTGTATCATTAGCTATGTTTCCAACATTGCATCATGGCTTTCTATCTGAGAAGATAGAAACCACACAGAAATCATTTGTCGCAAAGGAATCAGCTTGGGATGAATGGTGAAAGGAAAAGGCAGAATGCGATCGGTTATAAGTTTGCCTTAAGTTTAACCTATGACATCTTCATTCATTTTTGCCACACAGCGATAACCACTTGGACACTGACATGCCTGAGAGTTAACATAGGCTTGAATATCAGAGATAATATTTCATAGTGCAAATCTGGCATTCAGATAAGAGAAAAGACTGGGCACTCAGATTATCATCTCACCTGAGCAAAATTCTAATAGTGCAACACATCACAGCACTGTTATAATTTTGAATGATAACATAATGATCGATAAAGATTATATGCTCAAATCACTTCATGGGATCTAAGCCTTAGTTTGGGATTGACATAGTTGATATCCTGAAAAGGACTCAAGAAACAAAAAAAAACATGAAAGAATTGGAAATGCTGTAATATAAACAGAAGGTATTAGACATCACAATACTGGAGGTGCTAGATAGCTAAGATTGGGGTGATCAAACAATGTATTTCACTGAATACCTACACAACGCTGTATTTTTTGATCCACAGCATCTGCAGTTGAATTTTTGTTTTTTAATGTATTTCACTGTATGTTTCAATGCACATATTGTTAATTTCATCTACACAGTAGTTTGCACAGCTTCTTTGGAAGCTGTACTCTGCATTTCATAACTCCAATAGGTATTTTTTCATCACATCTCTCTAATCTGCCAGACAGATCAGCTCCATTAACAAACCTTCAGCTCCCTCTCTTCATCAATCTGTCATCCTTTTTATTTGCTTTCCACTCCATCAGTGACAACTCCTTTGTTTTCTTCATAACTCCTCCTTCTTTACAAGCTTAAGCATGCCTGTTTTCTAAATGTCTCCAGTTCCATAGAAAAACCAGCCACTAGAAACAAACATTTTGCCTCTCCACAGATATCACCTTTCAAGATGAATATTTACAGCATTTTCTGTTTTGATTATGATCACAGCCACATCTCAGCAAAATAGTGGTAAAATGACATTTAAAATTGTTATACACAAGCAAAAACATACAGAAAACTTCTGTATATTATTACACTTAAACACAAGAGATGCTGCATATGATGGAAAATAATCCAGAGAACAAAATGGTGGAGGAACTCATGAGGTTAGATAGCACCTGTGGAGAAGAATAAGCACTTGATGTTTCAGGCCAAGGCCCTTCATAAGGACTGGAATGGAAAGGGGAAAACCAAAATAAGGTAGGAGGAGAGCAGAGGGAGTACAAAGTGTAGGTGATAAGTGAAACCAGGTAACAGGGAAAGTTGGAGGTGATAGGTGAAAGAGGTAAAGGGCTGATGAAGGAGGAATCTGATAAGAGAGGACAATGGATCGCAGGAGAAAGGAAGGAAGAGGGAATAGGCAAGTGAGAAGAGAAGGGGTAAGAGGGGAACCAGAATGAGGAATGGAAAAAAGAGAGAAGTGAATGAGAAGTGGAGTTGAAATGGGTGGCCACTGGGAAATAGGAAATTGAATCGAAATAAGAAGCTCCAGGGATCCACTGACATCCAGTGCCCCCAATGCCACTTCCTCTACATCAGTGAGATCCTACATATTCTATCTGGATAGCCTCCAATTTGATGGCATAAATATGGATTTCTTTAACTTCTGGTAATTTCTTCCACTCTCCCTTCTCTCTTTTTCCATTCTTTATTCTGGCTCCTCTCTTACCCCTACTCCTCACCTGTCCATCACCTCCCTCTGGTGCCCTTCTATCTTTCTCCCAAAGTCAACTGTCCTCTCCTATCAGATTACTCTCCTTCAGCCTATTACCTCTCAGCTTCTCAGTTCATGGCTTCTCCTCTACTCACCCACTTTCTCCTTCACCTGGTTTCACCTATCACCAGTTAACTTGCATTCCTTCCCTTCCCACCTTCTTATTCTGGCTTTCAGGATTTCCAGTCTTCATGAAGAGTCAGAACCCAAAATATCAATTCCTCTCCATAGATGCTGCCTGACTTGCTGAGCTCCTTCAGCATTTTGTGTGTGTTATTAACCTTAACCCAGGTTAATAACAGTGAGATGATTGCAATGTTTGAGCAAAATAAAATGCAGATGCTTTGTTTTGTTGTCAAAGGTTAATAACCAGAAGATACTAATCAGCTGAAATCTTTTAGAAAGATACTCTTAATATTAAAATTTAACCAACATTCACAAATAAAGGGAGCATCATACATATAATGAGTAATTCAAGTGCAGAGATTTTGCATTTATAATCCACATAAAAAGGTGATTAAAGATTTGTAATTCCACCTCTACCATAATTGCTCCCCAAGGGTCAAGATATTTAAGAGTATAGTCCCTGAGAAAGAACATATTAGCCTAAATTTTGATTACAATTCTGCTGTTATAAAATAATTAATATTGAATGCAATTAATATGACACTAAATCTTCCCTAAACTGTAAACCTGTTAAACAACAAAAAAATTGTTATTTCATAAAACAGCAAATAGGTCTTTTATGAAGTTACCTTCTTTCATCAAAAATCGATGCCCATCGTGAAACATAAAGTGGATAATTTTCGTTACTGTGGATTTTGCTGTGTAACTGCAATGTAAGTTACTCTCTGTCCCAATCATGCCAGTTTGACGAACTTGGACAATAATTTTATTATCCTTTCTAAGCTTTTCTTTAAATATGAACACCATTCTGCTTTCCTGTACTCTATATTATTGCATTAACCTTACAGGTTCATATCTTAATTCATAGTGGAACTGTTTACAAAATTCCCTTTTGTTTTAATTGTTACTTTAAAAATGCTAGCCCACTGGGAACTTCTAATGCTGAGGCAAAACTGAAGAAACCATTGGCTCTTATTTCATATTAAAATTTAACCAATATTCGCACACAAAATAGGAGTCTTGGAAACAAATGCAAAGGGCAAAGTGTGGAGATCACACAGCAGATAGTAACATGGTCATCAATCGTGTATACTTGAGGATCAAGCATAACTAGTCCCCAAGAGTCAGTATGCTTAAGCTTACAGTTATTCTGCGCCTTGGTTAGCAAATAATTGACAGGAAGTAAACATAAAAAGCATTTATCAAGCCAAACCAAGATTGGGTGAAGTTGATATAATCACAAAAATATCAAGACTTCATAAGCACCAAGAATTAATATTTTACTTAAGTATCTTAAACAGAAATCTTTCAGAAAATGTGGATGCTAAATTACATGTATAACTTTTCCTTTCTGGAGACTTAGTTCTGATGTAGTATTACTGCTGTAGAAATAAATACAAGGTTGTTACCTGCGTCAAACAACCTTAATGTCAAACTCTCCCCTAATGTAAAGAAGTCATTTTCGCCTCACCTTAAGAATTCCTCTCTTTGGTCCACATTTGGACCAGATTGGAGTAGGGGGCCTGCTGAAACTTAAACAAGGCATTGGCAATAGGTCAGTCGCAAGTAAATGTCGCTTGATAGAACAATGATGGCCCTCATCACTGCAAATTGACTGGACGGTAATTAGCTTGGTTGAATTTGTCTTGCTTTTTCTGAATGGAACATAACTGTACAATATTCCACATCGTAAGGTAGATACCTGCGTTAAAATTATACTGAAGCTGGTTTGCCAGAGGCTCAGCTGGTTCTGGAGAGCAGATATTCAGCAGCACCACTGGGATTTTGACTAGTTGTCAAAGGGGTTTCTACTCTTTGCTGAATGCACTGCTTATCGCTATTTCACATCATAATGGAGTGAAATGTATTAGGTGGAAAAGGATTCTTGTGTTGTGGGGATCTCCAGCGGAAGCTGAATTGAATCATCTGCTTGGCACTTATGGCTGAACATGCCAGTAATTGATCCAACCTTTTCTTTAACCATTCACATGCTGATCCCCATTGTCAATGCCAGTGATATTCTTGGAACCTCAGCCCCCAATTAGCTATTTAATTGCCACCGCCATTCACATCTAGATGTGGTTTCAAATCCTTGAAAGATTTCAAAGCTTTGAGCTTATCGGTTCTGAGATCGTTTAGTTCTCTCTATTGCCTGATGTTTTTGTTGAGGGTGGATTTTGGGGATTTGGGTGATCTAATGGTAATCTCGTGAGAAAAGTGTGCTTTCTGGAAATTCAGAGAGCGGAGAAGTGTATTGTGGTGCTTCCAAGGTCCAAGACTAGCTTCACTGCTTTTCCTCATAACATTCAGGACCCAAGTATACAGAATGTACAGCATAACTTCCATGTCTGCAAACACAAAACTTTGAAACACAAGCAACTGTAAGAATGATAGTGACATGTTTTGGAGCAGAAACAGATTAGACAAAAACAGATTGCACTGAAGAAAACAACCAAAAGAGATAGAAGGAAAATAAGTAGTATAAGAACTAAAAATATGAGTAAAGTCTTTTGATGCTGTGAATGCTTAGAATCTCACCCACTGAATCAGAGGTCATAAAAGCACAAAACTATATCCTTAAATCACCAGGTTCACTCAGTCATGGGCCCATTGATTCAAACAGTTGAAAATGTCATTAAATGGATAAAATAAAAAGCAGAACTCATCAACCAACAAAAAGGGCAGTTATAATTTGAGTTCGTCAAACTGCAATTTTAAAATGGCAATCAAATTACACAAATCGGAAAACATATCACATAATGTGTTTGAATCATGCCTATAGACAAGCAAATTGAAGTCAGTTTTCCAAATATCTGCAAAATAGCATGTTATTTTACATGGTCCACATAACATAGAAAAATACAGCACCGTGTTGTTCTTTACAGTACAGCCCTTTGTCCCACAATGCTGCACCAACTTATGTAAACCTACTTCACATTCAATCTATCCCTTCCCTCCTAGACAATCCATAACCATCTATATTTCTTACAACTATGTGTCTAAAGAGTCTTTTAAAAGTTCTCATTTAATCCACCTCTACCTCCACCCCAGCAGTGCGTTCTAGTCACTTATGACTGTGTAAAAATATCTACCTCTGATATCTCACCTAAACTTTCCTCCATTCACCATAAACAGAAGTTCCCTGGAATTGGCTATTGCCATCCTGGGGGAAAAGGCACTAGCTGTCCACTCAATCTACACCTCTGATAATCTTTTGCATCTCTATGAAGTAGCTTCTCATCTTCCAACAGTCCAAAAACAAAAGCCTGAGCTTGCTCAACCTTTCTTCCTGAGACATGTTCTCTAATCTAGGCAGCATCCTGGTAAATCTCCTCTGCACCCTCTCTGAAGGTTCCATATCCTTCCAATAATTAGGTGACCAGAATTGAATACAGTATTTCAAATGAGATCTAACCAGGGTTTTTAGAGACACTATTTCATGGCTCTTGAATTGAATCCTTTGACTGATGAAGGCCAGCACACCACAGGGTTCTAAACTAGCTTGTGCAACAAGTTCGAGGGATCGATGGACTTGGATCCCAAAGTCCCTCTGTTCCTCCACACTACTAAGAATCCTGCAAGTAACCTTGGACTCCGCCTTTGAGTTTGACCTTCCAAAGTGTATCACTTCACTTTTCTGGATTGGCCTCCAGCTGTAACTTCTCAACTCAGCTATGTAACCGCAATTTCTCCATAACTTCTGTCACCTCCAACAGGATCCCACCACCAAGCACATCTTTCCCTCTCCCCTTCTTTCTGCTTTCTGCAGGGATCGCTCTCTACGGGACTTCCTTGTCCATTCGTCCCCCTCATCCCTTCTCACCAATCATCCAATACGCATAAGGCGTATAATACGCAATAATAATACTCCATAATACGCAATAAAGCAACATGCCAAGAAAAAAAATGAGGTACGAAGATAAACTAGCCAAGAATATAAAGGAGGATAGTAAAAGCTTCTTTAGGTATGTGAATAGCAAAAAAATAGTTAAGACCAAAATTGGGCCATTGAAGACAGAAAAAGGTGAATTTATTATGAGGAACAAGGAAATGGCAGATGAGTTGAACAGGTACTTTGGATCTGTCTTCACTAGAGATGACACAAACAATCTCCCAGATGTAATAGTGACCAAAGGATCTAGGGTAAAGGATGAACTGAAGGAAATTTATATTAGGCAAGAAACGGTGTTGGATAGACTGTTGAGTCTGAAGGCTGATAAGTCCCCGGGACCTGATGGTCTGCATCCCAGGGTACTTAAAGAGGTAGCTCTAGAAATCGTGGACGCATTGGTAAACATTTTCCAATGTTCTATAGATTCAGGAACAGTTCCTGCTGATTGGAGGGTGGCTAATGTTGTCCCACTTTTCAAGAAAGGAGGGAGAGAGAAAACAGGGAATTATAGACTGGTTTGCCTGACGTCAGTGGTGGGAAAGATGCTGGAGTCAATTATAAAAGAGGAAATTACAACACATTTGGATAGCAGTAGAAGGATCAGTCCCGAGTCAGCATTGATTTATGAAGGGAATATCATGCTTGACTAATCTTCTGGAGTTTTCTGAGGATGTAACTATGAAAATGGACAAGGGAGAGCCAGTGGATGTAGTGTACCTGGACTTCCAGAAAGCTTTTGATAAAGTCCCACATAGGAGATTAGTGGGCAAAATTAGGGCACATGGTATTGGGGGCAGAGTACTGACATGGATTGAAAATTGGCTGGCTGACAGGAAACAAAGAGTAGTGATTAACCGGTCCCTTTCGGAATGGCAGGCTGTGACTAGTGGGGTACCGCAGGTTCGATGCTGGGACCGCAGCTGTTTACAATATACATTAATGATTTAGATGAAGGGATTAAAAGTAACATTAGCAAATTTGCTGATGACACAAAGCTGGGTGGCAGTGTGAAATGTCAGGAGGATGTTATGAGAATGCAGGGTGACTTGGACAGGTTGGGTGAGTGGGCAAATGTATGGCAGATGCAGTTTAATGTGGATAAATGTGAGGTTATCCACTTTGGTGGCAAGAACAGGAAGGCAGATTACTATCTAAATGGAATCAAGATAGGAAAAGGGGAAGTACAACGAGATCTGGGTGTTCTTGTACATCAGTCAATGAAAGCAAGCATGTAGGTACGGCAGGCAGTGAAGAAAGCTAATAGCATACTGGCCTTTATAACAAGAGGAATTGAGTATAGGAGTAAAGAGGTCCTTCTGCAGCTCTACAGGGCCCTGGTGAAACCCCACCTGGAGTACTGTGTGCAGTTTTGGTCTCCAAATTTGAGGAAGGACATTCTTGCTGTTAAGGGAGTGCAGCATAGGTTCACAAGGTTAATTCCCGGAATGGCGGGACTGTCATATGTTGAAAGATTGGAGCAACTGGGCTTGTATACACTGGAATTTAGAAGGATGAGAGGGGATCTGATTGAAACATATAAGATTATTAAGGGATTGGAAACGCTGGAGGCAGGAAGCATGTTCCCGCTGATGGGTGAGTCCAGAACTAGAGGCCACAATTTCAGAATAAGGGGTAGGCCATTTAGAACAGAGATGCGGAAAAACTTTTTCACCCAAAGAGTGGTGGATATGTGGAATGCTCTGCCCCAGAAGGCAGTGGAGGCCAAGTCACTGGATGCATTCAAGAGAGAGTTATATAGAGCTCTTACAGATAGCAGGGTCCAGGGATATAGGAAGAGGGCAGGAACGGGGTACTGATTGTGTATGATCAGCCATGATCACAGTGAATGGCGGTGCTGGCTAGAAGGGCCGAATGGCCTACTCCTGCACCTACTGTCTATTGTTTATTGTCCTCCCAGCACTTATACTTGTAAGCAGAACAAGTGCTACACCTGCCTTTACACTTCCTTCCTCACCACCATTCAGGGCCCCAGAAAGTCCTTCCAGGTGAGGCGACACTTCACCTGTGAGTTGGCTGGTGTGATATACTGTGTCTGGTGCTCCCAGTGCGGCCTTCTATATATTGGTGAGACCCATCGCAGACTGGGAGACTGTTTCGCTGATCACCTACACTCTGTCCACCAGAGAAAGCAGGACCTCCCAGTGGCCACACATTTTAATTCCATGTCCCATTCCCATTCTGATATGTCTATCCATGGCCTTCTCTACTGTCAAGATGAAGCCACACTCAGGTTGGAGGAACAACACCTGATATTCCGTCTGGGTAGCCTCCAACCTGATGGCATGAACATTGATTTCTCTAACTTCCGTTAATACCCCTCCTCCCCTTCTTACCCCATCCCTTATTTATTCTCTCTCTCTCTCTCTCCCCCCCCCTTCTCTCTTTTTTTCTCTCTCTCTCCCTCTCACAATCACTCCTTGCCTGATCTCCCCCTTTCTTTCTCTCTAGGCCTCCTGTCCTATGATCCTCCCCCTTCTCCAGCTGTGTATCCCTTTTGCCAATCACCTTTCCAGCTCTTAGCTTCATCCCTTCCCCTCCTATCTTCTCCTATCATTTCAGATCTACCCCTCCCACTTTCAAATCTCTTACTAGCTCTTCTTTCAGTTAGTCCTGATGAAGGGTCTCGGCCCGAAACGTCGACTGTACTTCTTGCTATAGATGTTACCTGGCCTGCTACATTCCACCAGCATTTTGTGTGTGTAGTTTGTAACTTGTCTATATTCTGTTGCAAACTGCAACAACCTTCTACACTATCCATAACACCTCCAATCTTCATATAATTCGCAAATTTACTAACCCACCCATCCATTTCCTCACCCAAGTGATTTAAAAAAATTACAAAGAGCAGGGATCCCCAAATAGATCCCTATGGAACAGCACTGATCACCGACCTCCAGGTAGAATATGCCCCATCTACCACCTTCTGTCTTATGTATGTTAGCCAACTCCAAATTCAAGCCGGCAAATTTACAACAAATCGATGCCTCTTGGATTTCTGGAGACCACCGGGAGGAACCTTGCCAAATTTCTTACTAAAATCCATATAAACCATGTCCACCACTCCATCTTCATCAATTTGTTTTGTCTCCGCCTCAAAAACTCAACTAGGTTTGTGAAACACCCACTCAGAAAGTGATGCTGAATATCCCTAGTAAGACTATGCTTCTCCAAATGCTGATAATCCTGTTACTCAGAATCCTCTACAATAGTTAGCCTACCATTCTGACAAGTCTCACTGATCTTTAATCCTCAGGATTATCCATGTTATTTTTCTCGAACAATGGAACAACAGTTGCCATCCTTCAGTCCTCTGGTACCACTACTGTGGCCAAGGAGGGTGCAACGATGTAATGTTAAAGTACTGGTCATCTGCTCCTATCCTTGTCCGTGGCTATGCTAAAGCTCAGGGAGTTGTGGTGACTACCTCCAAAATGCTCACCAACTGGCCAGGTTCATTGCCTAGTACCAGATCCTGTATTGCTTTCCCTCTAGTTTCCCTGCCCACAAACTGTGTCAGGAATTCTTCCTGGACACACCTAACAACCTTATATGTATTATTTTAAATTTATTAATGTTGAAATTATTTTTGTGCTCAATTATATATCAACCATTAACTAAGATTTAACCTGTATAACTGTACTATTGACTTAGAAAACAGCTCATTTGTTGTTTAACAGACTTCATTAAACACTCAAATGATATGCACCTCCTATACCCATATTGTTTCATCTTCAATTATTTTTATGATGAAAATGTTACTTACATTTATTATTCCACGCTTATACTGCTAACATTTCATTTAAAATATTTAACTTGTTAGAATGCTGTTTAATTGCAAAAAGAAAGGCAGGAAGTTAAGAGTCAAATGAAATCTCATTTACTGGTAATAATACGTTCTTAGCAACTAGTTGTGGCTTTTCACACAACAAAGATATAATCAGTACTTTGGAAACAGTGTCCATCTACAGTTACTAAAGGGTCAACGTTTCTAACTACAATGAATTTCTCTTTTTCTGAAAACCACATACAACTTACAGCGCTCTTATTGTTCAATAAAACTGCCTACACAAATCATAAAGATAACTTTAATATGATATGCATGGCACTGTAATTCTGTTAATTCTAAAGGGAGGATGAATACAGGTTGAGGTAGGTATCTCACAGATAGAAAGTATTTTAAAGGCGAGAGTTTTAAGGTGCTTAAACTTTTTTTGAGACAATGCATCCCATTCAAAAAGCAGATGTATGACATCTGCAAAGATAATACAAAGATAATAGTCCTCTATCAGATAACAGGGTACTACTTAGCCACAGAAGACTGCTCAGGTTCATTCACATACTTATGTACTTAGTAGCAGTAAATTGTGGGTAGACAGGCAATAAGAACATTGGTTTAAAAGCCATTAAAAAAAAGACTGTCTCTGGTACTAATTTTCATCAAGAAGGAAGTACTGTGTATTCTGGTTAATTGGGACAAGTTAAGATCAGCACATTACATTCATTATAACATCTTGAAATTTATATTCATTGTTTCTCCTTAAAGTCCATTTGCCTTTTCATGTCTTTATTTCAATGAGATGCTTCTTTTAAGGCTTTGTGCTACACTCTAAAGTGATCAGCAAATATATATATATGCTTGCTGAATCGATATACACTGCTTAAAGTGGCAGCTTTACAGACAAGGACAAACTGGATAGATTCCTTTTGAAGCAAGTTGTAATCACCTCATGAAAAGACAAAGATAATTATTCTTGTTAACTAACCCCTGGAAAACATGTTTTGCAAGTTATTTAAATAGTTTCTCACAGTGCATTCAAAATTTAAGGAACTTCAATTATTATGATGTTCTGAACTAGAAACAGAATAATAGTACATGCGGAAAAGAAATTGGAACATCTGTGCCTCATCCCAGAGCAGAAAGGATGAAAAAAATTGCATTATTAATATATTTCAAATTTCTTCAACTTCAATGTCAAATAATTATTTTGAAGTTCAAGTTGAATTGTCATTCAACCACACATGAATACCCATAACTACAGACAAATGAAACAGCGTTACTCTGGGACCAAGTTGCAAAACACAGTACCAACAGTCACAAACAGCACAAGGCACATACAAGATAGCAAGTACACAAAAGGATATCAGCAAAATGCAGTCACAAAAAATATACAGTCCAAGACCCTGAGTCCATCAACATTGAAGCAGTCAGCAGTCGAACACAATGCTACTTGTCTTCTGCTGGGTGGCCACCAGGAGCCAGCACCAACTCCAGCTTGGACTCCATAGCACACCAGCCCTAGTGGAGCTCAACAACTCCAATACCTCATTCCTGAACAGCTGTAAACAGGTGACACTACAGCCTGAGGCCTAGTCCTTGTTACCACTAAGGCCATGCAGCTCCCTCGCCATCTGCCAATAAATCAGTGAATTGGACTTGCAGCATTCTACAATAACAATGTCCAAGAGGGTCTTCCAAGCACGAGAAAAGCAACTGAAACCATCATCGCCGTCCGACTGCACAATGTCTTCATGCACCGACTTCCCTGATGCATGCAGCAGAAATATCCACACCAAGTCCAACTCACTCAGTTTCTCCGCCAAAGAGCAAAATGCTTATGGGGTAGATTTGCAGTACTTTAATTCTTAATGTACAGCAGGGTTTTGTGATCATAAAACATACATTTAAAAAGAACAATAGCACCTTTGGTTGACCCCAAAGAATCCGCTGCAATCAAACGTGCTGCTGTCTTGTCTCTGAAATGCACTCATAGTTTAATGAATAAAGTCAAAAATTATGGGGAGAAAGGCAATAAGAGCTTTGAGGGATTAAAAACCATTAAAACAAGGACCATCTCTGAAGCTAATTTTAGTCAAGAAAGTACAGTGGATTCTGGTTAATTGGGACACATGAGAATCAGTAAGCTTCGGCCCAATTAAGCAGTTGCTCCATTTAGACAAAGTTTCATGGAAATAGTTAAAAACATACAAAAAAGACAAACTGATTAACAAATTAAAACACTATCAATAGTATTACAGTACTATAAAACTGTAATCAATGGAAGAATTCATCCAATGTAGCAAACAAATATCAGCCGGACACCTAGTGCAGATAATGGAAGCTTTCATACAACGTTATCAACAACTGCAACCTCCAAATCCTCATTTTCATTGTAATATTCAATATGTTTGTTGACTCCTTCTAAATATTTTGCCATTCGTAACCTGTTCAAGTCATGAAATTATTTCATTTTCACTCCTGGCTGCTTCTGGCATCTCAAAGCCTGAATGCTTGAAATCACAGTGAGCAAAACAGTTCTGCTTACTGCAGTCTTACTGCTTATACCTCGCAAACTATCAGTGAAAAAAAACCTACTTTTTGAACACAAACGCATGCAACTGACACTATTTAAAAACTAATCGCTCTAAGCACGATATAATGTGTAATGGCCACACAATTACGTGTGACTGATGCTAGTTAGAATCTGTTCAACAAGTCTCCTACTCATTAAGCAGCATAGAGTCCCAAATATATAAAGGGAGTCTCGGCAATTTTCTGAATGAGTTTTTATTATTTAAGATGTCCCAAATAAGCAGCAGCCACGATAAACCGACAGCCCAATTAACCACAACCATTGTATTTACTTTAAAAATCTAGAAAGGATTTTGAACAGCTAGTTTGCAATTTTCCAGCAAATACAATGCAAAGATCTTTTTTTTCTATACATAGGTGCTTTGAGCTGCCTTGAAATTACAAACTCAGATGAAAAGTAGGCTGTTCACATGTGAAGAGACAAATGTACTTATCTCCACTAATACAATTACACTGAAATAAAACTACTGAAATAGCATCTACGTATTTTCTTCAGTCAAATGCACATACAAAATCTTTTACGTATTTTACCAAAATAATGAAGACAAGAACACCTAATGCAAGAAGCTGATCAAAAACATAAAAACTTCTGTTTAATATGCATGTGTCTGTTTTTTTACAACCTTCTCACTCAAAAGCTGAGCTAGTGGTTTGAACCGAGTCTAGTGAAGAATATCACACATTTCATATTTAAAAATCAGTCTTAAATAAAATATCAATGTTCATTTCATTGATAAAATTAACAGTATCATTTTTATATGGAATAATATGGTTATTATTCCTAACTTAAGAAATAATACTCCAGTAACTTTAGTACTAATGAAATCAGTAACATTCGTAAAATTAGCATCACACACAAAATGGAATTCAGCAGGCCAGGCAGCATCTATAGAAAAAGTACAGTTGCACGAGTTCCTCCAGCATTTTGCGTGCGTTGCTTGGATTTCCAGCATCTGCAGATTTTCTCTTGTTTGTGGTAAAATTAGCAACTTGTTTTTTGATAAATATGTTACTCTATAATTTTATTTATTGAACTGCTCACACAAAATAACTACATTGCATGTGTGATACCTTCTCTGCTTAGAAGTAGGAAGTCCAATTTATTTCTTACAAATGTTTCTATGTGGACAATAATTTCAAAGATTTTGCTTCCTTGAGACTTCAAAAGTAGACATAAATAAAATGATAAAATAATGGAAAGACTCAGCAGATCAGAGGTCACAGGAATGAAAATTGAGAAATTACATTAAGAAAATCCATCTCCAGCCCTGAAGAGATAAATGACTTGAATCTGATTTAAAAACAGAAAATATAGAACAATATTGCACATAATAAAACTTTATCCTGGTCTGATAGATGACCATTACAATTACATTACTTTTCTATTGGGATGCATTGTCTCAAAAACAGTTAGATAATGCAGCTTAAAAAAAATCACCTTTAAAATACTTGCAAGGTGTGCAGAATGTACTTCAATCTACAGTCACTCTCCCTATAGCTATCTTGATATGATCCATGTAGGGCTATCAATCCCCTTTGGTCCAGATGCTGTCTAGAATGATGAATATCCCAAGAATTAGAGTCATAGCATCATAGAAAAGCACAGCACAGAAACAGGCCATTCAGCCCATCTAGTCCATGCTAAACCATTTAAACTGCCTACTCACATTGACCAGCACCAGGATCATAGCCCTCCATATACCTATCCAAGCTTCTCTTAAACATTGAAATCAAGCTCGCATGCACCACTTGTGCTGGTAGCTTGTTCCACACTCTACGCCCCTCGTGGTCACCTTAAATTTTTCAATCATTTTGTATCTCAGGTCTTCCAGTTCTGGCGACACCCTTGTAAATTTTCTCTGTACGCTTTCAACCTACATCTTTCCTGTAGGTAGGTGACTAAAATTGCACATAAAACTCCATATTAGGCCTCACCAATGTCTTATACATCTTCAACATAATATTCCATTTGTTATGCTCAAGATGGTGGCGGACGCAGTTTGCAGCGGCCTCTCCGGAGTTGGTATCTGTTATTTGTTAACCGGGGTGCCGCGCACAATCCAAATCTAACGAAAAACGGACGTGGGAGCACGGAGGAACATCTGGAAATATCCAAGAAGGCCTTCTTCGTTGCTGCTGCTGCGGCTGCTGTGAGGTCCGGGTCTCTGCTG
The DNA here is from genome assembly GCF_030144855.1 of Hypanus sabinus. Lineage (NCBI taxonomy): Eukaryota > Metazoa > Chordata > Chondrichthyes > Myliobatiformes > Dasyatidae > Hypanus > Hypanus sabinus. The sequence continues at coordinate 164,366,296 of NC_082706.1, read as the reverse complement.
GGAAGAACAGGCCCCCCAGACCTCCGGGTCGCGTGGCTGGTGGCGGGGGTGTTGTAGCGAGACCGGCAGAGGATGGTGGTCAGAGAGGCTGTGCCGGAGGGGATGGTCGGAGGCTCGATGGACTCGGAGTCCGCTGCGGTCGGGGTGCTTTCATTGTGCGCTGCGCCTGCGAGGCTGGGTCCGGCAGCGCAGTGGAAGTCCATAGCGGGGGTATTCCCTTCTGCTGCCTGTGTGGGATGACGAGTCTGTCGGGACCCTGAGGACTTGTGGAAATTGTGTGGTGGTTTTTTTCAAACCTATAGTCTTTTAACATCTTTGGACTATTTTTACTGTGCCCATGGTCTGCTTTTTTTTTATCAATTATGGTATTGTTTGCACTGTTGTAACTATGTGGTTTTGTGTAGGTCTTGTAGCTTTAGTTTTTGGTTTGCTGGGTGGTAGAGTTGGTGTGTCTGGGTAGTCTTGTTTTGTCTGGTGGATTTGGAGCTCCTTTCCGGGGAACGCACTAAGATGGTAGCGTGATATTAATACACAGCAGCCTCTCCGGACTCTGGATTTGGGGATTGCCAAACGTTATGTGGATTTTCTGGTGTAGTCTGTTTTGTCATGTGCTTTTGTGATATCATTCTGGAGGAATGTTGTTTCATTTTTTAACTGCATTGCAGTTGTGGTTTCTAAATGACAATAAACCGAAATTCAATTCAATTCAATCCAATACATTGATTTATGAAGGTCAATATGCCCAAAGATTTGTTAACGACCGTATCTACCTATGCTGCCTTTTTCAATGAATTATAGACCTGCATTCCCAGACCCCTTTTGTCTCCAGTACTCATCAGTGCCCTATTGTTCACTGCATAAGACCCACCATGGTTGGATCTACCGAAATTTAACACCACGCACTTATCTGCATTAGATTCCACCTGCCGTTTGCAGCGCATTTTTCCAATTGGTCCAGATCCTGCTGCAAGCTCTGATAGTCTTCCTTGCAGTCCATTACACCCCCAATCTTGGTGCCATCAGCAAACCTGCTGGTCCAGTTTACCACATTGTCATCCAGATCATTGATATAAATAACAAATAATAAAGGACCAACCACCTATCCCTGTGGCACTCCACTAGTCACAGGCCTCCAGTCAGAGAGGCAATCATCCACTACCACTCTCTGACTTATACCCCAAAGCCAATGTCTAATGCAATTTACAAACTCATCTTCAATGCCGAGTGGCTGAACCTTCTTGATCTTCTGTAAACTGTATAAGATCCATGGGGTGTATGGGGTGTCAGGGAGGAGTAGCACCTCTGGTGGGGGAACATGTTGTGTCCTTTTCAGGCGGCTTGTCCACCTTTGGTCCCCACCTGGCACTCAGCTCTCACTTGTGGCTGCCTGTAGCTGTTTGCATGTGACAGCGGCCATTCCTCAGGTAACGGCTTCAACAAGCCGGCTAAACCAGGTGAGGGTAGCCAACGGGTTTCAAACCCTCGGCGGTGAGATAGGGAGTTATCTAGCCCAGCATTGAAGACAGACTCTGGCAGATTGAGCGGATGAGACCAATGGAAAGTCCAACGATCAAGAAGGCGGTCTCTGCAAGCGTTGTGGAATGCGTAGAGCATGACAAGACACAGAAGATGTCCTGGTCATCCACTGCACCTAGTCCCATCTCCAGCCGTCTCGACTCTTGTCTTGCCATTGGATCGAGATGGGAATTGGGAAGAGAGAGTGAGGCTGATGCTGTACAACTCTCCCTCACTTAAATCCAAGTCTAGCGCTAATCTCAACAACATCATCATAATGGTGTCGAGGTCTTCCTTGAAGATGACGATGGACGAACAACCATAAGGTCCATGAAATCAATGCTGCTTTGCCTCACTTCTATACATTTTGTGTCCATTTCCTGAGTAAATACAGAAGCAAAAAATCTATTTAAGATCTCCCCCATCTCTTTTGGCCCTACACATGGATTACCATTCTGGTCTTCCAGAGGAATCATCTCTTTCTAATTCAAAACAAAAATCACCTTCTGATGGAACAAAAGATGTTTCAAAAGAATGAAGTGTTGTATGACTGTGAAGGAAAATTCATCTAAAAAATTCCAGTTCTTGAATAACAGAAACTGCACCATGCAACTTTCTTAAAGAACTCAGTGGGTCAAGCAGCATCTGTGCATCGGTTAGCAAAATGCAACTGCAGCTCACGCATGCAATTCTGAGCCCAATTCTAGCATCCTCTGTTAGAAAATTTGAATGTTCTTCCCATGTGCGTGTGGGTTTCCTCCCACAATCCAAAATGCACCAGTTAGCAGGTTAATTGGTATTTGTAAATGTCCTGTGATTAGGCTCACAGGATGGACATTGGCATTGACGGGCATCGCTACTTCATGGGCCAGAAGGACCTGTTTCATGCTGTACACCTGAACAAAATAAAATAAAAATAATCAACTTTCTATTGTTTTGCCAAGATTCTGACTACTCTTTGCCAGTCTCCTGAGAAAATACAGACACAGAAAAATCCATTTCAGATCTCCCCATCTCTTTCGCCTCCATACATAGAAGAGCATGCTGATCTTCAGGTGGACCAATAGTGGTCTCTACCTAATGGATAGTCTCTCCTGCTATCATGTTGCTATTAAAAAATCAAAAGAAGCCCTCAGAATGCACTTTGACCTTGTCTGCCAGAGTAAACATATGCCTTCTTGTAGCCCAAACATGAGGAAATCTGCAGATGCCAGAAATTCAAACAACACACACAAAATGCTGGTGGAACACAGCAGGCCAGGCAGCATGTATAGGAAGAAGCGCTGTCGATGTTTCGCGCAGAGACCCTTCGTCAGGACTAACTGAAAGGAGAGGTACTAAGAGATTTGGAAGTAGTAGGGGGAGGGGGAAATGCGAAATCTTAGGAGACGACTGGAGGGGGTGGGATGAAGCTAATAGCTGGAAAGGTGATTGGCGAAAGTGATACAGAGCTGGAGAAGGGAAAGGATCATGGGACGGGAGGCCTCGGGAGAAAGAAAGGGGGAGGGGGGAACACTGACTTCTCTAACTTCCGTTAGTGCCCCTCCTCCCCTTCTTACCCATCCCTGACATATTTAGTTGTTTGTTTTTTTCCTCTCTCTGCCCATCACCCTACCTGTTCTCCATCTCCCTCTGGTGCTGCCCCCCTCCCCCTTCTTTCTCCAGAGGCCTCCCGTCCCATGATCCTTTCCCTTCTCCAGCTCTGTATCACTTTCGCCAGTCACCTTTCCAGCTCTTAGCTTTATCCCACCCCGTCCAGTCTTCTCCTATCACTTCGCATTCCCCCCCCCCAACTACTTTCAAATCTCTTAGTATCTCTCCTTTCAGTTAGTCATGACGAAGGGTCTCGGCCTGAAACGTTGACAGTGCTTCTTCCTATAGACGCTGCCTAGCCTGCTGTGTTCCACCAGCATTTTGTGTGTCTTGCCTTCTTTCAGCCCTTCTGATTTTCCTGTTAAGTGTTCTCTTGCATTTCTTATACTCATCATGCATCTTGTTTGTTCATTCCTGCCTATACATCTTATGTAGCTCCATCTTCTTAATATCCCTCAAAAACTATGTTTCCCTAAGCCTGATAGCCTTATTTTTTATTCTAAAAGGAACGTACAAACTTCATACTCTCAATATTTAATCTTTGAAGGCCTACCACTTACCAAGCATCACTTTGCCAGAAAACCTATCCCACTCGACACCTGTGGGATCCTTTCAGATACCAGCAAAATTGTCTTTTCTCCAATTTACAATTTTGACTCAAGAATCACTCATATACTTCTCCGTAATTATCTTGAAACTAATGGAGTTATTATCACTAGAACCAAAGTGGTTTCCCTCACATTTCTGTCACCTGCTCTATCCTGTACCCTAATAAGAGAGCCTGTATCACACTTGCTAGTTGGAAATGCTATTTATTGATTAAGGAAACCTTTCTGAGTACATTTGAGAAACTCTACCCCATCCAGACATTTTCAGTATGGGAGTCACAATCACCTACTAGGGAAAGCTAAAATCACCTATCACAACCTTATTTTTCTTGTAACTTGGTCTTCACTCCACTCTTTAGAAAAGAGGCAAAAAGGAACTAATAGGCCAGTTAGCCAGATTTTAGTGGTTAGAAAAATACTACAGTCCATGATTAAGGATGGGGTTTTGGGTACTTGGAGGTACATAATAAAATAGGCTGAAACCAGCATGGGTTTCCTTAAGGGGAAGTCTTGCCTGAAAAATCTGAGGAAATTACAGGCAAGATAGACAAAGGTGAGCCAGAGGATATTGTTTACTTGGATTTTCAAACAGCTTTTGACAAGATGCCATACATGAGGCTGTGAAACAAGATAAGAGCCCGTGGTATTACTAGCGTGGATAGAAGATTGGCTGACTAGCAAAAGGTAAAGAGTGGGAATAAAGGGGTCTTTTCTAATTGGCTGCTGGTGACTAATGGTATTTCATAGTGGTTGGGACAACTTTCTTTCAGATTATATGTCAATGCCTCGGACAATAGAATTGATGGCTTTGTGGCCAAGTTTGTGGATGATATGAAGACAGATGGAGGGCAGGAAGCATTAAAGAAGTAGGGAGTCTGCAGAAGGACTTAGACAGATTAGCAGAATGGGCAAAGATGTGACAGATGGAATATAGTACAGGGAAGTGTATGATCATGCATTTTGGGAGAAAGAATAAAGGCACAGACTATTTTCTAAATGGGGAGAAAATTTGTAAATGAAAGGTAAAAAGGAACTTGGAAGTCCTCGTGCAGAACTCCCTTAAGGTTAACTTGCAGGTTGAGTTGGTATAAGAAGGGAAATGCAAATACCACGCCTGATAAGCCAAAGCCACTGTAACACTGGCCCACTCACACAATAGCCGCTTGGCATGACCCTGCCTTACTCTTATTTGATGTTGCTAATGAATGCCGTTCACTAATTGGGTGCACTTCAAACTCCAAATACTGCCAAGGAGCACTGCTTTTTTAATCTTCAATCGTGGACCTGTGCGTAGTCGCCTTTTCCTCTTGTGCTCCCATTCATTGATTGGGCACAATTCTTTAAGCAGAAGGTGCTGAATCTGTGGAATTCATTGCCACAGGCAGCTATAGAGGCCAAGTCAGTAGGCATATTTAGAGCAGAGGTTGCTAAGTTATTGATTAGTAAGGTTTATGGGGAGAAGGACGGCTGGTGACGTAGTGGCATCAGCGCCGGACTTCGGAACGAAGGCTCCAAGTTCGAATCCAACCAACTCCAAAAACCCGGAGAGGGATGGGCTCTGTCAGGTTTCAGTTGCCCAAGACACACTGTATGATGAGCAATCACCAAAAAAAGATTGGCGCAAAAAGCTTGTCATGACAGTCCCCTGACAACTCCACCAGGAGTTAAGGATGCACACACACGGGGAGAAGGCAGGATAATGAGAAGCCAAAATCGAAGATGATAATGAATCATCATATAGGAGGAAGATTGAAAAAATGGCTGAGCGGTGCCACAACAACTTCTCAATCACCCATTGTCAGCAAGACCAAGCAGCTGCTTATTGACTTTAGGAGGAGGAAGCCAGGAGTCTATGAGGCAGTCCTAATTGGGGGAGGGGGGAATAAGAGGTGGAGAGAGTCAGCAGGTTTCAGAGGATCTGCCCTGGTTCCTTAATGACACGTAAGTGTCCTGGTTCCTTAATGACACTTAAGTGTCATTACTCAGAAAGCAAGACAGTGCCTGTACTTTCATAGAAGTTTGCGAAGGTTCAGTTTATTATCTAAAACTTTGACAAAAGTCTATAAATGTGCACTGGAGAGTGTATTAATTGATTACATCACAGGCCGGTATGGAAACAGCAATGCCCACGATCCGAAAATCCTGCAAAAAGTAGTGGATACGGCCCAGTCCATCAGTTAAAGCTCTCCCCACCATTGAGCACATCTGGACCCTCACCATCCGGGCAATGCTCTCTTCTCACTGTTGCCATCAGAAAGGGGCCTCAAGACCCATACCTGCAGGTTCCAGACAGTAATTACCCTTCAACCATCAGACTCCTGATCCAGAGAGGATAATGTCACTTGCCTGATCACTGAACCATTCCCACAACTTATGGACTCACATTCAATAATTCTTTATCTCATGTTCGAAATATTTATTGCCAATTAATTTATTATTTAATTTTGTATTTGCACATTTTGATGTCTTTTCCACATTATTTGTCCATCTTGTTGGATGTGGTCTTTCAATGATTCCGTTGTATTTCTTGTACTTACTATGAATACCTGCAAGATAAAGAATCTCAGAGTTGTATTTGGAGATACATACGTACTTCAACAATAAATTTAGTTTGAACTTTCAATCAGACATGAATGAATGGCAGAGTAGACTCAATGGGCAAATGGCCATATGCTGCCCCTTTGTCTTATGGTGTCACTTGACCTTGACGATGTGCACGAGGTCACATCAGGAGCCGCAAATGTAGTAGATAATGATGGAGGAGATGGAAATGAATCTTTCTCCCTTAAAGAGTTGCTTAGAACCCTAAATAGTTGATGAGCAGTTGGTGTAGGAATAAGTTTTGTACCTCCTGCAGTTGCAGGAGGAAGTGCAAAAAGTCAGGAGGGGGTGTTAGAGGAGGGATGAGCAGACCAAGTGTTCCAGATGAACAGAACAAGGTGTTCCTGCAGAGGTGTTCCCACAGAAGGCAGTATGCAGTGGGGGAGGAGAACATATGGCTAGTGGTGAGATCTTGTTTCAGCTAGTAGGAATGATGAAGGATGACATGCTCGACGCAGAGGCTGGTTGGGTGGAAGGTGAGGACTATCTCTGTTACCTGATGTTAGGTCAATGAAAGCCATTAAGAGAACAGAGGACAGATGGCTCCATTAATCACAGTGGAAAGGCAGTTATGTTTTCTGAGAAAGGAGGATATTTTAGATATAAAAGAATAGAAGGCCTGGTATTACCCATTATCATCTTCCTTATTTATCAGACTCCGGGACTGGCTGTCTTTGTGTTCTGACTTTTTGCTCTCCAGCAGCTGTCTCCACCATCACCCTCCACACTCTCCTTCTAGTTCCATCACACTCTTTTATTTTGTTTTCCTCCTTCTATCATCCACCTGACTCTGTCTCTCAACTCCAACCTACCAAGAACCATCTTGATCTGCCCAGCATCTTTTGCCCGCCTATTGGTCTACCAATCACCTCCGGATTCTGCCTCATTACTTGTCCTCTTCTATTTTCACTGGCCATCTCCACATGCACTGTTTCAACCCAACATATTAACAATTCCTCACTCACTCGCCCACTTCCACAAAATACTGCTCAACCTTCTGTGTGCCTCCAGGGCAATGTTTACAGATCTAGACTGCAGCATCCACACTCTCTTTGATGTCACTAACTACATCATTTTGTACAGGAGGTAAATGTAATGGCTGTTGTGGCTGGGGAAGAATGAGAGAGAAATTTTTTATTAATATTTATAAGCTGTACATATTACATAGTTTATCTTTGGATCTTTGATACTTAGTCCCAATGGTACAAGGTTCTATAATGTTAAATGGATACAAAGCAAGTCAAGACCTGATGAGAATGTGCTGGCAAGTTACATGTTGTTCTGTAAATGGAAAAATACAAACTATACTGGAACACATTACTATGGAATGCTGCAAACTATCAGTCAACAAGTTCACCAGACTTTTGCTGATAAATGGAAAGAACTTTGTCCTCCTCAATTCAACATGTTAAATGAAATCTGGATTTTTTTCCCTTGCATGGATATGCAATGTAAGGAAGCAGTAAGAGATCATTTAAGAACATACAATTTGTTGTACTTATTTAAAATAAAGTAAAACATGTTTTTTTTAAACAGAGAAACATACATACAGAATAAACATTCACTATTTTCTCACTTCTACAAACAGTTCAAATCATCAAAGTTGAATTGATTTTTGGATTCTCTTTCCCCAAATATCACAATTAAATACTAACTTATATTGGCAGAAGGACCGAATGTTACAATGATATTAGCGTGACTTTTGATGCAAGTTTCATTTTGCATTCTTAAAATGACATTCTTTGCCTCTTCCTATAAATCTACAACGTATGTGAGAATACTTGCTCAGAGCAATTCAAAGTTCAAGTAGTTTTATTATCAAAAGTACGTATCACCATATACAACCCCAAAATTCATTTTTGCAGGCTTTCACAGTAAATACAAACACACAATAGAATGAAAAGACCACACCCAACAATCAATGTGCAAAAGGCAGCAAACTGTGCAAATACAAAAAGGAAAAAAGAGAAATAATAAGTCAATCAATCAATAAATAAGGAATAAATATTGATGCAACGTCCCTAAAAGTGAGAACAGTTTGTGGGACAGATTGTGGGAACAGTTCAGTAATGCAACAGTGAGAAGAAAACATGGCCTCGATGGTGGGGGTCCTTGATACTAGATACTGCTTTCCTGTGACAGTGTTCCCTGTAGATGTGCTCAATGGTGGGGAGGTTTTACCCAGGATAGACTGGGCTGTATCCAATAATTTTTGATCTGAGGACGCCAGTTTTCTCAATGGTCAGCAAAATTTCAGTATGGATTAAAATGATGGAGTTTGCACCATTCCAGTCAGCCACATTCTGATATAATTCAGTCATTACAAAGAACTGCTGTGGGGTAACTGTAATGTCTTCTCCAATTTTTCACTATTCCTGGGGGGATAGAAACAACTGACCACCATCCAACATTTTTCCACAAAAATCATGTGAGAAGTAATACTTAAAAATTATTAGTTTTATTTGTCACATGTACATCAAACCAAGTCTTTTGTGTCAAATCAAGTGATCAATGATTGTGCTGGGCAGCCCTAGGTGTTGCCATGCCCAAAACTCACTAAGTCCAAACATACATCTTTGGAAATGAAGGAAAACAGATCACCCAAATGAAACCCATGCAGTTGCGGGGAGAAGGGAAAAACTTACAGGCAGCAGCAGGAATTGAACTCCAACTGGTGATTGCTGGCACTGTAAAATGAAGCATTTGTTTACTTTGCAGCTTTTATTGCTGTTGTCTTATCAGCATTCTCACCAGTAACTAAATCCATAAAGGAAAGTTGACAATCCAAGAACTCCTTTAATTTTGTTAACAAAAAATGACCCAGCTCTGCTCAGATTTTCCTTTCTACTTCGCAGATTTTCTTAAATAAACCAATTGTGATCTAACAGTTTTTTAAATCTGATTTATGTAAGTACACACCCCTTTCTCCCAAGCACTCTACATCAGTTAGAGCCGTTCTGATGACTTTAGACTCTGATGAAAAGCTAATTTCTTTTCATTCAGCAAGGTGCACCCTCTTCAATACCCAAGCATTTTTGACAGTCATGACCATTTTTATTCTCATCTGTTATGGTGAGAAATAGGCAATCTCTCATCCTAACAGTGACCCCTAGAAGAAGATACTTCTGCAAAAAGAAACCTGAACCCTACTTCTGCTGTTCCTCAGTGACGATGCATACTCCAGCCAACTAGGTTTTGCTGTTGCTTTAAAGATGACTGTAAGCTAGGATATTGGGAGTAGCTATTGCCACACCATGTTTACTTGAAATGATGTAGTCTTGTTTTAGTACCTCTGCAGAAAAGCATGATGACTGAAAAAAGCAACTTATCCTCGAAACTGCATTTACTGATCAGTCTACATTATGCTTTGAAACCCTGGAGTGGGACTAAAATATGAAAATTCAAATTCTGACTCAATTTTTTGTGTTAGCTTAGTTTTTAAATAGAAGATTATATATTTCAACCTCTTCTGACCAAGTGGAAGTTTTAGCAAACTCTCACAAATTTCAAGTTGCACAGCAAGTCCATCAGTTGACAAGATGCAAGTTTATTCATTTAAATAAACAGTTTATCAGAATCCAGGAGTCAGGGAGAACAGAAAACTGCATGAGAACATTGAACCACTTTGCTATTTTAAACTGTGTGTTGCCACCAAAACTTTCATGTTGCAAGCTTCAGATATTTTTTGCTTCTTTCAACACATTATTTGTTCTCTTCTCATAACTTCATATACTGTTCATGAGATACCAATAGAAAACTGATAAGCACCAATCATTTCTACACTGCATTGTCTTTTACTTAATTTTGCAAAGCTAAGTAGATTAGTTTATTTTATTAGAAAAATAAACAAGCTGAAGTTGCTGGAAGTCTGAAATCAAAGTCCAGCATGGCATCTGAGTAAGATAGATCGGCCGGTAGTGTGTTGTCACAATCACAAACAAGGTACACTCGTGGCGCTACTTAATTAGGAGTTTGAGGAGATTTGGTATGTTATTACTGCCTAGTATGGAGCCTCTAACGCACAGGATTGCAAGAGGCCGCAGAATGTTGTAGACTCAGCTAGTTCCATCATGGGCATAACTTTTCTCACCATCAAAGACATCTTCAACAGGACAGCATCCATCACGAAAGATCCTCTACATCTGTGACACGCCCTCTTTGCATCAGTTCAGCAGCCTAAAAGCCCAGACTCAATGTTTTAAGAACAAAATTTTTCCCTTCACCATCAGATTTATGAACTTTCCATGAACATGAACCCATTTGTTTTCTGTTGTTTTTCAGTGCCGTCGAGTTCCCATCGACTCATGGTGACCCTATAGATAGCCTAGATGTCCATTGGGTTTTCATGGCAAGAAATGGAATGGAAATAGAAATGCCAGGCCTTTCATTCATGCCAATACTGCTGCTGACCAGGTTTGGACCCATCCAGACTCAAAGTCAGGACCATCTGCCTCCAAGTCCACTGCTGGGAAAATAAAGGTTTGAGAAGTTTTTAAAAACCTGCAGAGAGCAACTACAAGAATCATTGGATGGAAATAGATGAAAAATGAAAGCTAGCTAGCAAAATAATATCAAATTGGATTGTAATAGCTTTTTCAAGTAAGTAAAAAAAATGAAAGAAATACAAGAGTGGATATGGATTGTTAGAAAATGAGGCAGGAAAAGTAATAACGGGGGACAAGGAGATAGCAGATGAACTAAATGAGTATTTCCATCATTCTTCACAGTGGAAGACACTAGCAGTGTGCCAATGTTGTAGTGTGTGAAGGAAGAGAAGTGGGTGCAGTTACTATTACAAGGGAGAAGGTGCTCAAAAAGCTGAAAGACCTAAAAGTACCTAAGTCACTGGACCAGATCAACTGCACCCTAGGGGTTGCTATCTTCTGAAAAAGGTAGCTTTAGAGATTGTGGTGGCATTAGCAATGATCTTTCAAAAATCATTGCATTCTGGCATGGTGCCAGAGGACTGGAAATTGCAAATGTTACTCCACTCTTTAAGTGAAGAGGAAGGCAGCAGAAAAGAAATTATTGAGCAACAGGCCTGACCTCAGTGGTTAGGAAGATGTTAGAGTCAACTGTTAAGGGCAAGGTGATGGGAGTACTTGGTGGCACAGAGCAAGATAGGACAAAGTCAGCATGATTTTCTTCAGAGAAAATCCTGCCTGACGAACCTGTTGGAATTCTCTGAGGAGATTATAAATAGGATAGATATAGGCGATGCAGTGGATGTTGTATACTTGGACTTTCAGAAGGCCTTTGACAAGGTGCTACACTTGAGACTGCTTACCAAGCTTAGAGCCCGTGGTATTACAGGAAAGGTAATAACATGGTTAGAGTATTGGCTGATTGGAAAGGAGGAAGCGAATGGGAATAAAAGGATCTTTGTCTGGTTGGCTGCTAGTGACTAGTGGTGTTACGCAGGGGTCGGTGTTGGGATCACTTCTTTTTATGCTGCGTATAAATGATTTAGGTGATGGACTAGATGTCTTTGTTGTCAGTTTTGCAGATGATACAAAGATTGTTGGAGGGGCAGGTAGTGCGGAGGAAACAGGAAGGATGCAGAAGCACTTAGATTAGGAGAGTGGGTTGGAAAGTGGCAAGTGAAATATAATGTTGGAAAATGCACCGTCATGCACTTTGGTAGTAGAAATAAATGTGTAGACTATTTTCTAAATGGGGAGAAAATCCAAAATTCTGAAATGCAAAGGGACTTGGGAGTCCTTGTGCAGAACACTCTAAACGTTAACTTGCAGGTTGAGTCAGTGGTGTGGAAGAGAATACAAGAGCAGGGATGTGATGCTGAGGCTTTATAAGGCACTGGTGAGGCCTCACCTTGAGTACTGTGTACAGTTTTGAGCTCCTCATCTTCAAAGGGATGTGCTGTTATTGGAGAGGGTCCAGAGGAGGTTCACAAGGATGATTTCAGGAATGAAAGGGTTATCATACGAGGAACATTTTTGATGGCTCTGGGTCTGTACTTGCTGGAATTTAGGATGAGAGGGAATCCCATTGAAATCTTTCGAATGCTGAAAGGAGCAGACAGAGTAGTTGTGGAAAGGATGTTTCCCATGGTGGGAGAGTCTAGGACAAGAGGGTACAGCCTCAGGACAGCAGGGCATCCATTCAAAACAGAGTTGCGGAGAGATTTCTTTAGCCAGAGGGTGTTGAATTTGTGGAATTTGTTGCCACATGCAGCTGTGGAGGCCAGGTCGTTGGGTGTACTTAAGGCAGAGATTGATAGGTTCTTGATTGGACATGTCATCAAAGCTTACAGGGAGAAGGCTGCGAAAAGGGGTTGAGGAGGAGAAATAAAGGATCAGCCATGATGGAATGGCAGAGCAGACTCGATGGATCAAAAGGCCTAACTCTGATTCTCTGTCTGATGGTTTGATGCCACCACACCACCGGCAGCAAATTTATGTCTTGCATAGTAGTGCTACAACAAAACAGTAAATTACACGACATACGTATGTCAGTGATAATAAACCCGACTCTGATGTCCAGACTTCAGAGATTGGACCCCAGATCTGAAACATTAACTTTCCCTTTCCAGAGATTAAGCCTGGTGTGCATTTTTTTTGCCTCTGCTGAATTAGTGATGGCATCCGTTAGTCTCAAGAGACCATGGATCTGCGCCTGGAAAGTCTTGCTTCAGTCTTCTCTCCAGGGCGCAGGCCTTGGCAAGGTTGTATGGAAGACTGGCAGTTGCCCAAGCAGCAAGTCTCCCCTCTCCATGCCACTGATGTTGGCCAAGGGAAGGGCAAGGGCCAATACAGCTTGGCACCAGTGTCATCGCAGGAGTTGCCACAGCGAGGTTGAAAGCAATGTAGGACTGTCCTAGGGACTCCAGCTCCAGATATGTCCTCAGGGTTTACTGCCAAAGCCTTTCCTGTAAGTGGGTATGGCCGCAAGTCAGCGGAGGTTTGAAATCAAGAGTTTTCCCTCTCTTAGATGGACTGCCTTCCCAGGCTGATGAGCTCCATCTACCTTAGATGCTGAATTAGTATACCACTAAAAACTACCTGATATATCATGAAACAAAAAGGTATTTTGGAAATTTATTTATAGTAATAAAAACACATAACTACCTGACAGTTCAAATATTTTGTTTGTTTCTCATAATCACTATGAAGATTGCATAACACAACCAACACAGCATTGATGAATCATTGATGGCAGCTTCAAGACTTTGCATTAAAATAGACATCTGCTGAAATCCCGAAGTTGATGTCTGTTTCACAGTGCAATTTGCCCAGATGATGACAGTCTCGGCATTATACCAACTGAACCTGTAATTATATTTGCTCCAAGAAATTTTTCTCCATCTTGAATTGCTCCAAAAAGTGCACTGGCATTACTACAACATGCTTTTCAAACAAAGTTAATTGAGAAATGTAATAAACATCTGTTCACTAAAAATCCTATAAATAACAATACAACTTGAGACAATTATAACTGCTCTCTGCTGCAAAAGCTATTGTATATTTAATGACCAACTTCATTATTGCAATAGAAAACAAGTTACAATACATTGTTCTGTAAACGTTTTGTTAGGTTCTTGCCCAGAAAAGCATTCTGATTCAGCACCAGAAGTCCTGTACCTATCCAGATGACATACAAAGTCACAAACCAGTTTATAAATATACTTAGAACACACACAAGCACGGAGACTTTTCAAAAGTAACACAAACCTCAGGAAGTATAAGATACGTGGTTGAAAATGTAAATTCTGATAGAACGCTCTTTGGTAAAGAGACATACCTCTTTGAAGTCTGTAATCAGTTAAAGACTGATGCCTCCAAAAATTGATGGCAGACCTCTCTCTGCACAGTAGTCTGTTTAACCTTTCTGCTAGTCCTCCCCTGAAGAAGATGAAATAATTTCAAGTTAGATTTATCTTAAAAGAAACTCTGTGCATAAGACAATGTCAAAATCCACTATTTTAAAATTAATTTCACAGAACAATGAAAATATTCAAAAATTTTTAATCTCCTGAAAACAAGAGTAAAGAGAACAAAATAACTGTTACTCTGGATTCAATGTGGCACATAAAAATACTAAAGATAAAGAATAATAATTTTAAAAACAATATAAATACATAAGATAGCTTATATACATTGATTGATTCTATGTCCATAAAGTGATGCCAGACTGTACGTAAGGTGACTGACGGGAAAGAATAAAGTAGTGATGAAGTTAATGGGTGGAGGTGTTGATCAACCTTACTGCTTGTGGAAATTAACTGTTTTTGAGTCTGGTGGTTCTGGCAGAAATTGCTTCCTCCCTGACGGAAGTGGGACAAACAGTCCATGAGCAGGGTGTGTAGGATCCTTCATGATGTTACTGACTCTTTTTCAGCATCTTTCTGTATATATATCCTTGATGGTCAGTAAACTGATGCCAGTGAAACGTTGGGCAGTTTTGACTACCTGTTGTAGACCTTCCCTGCCTGCTGCAGTGCAGTTTCCATATCAAGCAGTGATGCAGCATTTTAGGACATTCTCTTCTGTGCACCTGTAGAATGACGCAAGTAGAGATGTGCAAGTCCAGTTCTCTTCACCCTCCTCAGAAAGGAGAGGCATTGGTGAGCTTTCTTGACTGTGTAGGATGTGTGCTGCGGCAGTGAGAGATTGTGTAAGAAATGCTCTCCCAGGAGTTTGTAACTGCTTGCAGTTTCTACTGCTCCACCAGCATTGTAAAAGTGGGTATGAGTTGTGTGAGTTTTACTGAAGTTGATAACCATCTTCTTTGTCTTGTTGACATTAATGAAGAGGTTACTTGCCTTACACCAAGTCTCGAGCTTTTCCACCTCTTTTCTGTAGGCCATCTCATCATTGTTGATGATGAGCCCCACCACTGTTGTGTCATCAGTATAATATTGAAATTTTACGAACATATTTGATTCTGACAGCTCCTATATCTACTTGTAAAGTAGAAGGCCAAAGGTAGGTGAGATGTCAAAGGGGAGTGGGAAAGACAATTAAAGTGACAGGTGACTGAAGCCAAAGGTCAGCCTTGCGGATTGAACAGAGGTGGGTTTCAAAGCTGCCACCCAAACTATGAAAAGATCACAATATGAGCATCGAATATGAAACATTGAACTGGAAGAAGTGAAAGTGAATTGCTGATTCACCTGTAAGTACTTCTGAGTCTTTGGATAATGGGAAGGTAGAATGTAAAAAGGCACATTTGCCATCTCCCACATATGCATGGGAGAGGATCTCTATTATTTCAGTCATTGTCATTTCAGTACTGTTCAATGCCCCCCCCAACTCTTCTGCTGGTGCAATGATGATTGAATTGGTGTTGCTTTCAATTCCTTTGCTGCTAATTTCTACAATGCTCCCAATTTCACATGATTTATGTCTGATTGTTCTCTTCCTTTTCTTGTCATCTCAACCTGTAGCCCTAACAATTTCCATAATTTCCACTATGTTCGATGGAATGTCACCACGAGGTACATCCCTCTCTCATATCATCTTATTTAAGCATTTGGAACAAAGCTTTGCCTCTGGAATTTCAATTTATTCTTCATGCACACCAACCACTTCCATTCTGATGGCAAGCTGCCATTCAGCCATGCTGAAACATTTGCCCTTTTACCTCTTCCCTTCCCACCATCCAGAAACCTAAACATTCCTCCTGGTGAAGTAGCAATTACTTGCACTTCTTTTAACTTATTGCATCAGATCTGGTGGTCACAATGTGGAGTCCCTGAAATAGGGGAAAGCAAAAGCAAACTGAGAGTCCATTTTGCAGAGCACTTCTGCTCAGTCTGCAAGAGCAACTCTGAGCTTCAGTTGCCCACCAGGTCAATTCCTCAACATACTACCAAATTATGCTGCCTTTGGCCTTCAATATTGCTATAAAGATGTCTAACATAAATTTGAGGAGCAGCACCCTATCTTCTAACAGCACATGTTGCAGCCCTTAAACCTTAACATAGGTTCCAAGATGGCGGCACGAAGCAGCTTGCAGCAGCCACTCCGGAGCTGATTATCTGTTATTTGTGAAGTGGGGTGCCATGCACAATAATAATTGATTGAAAATGGACGTGGGAGCATGGAGGGACATCGGGAAATCTCCAGGAAGACCTTCTTCGTTGCTGCTGCTGCTGTGAGGTCTGGGACTCTGCTGGGAAGAACAGGCCCCCCAGTCCTCGGGGTTGCATTGCCAATGACCGTTGGCGGAGCCGTCTTAATACGCTCAGGAGAGGATGGTGCTCGGACAAGTTGTGCTGGAGGGGATGGTCGTCGGCTCGGAGGTTCGACGGACTCGGAGTCCGCTGCTGTCAGGTTGTTTTCAGTGTGTGCTGCCTCTGTGAGGCTGGTTTCGATGGATTTCGTTGTGTGCTGTGTCTGCGAGGCTGGGTCGAGCAGCGCCGTGGAAGTCCATAGTGGGGGTATTCCCTTCTGCCACTGGCGTGGGATGGCGAGTCTGTCGGGACCCTGAGGACTTGTGGAAACTGTGTGGTGATTTCTTTTGAACTTATAGTCCTTTAACATCTTTGGACTATTTTTACTGTGCCCATAGGCTTTTTTTTTATCAATTATGCTATTGTTTGCACTGTTGTAACTATACATTGTAACTATGTGGTTTTGTGCAGGTCTTGTAGCTTTAGTTTTTGGTCTTGTTTGTCTGGTGGATTTGGAGCTCCTTTCCGGGGAACGCGCTAAGACAGTAGCGCGATATTAATACACAGCAGCCTCTCCGGACTCTGGACCAGGGATTGCCAAACATTATGTGGATTTTCTCGTGTAGTCTGTTTTGTCATATGCTTTTGTGATATCATTCTGGAGGAACATTGTCTCATTTGTGGTTTCTAAATGACAATAAACTGAATCTGAATTTAATTGATTTAATTTAATTTTATCTTTGTTATTTTCACTGCTAGTGTGTTGCCTTTCGGTATCTAACTGCTATTTTTAAAGTTATTATTATTTTTATAACTTTGGTCTACACCCAATCACAGATATTCTTCTTTGTTCCCTGCAGCATCTCCTCTCCATTACGTTGCCATTTTTTCTGAATCTGATGAAAAGATTTTGACCTAATATATTTATCAATTGATAATGCTTAAACAGCTAAGATATTACATGATATTGAAAAATCAGATAACTTAGCATGAGATTAAGAGTTTATAACCTAAACGATTATAGAGAAATAATGCTGGAGATAGAGATATTAAAATGTTACAAACAGAACAATATTGAAATAACAACAAGTAATAAATGATGGTACACACAAATGCTGCAATGAGACACAAGACTATCAGAAATTCTATGACAAGCAGTCTCTGAGAATACGACCCACATTTGATCAGAGTGAACAAGCCTGAACACAGATACAACTCCACAGAAAACTACATGTGCATAAACAATTAAACATGAAGTTAAATCAACTAATTATTTCTAAATCATACATACTTTCAAAAACAGTAATCTCATGCATTTTATTCCTGGTCAGTGACCAGCACACTAATTATTCTTGGTTGGATGCATAAATTGCATACTGAAATAGAAACTAAGATAGAATTTCAGTGGTTAAAATATGTGAAGTCAGAGCAAGTTATGGGAAAGTATAGTTGGGAGATGTCAGAGTTTTTTTCTCTCTTTCTACCTTATTATTCTGGCAATTAAGCCAAGATCAGACAGACCATACAGTTCCTTTTTAATTCAGTCAAGATTAGTCTGTTCGTACCCAAATATGTCCCAGTTAGAGGAGAACAAAATGAAACATTCACAAGGATATTTCCCTCACACATATTCAATCAAATGTGGACATGCTGAACTATAGTGTAAGAACATCAAAGCACCATTTTCATTCCACAGCACCTAAAAAAAAGCCTATATCATAATTATAGCCAGCAAGAAGCCTGCATTCAATTCTAAGTCAGAAATGCAACATACATGCATTTGCAGCGAAGTCCCTTTGGCTTTCCAGTCCAAAATTAGGTCAAGAAAACCCATTTCTCCTGCAGCTATTATTTATAATACAAAAAAAACACAAACCATTATGAATAAGATAGGATTACAAGAAAATATTTAATTAAACATATAAAGCACTGCTGAGTCAATAAACAAAATGCTGAAGGAATTTGTGCATGCTGTCTGACCAGCTGAGTTCCTCCAGCAGTTTTTTTTAATTGTTCCAGAATACAGCATCTGCAGTCTCTTGTGTCTCTGTCAAGCATTGCTGGCTATTGCTTGCCCGCTTAATATCTTCCAATAACCCCTGACCTCCTCTTTCAGTCACATCCTACCCAATTTGGCATGGACAGATGTCTAGACATTGTTTCTTTAGCTGCCCATAAACATATCTTGCCCAGACCACATAATTAAATTTGCTTTTATTGTTTAAAAATGTGAATTATGAAGGAAATTGCACAAGTCTGTCTTTCAGGCGACAATTATTTCATTGCTAATGATCCAAAATCTTACCCTTCTTAATCATTCAGTTGATTTGTTCACTAGTTTGGAACCGTAAAAGCACTGGAAGAAATTGCTGCAGCTTAAAATGATACATGCACTAAAATACAGATATACAATTACACGGGTAAATTCTTTGGTGTTACTATTTCAGAGGACCTGTCCTGGACCCAGTACATAAGTGCAATTACAAAGCAAGCAAGGCAGCACCTCTACTTCCTTTGGTTTGTGAAGATTCAGCATGACATCTAAAACTTTGAGAAACCTTTATAGATATGTAGTAGAGAATATATTGACAGGCTACATCACAGCATGGCATGGAAACATCCCTGATCAGGGTCCATTCCCAACCAGGACATGCTCTCCTCTCCCTGCTGCTATCAGGAAGGTGGTACAGGAGTCTCAGGATTCTCAACACCAGGTTCAGGAACTGTTACTACCCCTCAAACATCAGATTCTTGAACCAGAGTGGATTACTTCATCTTCACTTGCCTCTTCATTGAAATGTTCTCACAACCTATAGACTCACTTTCAAGGACCCATCAGCTCATGTTTTCAATATTTATTACTCACCATTATTCTTTTCTTTTTGTAATTTCAGTTTGTTGTCTTTTGCATACTGGTTGAATACCCAAGTTGGAGTAGTCTTTTATTGATTCTATTCTGGTTATTATACTGCTGTGGATTTATTGAGTATGCCAACAACAAAATGAATCTCAGGCTTTTTATATGGGTGATATATAAGTACTTTGATAATAACTTTGCTTTGAACTTTAGAAGGTTGCAAAGTAGCTAGATAGTAGATAAAATGTTTTCCTCTATGTTGGCCCTTAGAACAGCTTTGGAGAAGGCTGCTGACATCAGGTCAGAAAAGGAATGGGATTGAGAGTTAAAGTACCAGACAACAGGAAGTGGACATTGAACAAGTCTTTGTTCCAGATTTATTTGGAAACACTTCCCCAACTCTTTCTTCAATATATTGATAATTGCACTACTGCCTCATACTTCATCCAAATAGGACTCGAAAATTCCATCACTTTTGCTGCCAATTTCCATCCTGATATCATTCATGTGGTCCATCACTTCCTTTCCTGGATATCTCTGTCTCCATCTCAGACGACTATCCACCATCTTTCACAAGGTCGTAAATGTTTCAACTACTGACTATATGCCCTGCTCATCTTTCAACCTCTGAAAATTAAGGAAGGGCCCCTCACTCAAAATAGTAACTGGTTTCTCTTTACACTGATGCTTCCCAACTGGTTCAATGTTTCAACATTTCTACTTTTCTTAAAGGAACATATTATGTAAGAATTATATGCAATGCTTTTTTGAACAAAGCACAAGTTATGCTCAGCAAAACAAAGGACAGATGTGATTGCACTGAGGAGTGCAGAGAAGATATAGCATGATGTTGGCAGGACAAGAAAATCTTAGGTATGAGCATTGGCTGTGGTTGTTTTGTTTGGAATGGAGTTGACAAGCAGATAACTTAAATGAGATGCATACAGTATATTTAGGAGAAGCAAAGATCAAGTAAATATGAAGACTAATTTCCCTTAGCTAAGGGAATTGAACATCAAAATGGACTAATTTCAAGAAATCTGTAATGCAGTGGATCCAAGAGGGTAAATAAATCATCAAGAGTGGGAAAGCAACTGTCTGGAATTTATTATTACAAAAACATGATAAAGGCGTAAAATCTTACAACATTTAATGAATACGTTTACGTCTATTTGAAGAGCTGCGATTTGCAGGACTACTGTTTCAGTGCTGAAAGTTGGGATTAGATTGGTAGCATCTTCCTTCTGTATCTGTTTTCAAGAATTATGAATGCACTTCGGGAGAAAAGAGGAACCTCATCCAGCAGCATCAATGTAGTGCTATCTTAAATCAATTACTGATCAATACTTCAGTGTGGCCTCACCAGTACAATCTCCCAACTTTCATAATGTCCTGACTTACAAAGCCCAGTGTGCCAAAAGCCCTTTTCACAACTCTGACAACCTGAGACTCCACTTTCAGTGAACCATGCACTAGTACTCGAACAATCCCCAGAGCACTACCATTCCCTATGAAAGTCTTACCCAGATATGACTTTCAAAAATGCAAAACCTCACACTTAACCAAATTCAAATCCATTTTATATTCCTCAGCGCAACTGTACAGCTGATCAAGATTCCCATATAATTATTGATAACCTTCTTCAAAGTCCGCTTTACCCCCTCCACCAAGTAACCTACTATCATCATGCTCTGTTTTCTACCATCAATCCAATTAGCCAGCTCTCCATGGATTCCATGCAATCTAACTTTCCAGAGCAGTGTAACATGTTGGACATCACTAAAGGCCTAAACACAAAGTACACTGCAGATGCTGTGGACAAATCAACACATACAAACAAGCTGGGGGAACTCAGCAAGTCGGGCAGCATCCGTGGAAACAAGCAGTCAACGTTTCGGTCCGAGACCCTTCGTCAGGACTGAAGAGGGAGGGGGCAAGTATAGGGGGTACCTATAAAGAAGGTGGAGGGGGTGGGAAGGAGAAAGCTGGTAGGTGCCAGGTGAAAACCCAATCAGAGGAAAGATCAAGGGGTGGGAGAGGGGAAGCAGGAATGTAAGGGGAAAGCACTATGGGTAGTAGAAGAAGGCAGAAGCATGAGCGAGGTGATAGGCAGCTGGAAGAGGAGGCAGAGTGAAACTGGGATAGGGAAAGGGAGGGAATTACTGGAAGTCAGAGAATTTGATATTCATGCCAAGGGACTGGAGACAACCCAGACGGTATATGAGGTGTTGCTCCTCCAGCCTGTGTTTGGCCCCATCATGGCAGTAGAGGAGGCCATGTTTGGACATATCCGAATGGGAATGTGAAGCAAGAGTTGAAGTGGGTGGCAACTCTTGGGCCGTATTCCCTGGAGTTCAGGAGAATGATGGGGGATCTCATAGGAACATTCCAATGTTAAAAGGCCTGAACAGATTAGATATGGCAAAGTTATTTCCCAAGGTCGGGGAGTCCAGGGCAAGAGGGCACGACTTCAGGATTGAAGGACGTCCACTTAGAACAGAGATGCGGAGAAATTACTTTAGTCAGACAATGGTAAATCTGTGGAATTTGCTGCCACGAGCAGCTGTGGAGAGTGTTGTCATAAACCTCCAGAATTGTCTTGATGGCCTCCCTTGCACATTCACTCAGTTTTTGAGGATGGCCTCGTCTAGGCAGATTTGCAGCTATGCCATGTTCTTTCCATTTCTTGATGATTGACTTAACTGGAACTCCAAGGGATACTCAGTAACTTGGAAATTTTCTTGTATCCATCTCCTGACTTGTGCTTTTCAATATCTTTTTTGCGGAGTTGCTTGGAGTGTTCTTTTGTCTTCATGCTGTAGATTTTGTCAGGATACTGACTCAATAGCAGTTGCTGATACGGATGTATTTTTACTACAATTAATTAAAACACCTTGACTCTCCATTTGGAGGTGTGGAGATGATTTCCGTTTAACTGTGTATATATGTATATATTTCCGTTTATATGTGTAATTAACTTAGATCACTTTGTAAAGATCTGTTTTCACTTTGGCAAGAAATAGTATTTTTCTGTTGATCAGAGTCAAAAAAGGTAAATTAAATCCACTGTGATTCAATGTTGTAAAACAATAAAACAAGAAAACTTCCAAGTGGGGTGTACATCACATCCCTTGTAACTTACTACTGATATTAAGATGTCCTAACCAAGAGCGCACAGGCTTTTCTTTGGAACCCTCCTTAAATAAACGCACTATTTCCAGTCTATCAGCAACGATAGCAAATGATGATGCAATTCCCTCTCTAGTTACTCTGTCCCTTAACTTTAAAATACTTTCAAGATCTCTGGATTTTCCTTAATCTTCTCTAACAAAGTTATCTCATGTCCTCTTGTTGCTCTCCTAATATCCTTCTTGGGGAGAGTTCAGTGTCCATTATACTCCTTCAGGGATTCACTTGATCCCAGCTACCTGTACCTGACCCATGTCTCCTTCTTTTATCTGGTCCAGGGCTCAATATCTCTTTGTCATCCAGGGTTACACACTCCTACTAGCCTTGCTCTTCAGTCTAACAGGAGCATGTAGGCCTTGAACTCTCACTATCTCACTTCTAAAAGCCTCCAACTTGCCCACAGTCCTCTTGTCAAAAAACAACCTATTCCAGTCAACCCTTGCAAGGTTCTGCTTCATAACATCAACATTCATCTTGCCACAGTTTAGAACTTGAGCGGGAAACCAATTCTGTCCTTTTTCATAACTATTTTAAAACTCATAGAACTACGGTCACTTGTCCAAATGTGCTCCCCAACTGTTACCTCATTTATTTTCCCTGCCTGTCTCTCAAGAGTAGGTCAGTTTTATCCTCACCCTAGTCAAGCCTCTAAATAATGCCCAAGGAAACTTTCCTGAAAGCACCTAACAAATCCCATCCCAACTAAGCCCTTTATTAGGAAAGAAAAAGATCCCCTCCGCTCATTTGCCTCATTGACATTTGGGATCCCATCTCCTTGCCAATCTTATTTAAACTCATCCTTGTAGCACAAACAAATCTGTCTGCCAGTATATTGGTCCTCCTTCAGTTCGGGTGGAACACAACCCTCTTGAACAGGTCACCTGTGCTTCAGAAGACATTGCAATGGTACCAGAACCTAAATCCAGTACCTACACTAATTTTTCAGCCACATATTCATTTGTTATATCCTCCTATTCTTACCCCCACTTGCATGTGATACTGGAAGCAACCGAGATTATCACCCTCGAAGTACTATTTTTTAACTTCTTCCCAAGCTTCCTATATTCACTCTAGAGGACCTCATCCCTTTCTCTGCCAAGGTCATTTGTGCCAATGTGCAAATGACTTTCTGGTTGCTCAACTTCCCCCTTGAGAATGTTCTGTGACATCCTGAATCCTGGCACCAGGGATGCAACACAACATTATTTTGAGATCACAGATCCTATCCGCCCTCGTAAGTATCGAGTCCCCTATCATTATAGTTCTTCCTGCCTTCAACTATTTCCCACTGTGCCTCAGAACCAGTCCTGGTGCCACTGAACGAGCAACTGCTGCCTTCTCCTGGACTGTCACCACCAATAGTATCCAAAATGGTATACTTGTTTTCGAGAGGACTGGCCAAAGAGGAGTCTTGCACTAGCTGACTACTCCCTTTTCCTATGCTCGTGGTCACCCAACAACTTTCTGCCCATAGCCTCGGTGTGACCACCTCACTAAAACTGAGATCCATGAAACACTCAGCACCTCAGAGGATCCTGGGTTTAACCTCAACTCCATATATCCAGCTCCTTCACATAGTCAGTCAGAAGCTGCAGCAGGACACACTTCCCACAGGTGAAGTCCTCATGGATACTGAAGTCTTCATGTCCTAAGTGCCATCTGTATTCTCCAGGGCTAAAAAGAAAATACAACTAACCTTATCTGAGCCATGCTCACTGAAGCCATACGAGTCTTTTAACTTACTATCCAGACACCAGCCCACTCTCACAATGGCTGTTCATTTACAGCCTACTTCTGTTGGCTAATGTGAATGGATTTCTCATAAGTTTTATGAGCCAAGCAGAAGGGCTCTTTTTCCAGCTTCTCATTGCTGCTTTGCCTCCTGCCTCTCAGGGCCTTTATAAGCTTCCTACCGTTGCTTTTCCTCCTGCCTCCTCCTTGAATCTTTCAATGAAAATGACCTTCCATTCTTCTAAACTTGAGAAGAAATGTCCTGTCTCTCTATTCTCCCCACACAGAACCTACCCCCACCCAGCCAATACCTCCTTCCTCTGAAATCAATTGCAATCCTACTAATCGCAAGTATATCGTCCCTTACGTAAGAAAGCCAGGTGTATACAATATCCCAATTGCAAACTCAGTGAGGCCCTGTATAGCTGCAAATTGTGTGCAGATTCTTACAATGAAAGTCATTCAGCCCATTTGCCACTTTGCCTGTTAAACCTGCATGTTTGCTTTCTCACCATTTGAAAATTACTCTGCTTTTCTTTATTTGTCAACATAATTAATGACTTTATACTTCATCTGTCAACTCATGTTCATTCTCTTCGTAAGTTCCAATCACCTTGAAAGCTCTCTGCACTCTCTTCACAACTCATACTGCCAGCCAGCTTTATATCACCATCTCGGTATATTCATCCAAATTATTGAATAAGATTGCAATTTTTTTGGAACAGAACATACAGCAATGAACTATACAGCACAGAATCAAGCCTTCTGTCAATAATTTTGAACTGGCATTTAAATACCTAACTAACTAATCCCTTCCACCTACACAATGCCCATATCCCTCTAAATGCAAGTGGATCATATGCCTTTCCTGCTTTAAAAACTTATTTATGAGCATCTCAAGATTTGGAAAATCTGAGATGTAATTATTGAAAATATATTTTAAATAAAGTATGAATCATTGTTTTGTACAGCTTTATAATAAAGAATATTTAATCTAGTTCTTGATCTCATAATCACTTGTAATCTTTCATTACCACAAAGTAATTGTAGGGAAGCTTCATGAGAAAAAAATTTGCAGTTGATTAATCTTTAGTTTTTGCATTATTAAACAAGAAATACAATCAAAAGCAATACACTGCAAATAATGAAAATTTTAGTAGAACAGGCTACACCTGTGGTGAAGAGATTAGAGAAAATATGTCAATGTTAGAGGACTTAGTGCAGTTCTGGTTGCAACACTATTGGAAGGATTGGAGGAACTGCTTTTCCCACAGAGTGGTGAATCTGTGGAATTATCCTCTCAGTGAAGCAGTACAGGCTAACTCATTAAGTATATTTAACACACAGTTGGACATATTTTAGCATAGGAGGGGAATTAAGGGTAATAGGGTTCAGTGGAGCTGAAGTCCACGGCCAGATATGCCACATCTTATTGAATAGTGGATGAAGCTCAGTGGGTCAGGTGACCTACCTCTGCTCCGATTTCTTATGTTCTTATATCAAGATGTGATTACACTGGAGAGAGCGCAGTAGAGTTTCACCAGGATGTTGCCTGGATTGTAGCTCTTTAGTTATGAGAGATTATTTAGGATGGTCTTGTTTCCTCTGGAGCAAATGAAAATGAGGGGTGATGATAGAAGTAAACAAGATTATGAAACAGAAAAATATGATAAGATTGTTAAAGTGCTTTTTGTACACAAGTGGTATCAAAGACGAGAGTGTGAGGTTTAAGGTGAGAAGAAACTTTTTTGTTTGGAAAGGGAATTGGAGGTCAAGTGTTTTTTACAAAGAGTTGGAGGATATTGAAAACATGCAGCCAGAGGGGGTGGTGTAATCAGATACAATTAATATGTTGAAAAGTCACTTAGACAGATAGGCAAGGCATAGAAGAATATGCCCCAATGCAGATAAAAGGGATCAGCGTAGATGGTGGGGCAGAGGGAATCTGTATAGATATAGTGGAACAAAGGGCCTATTTCTGTGCTGTACGACTCTATACACATGCAACATAAACGTGCAAACTATCCTGACTCACCTTAGAAATTTTCTTCTCTTTTTGGCCGAATCTTCCGGGGTTTTTAATAGCTTTCTCTTTTCCTTCTCAGGTGTCCGTAGAAATGCTTGTGCACATTTCAACCAATCACTTGCTGACCTGACGGAGCGCTGACTACATCCAGATTCACAAGCAGATGCATTTGGCTGTATAGAAATAGGTGGAGTGGACTTTTCGACTTGATCCTGTTCAGTTGTGCAGTCACTATCAGATGAAATTTCTAAAATATCTTCTGCTACCTAAAACATGAAAGATTCAAGTTACCTATACAAGATTCCATTTTAAATCTGTCACTATCTTGGCAAAGGAAAGAATCTGATTGAAGAAGTGCCTCACTTGTCATACCGGAGAAATTTTTACAAAACAGACAGGAAATATTCCCAGAACTGAGCTACATTCATGACCACCATACTTCTACTTTCTCCTGCACACTGTACACAATTAAACATTAAATATGTACCATGACTTGAAAACTTATTTCAGTTTATTTTTCATGTCAGAGACAATACAGTACTCTATTTTCATTATTGCCTCCTCATTACTTGCAAAAGTTTAAATAGTTTTCTGAAGACACTTTTTAACTCTGGCTAAAATATTAAGCCCTAAACTTAAAGTACACTGTACAGAAGTATATAAAAACATTGTAAAAGGAGGAATCAAAGCAAAAGTGTTATATATTCTCAATTCATCTCCTCAGCACCATGAAAAAATAAAGACATCTCCAATTACACTCCTTCTGCTTAAGCGTAATGTTATACTGGTAGGAGAAGACCCTGGGAATGATCAATACTAACTCCAGATCACGTGAAGTTTCCTGGCATTCTTTCTGATGATCACTTATTTATTATCCTTGTTCGATTGATGGAGCAGTACTTTTCTACACTGTAAAACTCTTCTTCGAAAAAGATAGTGCTGAGCTGCAATCTCTGTCAAAACCGCAGTTAGACTTTGATGAACATTGAAAAGTACGGCACAGGAACAGGCCCTTTGGCCCACAATGCTGAGCCAAACCAACTAAATTAGTAATCAAATGGGTAGCTACTTAATCTCTTCTGTATATACAATGTTCATATTCTTCCCTCACATTCACTGTCTATCTGAACATCTCTGAAAAGTTTCTAATGTTTCTACTAATCAAACCCAAGCAATGCTTTCCAGGCATCCACCAGTCTCTGTGCAAAAATCTTGCCCCTCACATCTCCTTTGAAGTTACCCCCTTTCACCTTAAATGCATGTCTTCTGGTATTAGACACTTTAACCCTTGGAAAAAAATGGTCTCTCTACTATAGCTATGCCTCTCATAAACTTATGAACCTCTACCAGATCTGCCATCAGCTTTCTCCGCTCCAGAGAAAAAAACACAAGTCTGTCCAACCTCTGATTATAGCACATGCCCTCTAATCCAGACACATCCTGGTGAACCTCTTTTGCACCTTCTCCAAAGCTCAACATTCTTCACCAGAACTGTACACAATACTCCTGATGCAGCTTAACTGGAGTTTCATGAAGCTGCAACATCACTTCCTGACTTTCCAACTGAATGCCTCAGCTAACAGACACACTATCAACCTGTGTAGCCACATTCAGAGCTATGAACTTGGACCCAAAGATCCTTCTGCTTATCAATACTGTTAAAGATCTTGCCTTGTGTAGCATCCGGTTTCTAAATGGACATTGAACACATGAATATTATCTCACTTTTTTTTTAATTTCTGTTTTTGCACTAATTATTTTAATTTAACTATTTAATATACACATATATACCTACTGTAATTCAGTTTTTTTATTATTTACCATGTATTGCATTGTACTGCTGACATAGTTAACAATTTCATGACATATGTTGGTGATATTAAATCTGACTCTGATTCTGTACGTCTTTTGTATATTTGATCTACCAAGCTGCAAAATTTCACATTTGGCCGAGTTAAACGCCATCTGCTATTTCTCAGCCCATATCCACAACTGATCTAGGTCCTCTTGTATTCTATGCAAGTCTTCTATGCTCTCCATAACACCACCAATTTTCGTATCATCTGCAAACTTACTAACCCATCCATCCATATGTTCATCCAGGTCATTGAGAAACATCACAAACAACAGAGGTTCCAGTACAAATCCCTGTGGAACACCATTAACCACAGACTTCCAGCTAGAATAAGTCCCTTCGATCATTACCCTCTGTCTTCTATGGACAAGTGAATTCTGAATCAAAATGGCCAATTCACCAAAGATCCCATGCACCTTAGTCTTCTGGATCAGCCTCCCATGAAGGATCTTGTCAAACACCTTACTAAAATCCATGTATACAACATCTATAACTCTACCTTGATCAATTGCCTACATCACCTCATCAAAAAACTCAACGAAGTTAGTAAGGCGTGACTTGCCACGCACAAAGCCACGCTGGCTCCCACTAATTAGGTCATGTTTTCTAAATTCCCTTAAATCCTCTCCCTAAGAATTCTCTCCAGTAACTTTCCCACCACTGTTGTGAGACTCAGCAGTCTACAGTTTACAAGATTACCCAAGATTCCCTTCTTTAGGGACTTCTCTCCCTTTTGCTCTTTCTAAATTGCTGAAACAAATTGACAACCCGATAGTTAAACATACTTTGCATATATGGTTTCAATTTCGGAGATTTTTTGGGTTGACTCAATTCGTTTTAAATAGTCCTATTGTATCTAATTGTTTTTTCCACCCTTCCATTATAGATCGAGCTTATTCGGCTTGGAAAACTAAGGGATTACTAAGATTTTCTGATTTATTTTTAGACAATTGTTTCATGTCTTTTGAGCAATTATCCAACAAATATAACTTGCCTAGATTTCATTTTTTTAGATATTTACAGATTAGACATTTTTTAAGTTCTGTACTCTCTACGTTTCCAAATTTTGTGCCTTCAGATATTTTGGAGAGTTTATTTGAATTAGACCCTTTTCAAAAAGGGCTTATTTCAAAACTTTATAATATAATTATGAAGATACGTTCAGAACCTCTTTATAAGACTAAAAAGGATTGGGAAAGAGAGCTTAGTCTTATTATTTCTAGTGAGAATTGGGATAGAATTCTTCAATTAGTTAATACATCATCGTTATGTGCCAAACATTCATTAATACAATTTAAGGTTGTACATAGGGCCCATATGTCCAAGGATAAATTAGCTCATTTTTACTCTCATATTAGTCCTATTTGTGATAGATGTCAATCTGAAATTGCGTGTTTAACTCATATGTTTTGGTCTTGTTCATTTTTGGAGAAATATTGGAAAGATATTTTT
Organism: Hypanus sabinus; assembly: GCF_030144855.1. NCBI lineage: Eukaryota > Metazoa > Chordata > Chondrichthyes > Myliobatiformes > Dasyatidae > Hypanus > Hypanus sabinus. The sequence continues at coordinate 164,336,734 of NC_082706.1, read as the reverse complement.
GATATTATTTCTGCGGTTTTGAATATTGATTTACAACCTCATCCTATTACCGCAATTTTTGGTTTACCAATGTTAGACTCACTGCATTTATCTTCTTCTGCCCGTCGAATGATTGCATTTCTAACTCTGTTGGCTAGAAGATCTATATTGTTGAATTGGAAGGAAATTAATCCTCCCACTGTATTTAATTGGTTCTCTCAAACTATGTTATGTTTAAATTTAGAAAAAATTAGAAGTGGTACTTTTGAGACTTCTATTAAATTTGAAAAGTTATGGAGACCATTTATTCAACATTTTCATATGATGTAATATGACCCTGTGCCAAGTTCATTTGATTCCCCAGCTTTTAGCTTATGTATGTTGAGAGGACCGGAAGTGACGGCATTGATGAATACTTATTTTTGTGAGATATTATAAACAGCCCCCTTTTTTTTCTCTCTTTTTTCTGTTTCTTTTTTCTTCTATATTAGTTATTAGATTAGTAGATTAGCTAGTTTTGCATTATATATATATTTTTTTCTTTCTTTTTTCTGTTTTCTTTATATCATATACTATGAAATATTCAGATTTACCATGTTCTTACATATATTTTATGGCTTATGTCTTGGTAAACTCATTTATATTGTAACTATTATGTATGTTTTTTTTATATGTAATGGAATTTATATATTGGTAATTTCTTTATCAATATATCATTTGTATTCTGTCCATATTACTAATAATAATAAAAAGATTTAGAAAAAAAAAGATTCCCTTCTTGAATAATGAAACATTAACTACTTGCCAGTCCTCCAGGACCTCACCTGTGGGTGGAGAGGAGACAAAAACATTGATCAAGGTCCTGCCAATCTCTTCTCATGCCTCTCTCAATAACATGAAGTATATCCCATCAGGACCTGGGGGCTTATCCACCCAAATGGTCTCTAAAAGATCCAAAACTATCTTTTCCTTGACCTCAAAATGTCCTAGTATATTGATACGCTCAGCACTGATCTCCCTAATATCCACACCTTTCTCCTTGATAAATACTGATGTAAATTATTCATCAAGGTTTTTACTTACATTCTCTACAAACGTCCCTCCCCCACTTTATCCTTGAGTGGTCCTACCCTTTCCCTAGTTATCCTCTTGCTCCAGATGTATATATAGAATAGTTTAGGATTCTGTTTAATTCTACTTGCCAAAAACTTTTCATAGACCCTCCTGGCTTTCCTAATTCCCTTCTTGAGTTCTTTTTTCTGGGCTTCTTTATAATCCTCAAGGGCTCTGTTTCATTTGACCTTCTTAAGCTTTACATTATTTCCTTTTTCTCCTCGACTAAATTAATCACGTCATCCTAGTCCTTTCTTTTTCTGGAACATATCTGTCTTGTTCTCCATGCAATTGATCTTTAAACACCCCCACATGTCAGATGTGGACACATCCAAAACCAGCTTTTCCCAATGAACTCTCCCTAGTTCCTGCCTAATGCTCCCATAATTTGCATTGCTCCAACATAATACCCTCTTGCAAGGTCCAAACTTCTCCTTATCAAGAGCTATCTTAAAACTTAAGGAGTTGTGGTCACTGTTCCCTAATTGTTCATTCCATGATGGTTCGGTCACTTGATCAGGCTCATTACCCAACACCAAGTCCAGCACAGCCCCTCGTCTTGTTAAACCATCTTTTGCACACAATTGCTGAGCTCCCACTTTCATCTGGCCTAACACTTGATTGTACCAGCCACTTTGTTGCTGTAATACAAGATTCCGAGATTGAGTACCTGTTACAAGTGATGCCCCACATCTAAAAGTGTGATGGACTATGTTTAACTTTAGTCTTCCAATGCAGCTGCAGCAACACTCAAACCACTGTGCTCGATCAGCACCACATCTACCACCTAAACATTCACTCTCATCAGAAAACCTTCTGTAAAATCAGCATCAGAATCAGGTTTATTATCACAGGCAAGTGACATGAAATTTGTTAATTTAGTAGCAGCAGTTTAATGCAATACATAATCTAACAGAGAGAGAAAAAAATAAATAAAATGAAACATAATAATAAATAAACAAGTAAATTAATTGAGTATATTGAATAGATATACTATTGAATAGATTATCGAGGTGCAAAGGAACTTCGGAGTCTTTATGAAGATTCCCTAAAAGTTAACTTGCAGGTTGAGTTGCAACAAGGAAGGCAAATGTAATGTCAGCACTCACTTCAAGAGGACCAGAATACAAAAACAAGGATGTAATGCTGAGCCTTTATAAGACACTGATCAGCCTGCACTTGGAGTATTATAAAGAGTTTTGGGCTTGTTTTTAAAAGATGTGCTGACATTGTAGAGGGTCCAGAGGAGGCTCACAAGAATGATCCCAGGAATTAAACAGTTAACATATGAGTAGTATTTAATGTCTCTGGGCCTGTTCTCAATGGAATTTAGATGAATGAGGGGGGATTTCATTGAAACCTATACTAAAAGGCAGTGATGCAATGGATGGAGAGGATGTTTCCTACAGTGGGGGAGTACAAGACCAGAGTGCACAGCCTCAGAATAGAGGGACATCCATTTTGAACAGCGATGAGGAAAAATTTCTTAACCAGTGTGGTGAATCTGTGGAATTCATTGCCACAGACAGCAGTGCAGGCCAAGTCGTTGTGTATATTTAAGGTGGAGGTTAATTAGGAATTAAGGAGGCAAGAGAATGGGGTTGAGAGGGATAATACATCAGCCATGATGGAATGGTGGAGCAGACTCAATGGGCTGAATTGCCTAATTCTGAACTATGTCTTATGGTCTTACAGAGTGAAAAGACAATTTTACATTCTGTTTACTCAGATGAAATCATTACACATTTCATTAAGCTAGAAAAAAGTGAAATAATAACTATACAGGATAAAGTGCAAAAGCTACTGAAGAAGTAAGAATCCGTCTTACTGAGTTCAAGACTCTGATCACAGCATGACAGAAGTTGTCCTTCAGCATGCTGGTACATGCATTCAGGTTTTTATATCTTCTGCCCGATGGCAGAGGGGCGAAGAGAGAAGGATGGGTGCCTTTGATTATGGTGGCTGATTTACTGAGGCATCAAGGTTAGACAGAATCTATCAAGGACAGGCTAGTTCCTGTAATGTACTGAACTGCTTCTACAATTCTCTGCAGTCTCTTGTGGTCACATGCAGAGCAGTTGCCATATCAAGCTGTTATGTATCCAGACAGAATGCTTTCTATGGTGCAGTGAAAAAAAATGGTAAGACTCAACAGGGACATGCCGAGTTTCTTTAACCTCCTGAAAAAATTGAGGCACTAATGAGCTTTCCTTGTTATGACATCAATGTGGTTGGACCAGGACAGGCAATTAGTGATGTTCACACTTAGGAACCTTAAGCTCTCAACATATGCACTGCTCCCCTTTCTGAAGTCAACGGCCAGCTCTTTTGTTTTGTTGACAATGAGGGAAGAGTGGTTGTCATGACAACATTTCACTAAGATCTGAAGATACTAATATGGTTTTCAAATCATTTAAAACTAATAGAATTCTTTACTGGAACCTGCAATAAAAACAGAAAATTCAAGTCAAGCAGATTTATGGAAAGAGAAACCACTTAATGCTCTTGCACACACCTCTTCTTCAAATTATTACACAAATGCTGCTTGAATGACTACGTTCTTCCAAAATAATCTGTTTCAATTTTCAAAAAATCCTGGGTTTCAGAAAATAGAATAAATGCTCATTGGAATTTTTCAATTCTTTAGATAACACTAACTAATTACCAAACATGTTTCCTCTAGTATTTCCCATTTTCAAATGCCCCAGAAAGGCATCAAACAACATAAACAATGGTGGAGAAAACAAAACAATATTATCTTGGATCTGAGTAACCCCTGGTTGTGAGAAACTACTTCAGGAACACATGCCATCAACCAGCTTTCACCTGAAGAGAACAGAATCCACAAAAACGTAAACCCACAACCTATGGAATTCTTCAGGTAATAACTGAAGTAAGTGACAATGGCAGCTCAATACATTTATCTCCTTTGTCATAAGGCCATTAGGTAAAACTCCAAGTATGATTTATTTTTTAAGAAGTCAATTAATATTGCGAGCTTAACCAGTAACACAGAGCATTTCGAGAAGATGAATACAAAGTTTTTGGCTGAAAATACATAAGGGTCTACAAATAGCCCACAGTATCAACAAGCAACTAGTTCAGTGAATCTATAAATATATATATATAAATAATTCTATATCTACATATACTGTATATCTGTATATCTATACATCTATCTATATAGACACACACATACACTCCACAGTCAATCTAAACATTCTCTCCAACATAGCTCATGACCCTCCATGTTTTTTTACAACCACCTGCATATCTTAAGACTGTCTTAAATATCCCAAAATATCCCTAATTGTATCAGCCTCTACTGCCACAGCAAGGCATCTGCAACTGTCCAAAAAAAACACTTAGCTCTGACATCTCCCCTAAGCATTCTTCAGCTAACCTTAAATGAATGTCATTACTGCCCTAGGAAAAGGTGCTGGCTGCTCAGTTGATCTACACTACTCATAATTGTATACATCTCTATTAAGGCACCTTATCCTCCATCACTCCAAACAGAAATGCCCTAGCTAATGCAAACTTTCCTCCTAAGACATGTTCTCTAAGCCAGGCAGATTTCTGGTAAATATCCTCTGCACCCTGTCTAAGCTTCCACATCCTTCGCATAATGAGGCAACTACAACTGAACACAGTAATCTAACTGTAGCCTGAGCAGACTTTAAGTGACATATTAATTTCTTGTGAGAGGATCACCAAGATTCTTGTGAGAATGACCTGCTGAGCACTTCCAACATTGTGTTTATACTTCATACTTCCACCTCTGCAGTATCTTGTACGTCATAGCTCCTTTTTGTTTTGTTAACATTCACCTTCTTACATCTCCTTTCAACGTAATTAACAAGTACTTACTCCTTCTCTCAACTGGCACCAACATCATGTGAGTCATTTAGTCTTCCCTGGTCCCCAACCTAACATTTGCTTCCTTCACACTTCCCCTTATCTATAACTTAGAACAAGCTTGAATCAAACAGTATTATTTTTCATTTCTGATGAAAGGTTATCAACATTAACTATTTCTCCCTCCAGCTGCTATTTGACTAACTGAGTATTTTCAGCTCTGTTTTTTTAAATTTATGGGCAATGCCCCATAAGCTCCCTGTTTCTACTTCCTGAACAATTAATTCCAGCATCCTCCCAACAATTAATGACAGGCTTTTGTTCCACTTCTTTGTTCATTCTTTCATGAGCATCTAAGTACTTCCAACTTACTATTTCAGATTAATTTATTCTTCTTTGAAGACGAACACAAAATACACTTAATACCTCAACTATTTATTTAATTTCCAAAAATAATTTTTCTTGCCTGTTTACTTCATTGATAACAGACTCCAACAATTTCCCAATAAGTAGTGTCAATCTAACTAGCCTAGTTTTTGATCTCCTCTTTCCACCTTTCTTGAATGGCCTGTAGTCTTCCAAAAGAATGAAATTATGCCAACTGCGGTGTGAGCTTTACATCAAAATGCATTGGCCCTAGTACTGCAAGTAAATGCCAGCAGTTCTGTAACAACTGCTAATATTTTCCTTGGTAGATGCAGGCAAGCATTGAACTTCAGCACATGCATGTTCAAATGAAGAAATGTTGAACAAGTTGATTTCAGCCATTGAATCTATCAGTATATTCTGCCATTGGATATTGCTGAGGAACATGTTCATGGATCATGGGCCACTTTCAATACAAATGTCACAGCTGGAAAAACCTCAGTTAAGAATAAGATAATTTGCCTATTTATAAATATTGTACTTGCAGTAAGAACTTCAATTATTTTAAAATGTTGGATTTCAGTCTATTTTCCATTGCTTATTTCTGGGTGTCAGGGAAATTAATATATTGCAGAAGCTGCATAATTTCGACAGGTAGTAAACTTGTGGTTGTGGCTTTGTAGTCTGTCACATTTACTCTGCCCATCTATGTAAATTGTTTGATTGCCTAATTTCATGGCAAAACAGAATGAGTCAGTCAGGTATGGGACATTATAGGTCAAAATGTTTGGCTTGAACTAGGTTAAGAAAGGGATAATCAGCAAGATGAGTGATAAAGACTATTCAGTAAAATCAAACAAATATGTTCACGTTGTGGTATTAACCTTACTGTAGGTTGTCATGTAATCTGGCTAAGTAAACCTCATGGCCAAAAGCAAAAGTGCTCTTGGTTGATGATTTGCAACAAGGGTGTCATGGTAGCATTGCAGTTAGCATTACACCATTACAGCTTGGGGTGTCAGAGTTTTGGGTTCAATTCCAGCATCCTCTGTAAGCAAGTTTTACGATCTTTCCTGTGTGGGCGTGGGATTCCACACAGTGTGCCAGTTTTCTCACACAATCCAAACTAAGTTAACTGGTCATTGTAAATTGTCCCATGATTAGGATCCGGTTCAATTAGTGGATTGCTGGGCGACACGGATCGAAGGCCCTGCCCTTTGCTGGATCTTGAAACAAATAAATAATAAAATTATTGGTTTTATTACATTTCTTAAAATATGGATTTGTTAAATTCAGTGATTCAATGAAAACCAGGCGCAAGATAGCAACTCTCTATGTGATGAAAATTCACAATCTTGGCATGTCAGGTCACTTTGGTAACATTTTAGAACATTGGTATTCCTGAGTACTGTTCTGTGTGTTATGAATGTGAAGCAACTCTGAGGGGCCAAAAGGTACAAAGTCGCCCCCTCCTTTTTGAGAATCGCAAGATCGCTATTAATTCGGGTCTGGGACCCAGGAAATGAGAGAGAGAGACACGCAGAATACACAAGGTTTGGAATGTGTCCTGGCCTCAGCGGAACGGATCCATTGAAAACTGCCATTGTCTCTTGGAGACGGAATTGTGTATTGAGTACTGTATTATTCATTGAAAACCCTCAGGGGTCAACCAGAGTGGTCTGGTTGAGGGATTGCATCATCCCAACCTGATTGACATCTGAGACTCCATGAATAAAGATAAAAGAGGGGTCTGGGGAACAACCCCTTCAGACGTACCAGGAGAAACGCTAGAAATCCAGTGACAGCGTTTTATAGCAAAAGCCGGTGGGGGCTCGTGTGCGTCCTCCCTTGCCTGGGTGGCGGGCTCATCACAGAAGAACAGTTTAGCTAAAGGAGAGGCCACAAGTGAAAGGCCACGACAATGAGACTCCTGACGGATCGAAATCATAACAGGAAAGCCGGCAAGTTTTTCTCCAAATCTCTCTCTCCCTCCAACCATTGCAACACAACGGTCCCCAACGGCTGCAGCCTGCATGAACTGAGTGAACTTTATATTTCCATCGGACAATACATTATCCCCTAGACAACGATAGAGCTTATTTCTTATTATTATTATACCCGCACTTTTAGATTTAGTATTGACGACGTATATTATCTGTATAATTGCATTGATATTATTTTTGTGTACTTTTACTAATAAATACTGTTAAAAATAGTATCATCAGACTTCAACGGACGTCTCCATCTTTGCTGGTAAGTGACCCAGTTATAGGGTTCGTAACACTTGCAAGAAACAATACAATCACATTGGGAGAAAAGAATACATCATAAAAAAGCTAGTTAGTTTAAAGAATTATAAATTTAAATAATGTTATAAAAAAAACTTCCTAAAAGTCAGCCCATGAGCCTCCGGATCCAGCACATCATTCTCCTTAACTGCCTTCATTACAACAAGATCCTACCACGAAACACATCTTCTTCCTTCCCCAACCCTCTGCTTTCCGTAGGGATCGCTCTCTCCATGACTCCCTCATCCATTTGTCCCTCCTCACTAATCTCTGCTGGCAGGACAAGAGCTACATCTACCCTTAAACCTCCTCCCTCACCACCATTCAGGGCACCAAACAGTCCTTCCAGGTGAGCAAGCACTTCACCAAAAAATTTGTCAGAGTTATCTATTATATCCAGAGCTCCCAGCTCATCAATGAGACCCAACAGAGATTGAGGAATTGCTTTATTGAACATCTTCGCTCTTCAAACACAAAATATAGGATGTTCTTGTGTCCAGCCATTTCAATTTGACATCTCATTCTGGCATGTTGATACATGGCTTTCCATTTGACATGATGAGGCCACACTCAGGCTGAAGGAGCAACACCTCATAGCCTCCAACCAACCCAATGACATGAGCATCAATTCCTCTAACTTCCAGTTATTTCTCCCCCTCCCCTTCTCTCTTTCTCTGTTCACCATTCTGGCTCCCCTCTGATCCCTTTTCTTCTCTTCAAATGTCTATCACTTCCCTCTGCTGACCCTCTTTCCCTTTCTCCGATGGTCCACTGTCCTCTCCTATCAGATTTCTTTTTAGTCAACCCTTTACCTCTTCTACCTATCACTCCCAGCTTCTTACATAATCACACCACCTCCCCAGCCTGGTTTCATCTACCACCTACCAGCCTTCCCCTCCTCTCACCTTCTTATTCCAGTTTCTTCCCCTTTCCTTTCCAGTCCCGATGAAGGGTCTCGGCTCTAAATATCAACAGTTTATTCATCTCCATTGATGCTACCTGCCCTGCTGAGTTCCTCAAGTGATTTCAAGATTTCCAACACTGCCAGATTTCGTGTTAATGAACAAATGTGCAGACATAGCTTCCACATTTTTGAAAAATATTACCAAGCTGTGAAGAATTAAGAAATTAAGAAAAATAATCTCTATTGCCATAGAGTAGCACCTTCACAAAAAATGTTGCAATCAACATAAAAATTCAAAAAGACTTGATTGGTGATGCAAATGGCACTCTTCTTCAAATCTTTTGTGTATGATTAGCATACAGGCCACAAACATGCTGCTTTGGTAACATCAGCACTAGAAATGAGACCATTTTCCCATTTGTTTGTGAATGCTTCTTTGCCAGTCAGGTGGTGGATGCACTGGATTTGTCCAGATTCAATCTTAACTCTGTGCTATACAGGCTGTTCCCAGGCTGTAACAAGACAAATATCAGTTGCTGCTGAAAAGCTATCTACGTAATAAAAATTGCCATTTGGTATGTGCAAAATGCACTGACGCTCCAGAACAACATGCTGTTTGTGACGGTGCTACAAAGTGACACACTCAAAGGCACAGGAATATGTGCTAAGGATTGTGCTGAACCTGGGTGTAGTCACTGTGAAGGCTGCGTGGGAAGGCCACAGTTTGGGATTTCTCTGCCTTCGCACACAAATCAATTCAAACTTGTGTCAGGACCTGACAATTTTTTTTAAGATTGTAAATTGATGACAAAAGACGATGCACAAACATCAAGAAATGGAAGTAACATTTGTTATCCAAACATTAACCTGAATGTTTTATATTACATACTTCCGATCATTTAAAAAGCACTCTTGGAAAAAAAACTCAAAAGCGTCTACGTTTTATGAATATATTTGCCAAGCCCTTCCTTTTCATTACATAGTTAAGCTCCCCAACTAATCAGCCAATATGCATTGTAGGAGAATGAACTACATTATCCTTTGGCTTCACACCAGCAACAGACGTCACCAAATGACAGCCTGGAACACTATGTTCTTGGCAAACAAACAAAAATGTGTTTAAACATATCACTGGGTAAAAGAGTCAATGCAAGAAAACATTTTTAAAATGAAGATAATAAGAATACAGTTACAGACTTCAAAATACGAACAAAATATGGTCATTAAGTTCCTCCTCCATCATTCCAACCACCAGATTATTTAACTGCTTAATTACTCCTCCCTTCACACTGTATGACGATGTACCTGGAAATTTTAGACCTCTGCTAGAAATTATGTAGGACAGGGAGTGATCAACCACAAGCCCAAGCCCCAGAGTCATTTCCTGTCAAATTTAAAAAGGCAGAGCAATTCACCTTTGAAAGCAATAAGTCAAGGCATAAACTGAACAAATAAAACTACCAATATCAGCAGCTATAAAAATCCTTTGTACACATCCAATTGAAAGTGAACCACTGCACCACTTCACCACAAAATAATTATTTCACATGTGAAATTAATATAGTTATTTAACTTTGGCTGTTATTTCATGAATCTACCAAAAGACATGAAATAGACACAGTACCAAAAATGTTCAAATTAACTAACTCCATCCAAAGTAAATGACAAAGCTAATCTATTACTCCCACTTTTTTTTTTAAACATTTGGCAGCCTTTAACATGGTTACTGTATTATACCTCACCAACTTTTATTCGGATAGGTAGGATCACCTATTTGGTTAATTTTTTTTTTAAATCAACTATGTCAAAGCTAGGGTGGGTGGCACTGTTCTCCAGTGAGTAGAGCTACTACTTTACAGCTTCAGCAACACATGTTCAATCCTGATCTTCAGTGTTGGCTATGTAGAGTTTACACATTCACTCTGTAACCAAGTGTGTTTCCTCACCTCCAGAAGTTTCTCTTCCCAGTTCCACATATAAGATTATTAAGGGATTGGACAAGCTAGAGGCAGGAAACATGTTCCTGATGTTGGGGGAGTCCAGAACCAGAGGCCACAGTTTAAGAATAAGGGGTAGGCCATTTAGAACAGAGATCAGGAAAAACTTTTTCACCCAGAGAGTTGTGGATCTATGGAATCCTCTGCCTCAGAAGGCAGTGGAGGCCAGTTCTCTGGATGCTTTCAAGAAAGAGTTAGATAGAGCTCTTAAAGATAGCAGAGTCGAGGGATATGGGGAGAAGGCAGGAACGGGGTACTGATTGTGGATGATCAGCCATGATCACATTGAATGGTGGCGCTGGCTCGAAAGGCCAAATGGCCTACTCCTGCACCTATTATCTATTGTCTCTACGTTCCTTAAAGATCTACACCTGTCCTCCTGTTTCCATTTGCATCTTGTTATTAAGCAGGTACTATTAGTTTCCTCATGGCTGCTGATGTCACCTAGATTTACCATCCATCACTTTCAGTATGTCCCATGTCTTTCAAAAGTCAGGCTGCTTGTCCATCATCTAGGAATGGATGAGCAGAAGTTTTCTTTAACCAAATATTGGAAACACCAAAGTCCTCAACTTCAGAACCAGCCATAAACTATTTCCTATCCACTGATTCCAAATGAAAGTTCCCTGACCTACATTAACTGTTTTTCTCTCCACAGACATTGACAGACTTGCTGGATGTTCCAGAATCTGGATGTCAAGTTTTATTTGCTAATGTTCCTTTAAAACTGGGCTGATTTGTTTGTTAAAGGTGCCACATAATACAAGATGTACAAAAAGGTTGGATGAACTCAGCCTTTCTGTACATCTTGATTTGACCACAGCATCTGCAGTGTACTTTGTGGTCACATAATACAATGTTGTTGTCTCTGTTGTGTACATCCAATTGTTCTAGTCTCAACACGCACCTGACCGTGCCAGCCTCTGAGGCTTAGACGCTCTAACTCTCCGGAATATGGATAGCTGGCATAGCCCTTTTAAAGATTCAGGCTAATTGGAAGACATGTTTTGGTGCCAAGATTTTGATATTTAAAATTCAACTGAACTGAGGATTGGTGCTCAATCGTCAGTTTAACTTTTGGATTCTTGTCTACATCAAGTTTAGAACCCTATCTTCCTTTCAGCCTTGAAAGAGTCTCGATTCTGGTCTCGGATACTCCAGCATTTGGGTCCTAACCATCCTATCAACCAGGGTTTAAGAATCATAGACCAGATGCCTTGTCTTGTCAGTTCAATGAACCCAAAAGAGAGGAACAGCATACCACCATTTTGCCCCAAGCTAAGGGGAATCAATGCACTTGTTTGCAAGGCCAAGGCACAAGGGGAGATTTCCAGGAACAGCCCTCTGGGTTGTCTGTTCATCCCAAGTTCCGTCAGATCTCAAATACTTCGATGGAGACACGCATCAAGAATGACCACTCACCCAGGAATTGTTAGGACCCATGAGATCATTAAGAGAAGATACTGATGGCCTGGAATGGCGAGAGAGGTCCAAACAACATGCAGGCATGCAAGGTTTGTGCCCAGAACAAGGAGCCCTGCACCCAACCTGAAGGGCATCTTCACCCTCTACTATTCCAGACAAACCAGGGCACACACCTCCATGGACTCTGTCACAGATCTTCCACCTTCCAAGGGGAAGACCATTATCATGGTAATTGTAGATCGTTCTTCGAAGGCCTGCATTTCATTGCTACGGACAAACGATCTGTGGCAGAGATGGCTAAAATTGTGCTGCACCAGGTCTACAGATTTCCAGAAGACTTTGTGTTGGATCGCAGCCCTCAATTCACGTCACAGTTTTGAAGGTATTCTGTATGCTGCTTAGCATGGTGAGTCTTCCCTCTAGGATTCACCCACAGTCCAATGGCCAGACGGAGTGAGTCAACCAGGATATGGAACAAACTCTAAGATGCTTGACCTCTGAAGGACCAGATGAGTGGTGCAACCATTTGATGTGGGCAGAGGTCATCCACAGCACCTTACAGAATTCTGCGCACAGGATGTCCCTGTTCGAATGCCAATTCAGATATTCTCTGCTACTCTTCCCTGAACAGAAGGCCAAAGTTGGAGATCTGGTGGCCAAAAATCTTGCCTGACGCTGCAAGGAAAAATGGACTAGGGCAAAGGAGATTTTGTTGGCTACTACCAGGAAGTCTGAAATAAAGGCTAATGACAAGAGAAGATAAGGACCAGCTTTGCAGCCTAGGCAACAGGTCTGGCTGTCTACTCAGGATGTGCTTCTCCGGTTGCAGTCTATGAAATTAACGCCAAAGTTCATTGGACCCTTCGAGGTTCTCAACAAAGTAAACCCAATGGCTTACACCTTGCAATCTCCCCAAGACCCTCAAGATCAACCCCACCTTCCACATTTCCAAATTAAAACCTGTAAACACCAGTCCTTTAACCCCACCAAAATCAGTCCCACCGCCACCCAGGTTTGTTGATGAGGAACAGGTCTTCACCGTAAAAAGACTTCTGGAAATTGCTCAGGATGGTTGGCAATTTCTTGTGGACTGGGAAAGATTCAGACCCAAGAAAGAGTGCTGAGTTCCAGAAAGGGACATCTTGGATCTAGCACTCATCCGTGACTACCATCGCTGTCTCTCCAAACAGCCAGGGCTATCAGGAGTCAGTCATAGGAGAGAGGGTCTTGCTACAACACCTACCCAACCGTGCCAGCCTCCAGGGTTTAGAAGCTCGAACTCTCCAGAACATGGATAGCTGGCATGTCCCTTTAAACATTCAGGCCCGCTCCACTAATCAGAGATCACATTGTGGTCTCAGGATTTTAACAGTTAAAAAGCATCTGAACTGAGGTTTAGTGCTCAATCATCAGCTCAACTTTGGATTCTCATCCAGCGTCCAATTCAGAACCTTGACTTCGTTTCAGTTTTGTACCGTGTCTTAATCCTGGTCTATGATACTCCCGCACTTGGGTCCTAACCATCCTCATCTAGGTCTCTTTTTGAAGTTCTTACTTGTTACATTTCTTTAGATGAGGTTATGAATGTTGCTAACATTATTGGTTTCTTTCATAGGGATCGACTTTGCACAAGTCATTTCAGAACAGTTCAAAGTCCACTTCCTTGTCATATCACCATGCCGAGATCACTCCCCTCTTGTACAAAGAAACAGCCAAACTTAAAAATAATCAGTAATGAATTTAACAAAGTTAAACAATACAGAGGCGGACATAATGCCTATACCAAGAGTATATTTGAGTACTCACTCAACTTTTACACAAAGCCTCTCTACAGAAAGTTGGTTGTCAATCAGCATTGCTTACGAGTATCTCATTCAAAATGTAGTGCCCATGATCGTAGTGGGATTATTGCTTTAAAAAAAAATGAAATTTTCAGTATTATCCCACTGACTAACCAATATTGAATGACACCTGTCAAATCATATGACTTTGCTTTGCTTCATAATTGCAAACAATTTATTTCAGCTCATCAATAAAAGGCATTTTCATGATGATTGGAGTTTCTTGCATTCAAACACCCAATGACAGCATCTGGTACTCACTAGTTCAGTGTAGTGTAGAGCTAATGCTCATTAAAAGTTTTATTAACTATTCTGAAATCATCCCCTTATTCACTTCCAAATGAACAGAAGAAAACGTCTGGCCAAGTTTCCAGTACAAACCAGAGTTGTTCTGCTTATGGCAGTGGAAATACAATTTCAACTTGTGAAACTATAATGCCCCCTAATGGAAATAATATTAAAAACAAAAAGTTCAAGTTCAAATTATTGTACAAATAAATGTGTACAATATGAAAGAATAACCAGCCTTCCAATTTTTCAACCAAAAATTAAGACCCAAAGCTCTATTGCGCAGAAATAAATTTATCAATAAGTTGTCTGTTTCCAGAGAATAAAAGAAACTGCCTTGAAAATCCCTACAAACCAAAATTTGAAGTATTGATTATCCAATAATTTGAAAGGAATACGAAGCCTTGCTATATATTTGTAGGATAATTAACTGAGACACAGTGAGAAAAAAGAAATGACATATAATCACTCATCCATAACTTAATCATCTTGAATGTTGACAAATGTTATCAGTCTAGCTCATCAAATTATTTTGATAAACTATATATGGCAAGTACAAAAAATATGATTCAAAACTTTACTTTTAGGTTAAACAAAAAAATCAATTACGTAAAACAATCTATTTCAGTTAGAATGTTGTATGATAGGCAGATTGAAATATGTGAATTTATCAAGAAAATTGTTAGCTTTAACATAATTTCATCATATCAATCCAAATTTTTGAATGTATTTACAAAGGTGTGGTGAATTTTTTTTTACCTTTGCCATTCTATTTGGCTGGCTAGAGGGCAATGAGTGAAAGGAGGGGGGCAAGGTTATCTGTAACCATGTATGGATGATTGCAATGGATTAAGTTTCAGATAAGTCTTTCATTTAATGCCTTCTATCAATTTGGTCACTGTGCTGATTCTGTTGTGGACAGCATGGAGTAGGAAAAAAATGTTATATTATATAGATTACAGGAAACATTAATGACTTCAACAATAATGGCTTTGCCCAGGGTGCAGCTACACAAATTAAATAAACCATCAAAATTTGGCTTTTACCTTTGTAAGAGCTTTACTGAATTGTTGCGCCACCAAGTGGGCAAAATAACACAGTGCACAGTCAAAGTATTTTGCAAGCTTTCCAATGTTAGTAACTTTGGTGTTTTTTGCAACAGTTATGAAGTGGTTTTGTTATGTTTTGCAACTTCAAAACATTAAACTAATTCAAAGGAAGTTGGGAGTCCAAATACTACTGTAATATTAAATACAAAACACTTCTAGTTGACCAAATATTTTAGACAGCAATATTATTCAAAACAAACACCAATGCAAACCTCTATTGGTTCAGCTAGTTGAACAACAAGCAAAAGAGCAAACAAATTGCTAAACACAAGAGATTCTAGAAATTCAGAGTAACACACATAAAATGCTGGAGGAATTCAGCCGGTCAGACAGCATCTATGGAGAGGAATACACAAACAACATTTCATGACAAGATCATTCCTCAGGTTGTGAAAAAGTAAATCTCTGGCTTGTTTGATTAAACAAATATAGCCTTGAAATAGTTTTACTAAATTCATCAAAAAGGGTGCAAGATTAATAGGGAAAAATTTCTCAGGGCTACCACATCTAATTCAGTAACTCCTGGTTTCAGTTGACATGTCAATCTCTTGAAACACAACAACCCTTTCAATCAAAAATTTTAAAAATGGGTCAATACAGAACAAGACTCAACTTGAATGGGCTTGAAAACAGATGTTTTCAGTAAACATCAGTTCAAGGTAAAATTAAGGCTGATGACAACGTCCCCACTACCACTTCCACAACCCCACCCAACCACACACAAACACAACTCTTGAACATTCAACATCAGAGTAGCTACTAATGAGATAACAAACTGAAATTAAGTTGTAAAGGACCTAGCTAATAAAATTCTACCTCAAATAACATAAAATCAAAGTAGATAAAAATAAAAATATTGAAAGCTACAACAATCAGTCATTTTGGCTCAGGCCTCAAATTACCAATTACCAATCACGTGTCAGAGTAACTTGCAGAGAATACAAAAATACCTTTAAGGCAAAGCATCTTATACAAATTTTAAATTACTTATATTTTAGCTTTAAAATTACAATAATATTAGCAATATTTTAATGTTGTCATTGACTCGCTGGAATTTAGAAGGATGAGGAGGGATCTCATCAAAACTTTTTGAATGTTGAAAGGCCTAGACAGAGCAGATGTGGAAAAAATGTTTCCCACGGTGGGGGGGGGGGGGAAGTTTAGGACAAGAGGGCACAGCCTCAGGATAGAGGGGCATCCATTTTAAACAGAGATGTAGAGAAATTTCTTTAGCCAAAGGGGTGGTGAATTTGTGGAATTTATTATCACAGGCAGCTGTGGAGGTCAGGTCAGGGAAGAGATTGATTGCTCTTGATTGGACATGATATCAAAGGTTACGGGAAATGGGGCTGAGGAGGGAGTAAAAGGATCTGCCATGTTTGAATGGCAGAGCAGAGTTGCTGGGCCAAATGGCATAATTCTGCTCCTATGGCTTTGGGTCATATAAGACATCTACCATTCTCCTAAATAAATACAGCAGCAAGTTCTTCATTATCTCAGTGCCAAATACTGAAAGTCAACACTCTCAATGCCATTCAGTAATCTTGTTGAGTGCAAGGCCATTGACAGGATTGCAAGTGTCAGGGATCATAGCTTTTTACATTTTGCATTCACCCTAATCATACAGAAGTTGCAAAATTACATTACTTGAATTTTTTTAAAATATTTTACAAATGTTCACATATAGTTTTAACTTCACAGTGAGAATCATAATCAACTTCTCTTGCCTCCAATTAAATAATTTTTGTAACTTCTGTCAATGACACTGCCAACTAACTAACTAGAAACTTCCATCGTTTCTAGTTGCCACATTGTTTAACTGACGCCCTATCTCAAGAGAGTGCCAGTAAATTTGTCTTATCTTTACTGTTAGCAAGGAAGAAATATTCTGATAGGCCAAAGACTAGTTATGAACTTAATAAATTGGTACAAAGAAGTTAAATGAAAATTGTAAGAATGACTACCAACAATGCACAATGGTTTTGAAGAGTAATTATCTGCAATCACTATTTCTTCTAATGAAATAGCAGTTTCCCAGCTGCTCACCTGCCAACATCACTCTTGCGTTTTCCAGTTGTTGATGCTCAGCAAAGAAGATATTTTATCAGACAATTCCACAGTTACAAAAAGGTGCACTATGGAGTTTGTATTTTCTTTCAATTAATCATAGGTACATAATGCCAAAGAAAAATACAAACCATAACAACACAGTTTTGGTGAAATAAGTAAGATGAAGATTATTTTATTATAAGTATTGTGGATAAATGCTCAGATAGTACATGATGGCCAGATAAACAGCATCTCAAACTGAATTGCAAGTATGCACTAATGGGAAATTAGGTCTTATTCAGTGAAAACTAGGGAAGTTTTATATTGTATTATATACAAGCAGGAAGTTCTTCATTCTTGATTTAAACTATTAGAACACAGAACAATTAGATCAGAGATAGAAAAGAGTAGCTTTGGGGCGGCACTGTAACGTAGTTGTTAGCACAATGCTTTACTGTACAAGCAACCTGGGTTCAATTCCTGCTGCTGCTTGTAATGAGTTTGTACGCTCTCCCCATGACCGCATGGATTTGCCCCAGGCGCTCTGGTTTCCTCCCACATACATACAGGTTGGGAGGTTAATATGTCATTGTAAATTGTCGCATGATTAGGTTAGGGTTAAACTGGGGATTGCTGGGCAGCGTGGCTCAAAGGCCTGGAAGGGCCTATTCTGTGCTGTAGCTCAGTAAGTAAATAAATATTTTTTCTGATTTACAATTTGTTACAATAAATTTCTGGTGTAATGAAAAAAGCATACATAACCACCAGTAGAAGAAGTGCCCTTTATGGTACAATTATGGAGGTAACATTTTCAAAGGTAATTTCATTTCCTCCAGCAAAACAAAACCTGCACTGTTTATATCCATGTCACACTTTCAGCAAATTGAAGGCAAAAGTGGGATGACAAAAGAGGATTAAAACTGGTTAAAATGAAGAGTAGATACCCATTTCCTTGAAATATGGTGGCGCGACGCAGCTTGCAGCGGCCACTCCAGAGCTGCTTATCTGTTATTTGTGAAGTGGGGTGCCGTGCGCAATGATAATCGGTTGAAAACGGACGTGGGAGCACAGAGGAACATCTGGAAATCTCCAGGAAGACCTTCTTCATTGCTGCTGCTGCTGAGAGGTCCGGGTCTCTGCTGGGAAGAACAGGCCCCCAGTCCTCGGGGTCGTGTTGCCGATGGCTGTTGGCGGGGTCGTCTTAATACACTCAGCAGAGGATGGTGCTCGGAGAAGCTGGGTCGGAGGGGATGGTCGGAGGCTCGGAGGTTCGACAGACTCTGAGTCCACTGCGGTGTGAGCGCTTTCACTGTGTGCTGTGTCTGTGAGGCTGGGTTCGACAAAGCTTTCATTATGTGCTGCGTCTGTGAGGTTGAGTCAGGCGGCGCCGTGGAAATCCATAGCGGGGGTATTCCCTTCTGCCGCCAGCATGAGATGATGAGTCAATCTGGACCCTTAAAACTTGTGGAAACTGTATGGTGGTTTCTTTTGAACTTGAAGTCTTTTAACATCTTTGGACTATTTTTACTGTTCCCATGGTCTGTTTTTTTTTAAATCAATTATGCTATTGTTTGCACTGTTGTAACTATGTGGTTTTGTGACGGTCTTGTAGCTTCAGTTTTAGCTTGTTTTGCTGGTGCATTTGCAGCTCCTTTCCGGGGAACGCACTAAGATGGTAGCGCGATATTAATACACAGCAGCCTCTCCGGACTCTGGATTGGGGATTGCCAAATGTTATGTGGATTTTCTGGTGTAGTCTGTTTTGTCATATGCTTTTGTGATATCATTCTGGAGGAACGTTGTCTCATTTTTTAACTGCATTGCATTTGTGGTTTCTAAATGACAATAAACTGAATCTGAATCTGATTAAAACCCTGAACTATTCAAATTTAAACAACTCAAGCAAGCATACTTGAAATATGAATCAGAACAATTGTAATGACATTCTTCTTCAAACCAAAGTTTTCATCTTATATCCGGTACAATAGTTTTTTAAATCTAATTCAATAGACAAGAATAATTGCAGAATAATATTATCAAACACTTGATCTACAGCCTGACCTACCAAATAGAGATTGCACTGGCGTCTTTAAAAAAAGGCACCTAAGATTGTTCTTCTTTTTTCCAGTGAATCTGTAAAATCACTATTATGCTAGCCTTTAAAATTATGAACAAAGTTACTAGTAAAATAAGTTAATTCACCAATAATTCTAATTGTAAACTTGAAATTGAACATTAATTTCCACATGATATGATGTCCCATTCATAATCTTGCATTAATTTTCACAATGAAAGGGAATTATTACAGTGCCTCAAAGAGAAATAAAGTACCGTATTGATCAGATTCACTCCTTAAGTATTCAGATTGCTGACTTATACATTCTCTGTTACTCACTTGACTGCTCACTGACGCATCTGATTCAGTACACTGGATGTCCGTTAAACACTCCATTTGGTTACAGGTCACACCTTCATCATCACTGAAACTGTCCCAGTCAATCGCTAGCTCCTCTTCTGTAAGGCAACAGACAGATTATATTTAGGAACAATAATTAAAGGCTTGAGGGCCATTTTAAAATTTGTGAACAGTTTCAAAATTGTGATGCCAGTTCAGACTGGAATTCTCCTGAAGTTAACTTTCTGTAATCAGGTGATGAGGTCTGAATGCATACTTGTCTTGTTTTCTGCTTTTCATATGGTTTACAAAAATTCAGACCCTCAGCTGTTTGCTTATCATAGCACAAATTAATGCAGCTGACCAACAGTGGTTTATACAGTTACAGTCATGTTAGCTCTTATTTCAAGTATTTTCCTTTCTTCCCTCTTTATAAAATTCATAGGAAACAGTTCAAAAGTTCAAAGTAAATTTATTATCAAAGTAGGTACACTCACTCAGAGGCCACTTTTTTCGGCACCTCCTGTACATAATGAAGTGTATGGTCATGGTCTTCTGCTGAAACATGCGTTCAGAGTAACACTTCTGAACATCACAGTTGTAATGCATGGTTAGTTGGGTTACTATCACCTTCCTGTCAGCTTGAAACAGTCTGGCCGTTCTCCTCTGACCTCTCTCAGTAACAAGCCATTTTCACCCACAGAACTGATGCTCACTGGATGCTTTTTTTTCCAAAACACAGCACTGGCTGACATCTCAAGGGACTGTTGTGCGTGAAAATCCCAGGACATCAGCAGTTTCTGAGATACTCAAACCACCCCATCTGGCACCAACAATCATTTCACAAAGTCACTTAGATCACATTTCTTCTCCATTTTGATGCTTGGTCTGAACAATAACTCAACCTCTTGACCATATCTGCATGTTTTTATGCATCGAGTTGTTGCCACATAACTAACTGATTAGATATTTTCATTAATGAGCACATGCAAGGTGTACCTAATAAAGTGGCCACTGAGTGTATATATCACCATATACTACCTTGAGATTCACTTATGTCACGACAAGCTACCTTGTCACGACCTTGTCAGCCCCATTCCAAATCATGGCAGTGATGACACTTTAAGCAAAGGGATCTCTGTATCTTAAGAAAACCATTTGGGCAAGTGTAAAGAAATACATCATTGAAATACAGATCTGTGCTCTGTTTGTAATTATAAAGGAAAATGTTTTAGAATCATAGATTCATAAAGCACTACAGCACAGAAACAGGCACTTCAGCCCATCTAGTCCACGCCAGGTAGTTATACTGCTTAGTCCCATTGACCCATACCTGGACCGTAGCCCTTCATACCCTTCCCATCTATGTACTTACCCAAACTTCGCATGAACATTGAAATTGAAACCATAACTACCACTTTTTGTTTGGAGATACAGCATGGTAACAGCCAGTTAGCCCACACTGCCAAATTATACCCATGTGAACAATTAACCTACCAACCCATTAGTCTGGAATATGAGAGGAAACTGGAACACCCACGAGAACATACAAGCTCCTTACAGAGAGAAGGAATTGAACCCGGGTCAGTTGCTATACAACTGCGCTGCCCCACAGTTTTCTGCTTACCGTAAAAGGAACAACAGTAGATTTTAAAGACACTTCAAGACTGGAAATACCCTCAGGTGATTGTGTTCCCAGGTGCTGACACACATTCCTCTCAATGGTAAAAGTCACATGCTTGAGGGATCTGGCAGCTCGTTCCACCCTCCTCTCTGAGTGAAGAAGTTCCCCTTCAGATTCTTTTTACAAATTTTAACCTTTTAACCTTAACAGATGATCTGTAGTTCTAGTCTTACTTAATCTCAGCGAAAAAGCCTGCTTGCAGTCACCCTAGATATACCGGTCATAATTTATAACTGTTATATTCTGTAACCCCAAAAACTAATAGCAAGAAATACAAAGGAGCTGGGAGATTTGTTCAAGTTCTGTTCCTGAGTCTGTATTTAAGTCAGATTTGTACATAAGTCGAGACAAGTACATCTGATATTATTTAGCGTCAGTTAGTCAAATGTTTGTCTTAGTATATAGTATATATTTTACCTTTCTATGCATATAAAACACAAGAAATGTATATATTCCAATAATTAAACCACTGTGTTGCTTAGTAATAATTGTAGCTTTATTCGGGGCAGGGCTTTTCACATGCTCTATTATTCTCACTTTATCCGTTATCCTTTAAAATTGTTCCGATTGTTGACTGACTGTAGCCTAACGCTTTTCTAATGACCAAAGGCGTTTCACCTCTTTCCAAACGCTTTATTATTTCCACTTTATTTTCAATCGTGATGGCTTCCCGTCAATGGAACAGAAACACTGCGGGCGTCGGGTCCCGACCTCCACTGGGTCATAACGACCACCACACTGAGACAGGTTGAATGGGACAAGTGCTGGGTTTGGGTATTTGATCATCCACAATATTCCACGTGGGAATTTAAACTGGAGTTGGCAGGGCTTTTATTACGAGGTCGAGTTGTGAGCTCAACATCAACCTGGCACAGATGGTACGGGAGTCACTGGATCAACATCAACCCGGCACGGGAGCGGTCTGTCACTGGATCGAACTTGGAAACCTCCGTTCTCCAGCCCGGCACTGATCTCACTGCACCACCAGCCGACCGGAACGGGGGGGGGGGGGGGCAGTGGTCAGGGTGAATCTTACTAAGAAAAATTTAAGCCAAATACAAAGTTAAGCATTCAACACAGTGTCAACGGCAATGACTTAAAATAGCAGACGGTGTCAGGATCTGACTTAAAATGGCAGATGGCGTCGGGATCTGACTTTAAATAGCCGACAGCGTTCTCCTTCCTCGGTTCGTAAGTATGAGTTGTCCGTAAGTCGGACGGTCGTAACTCGGGGACTACCTGTAGGAGGACTGAGATCATGTGGATAGCCAGAGGCGCTTTCCCAGGGTTGAAATGACTAAATTGAGGGGACATAGTTTTAAGGTGCTTGGAAGTAGGTACAAAGGGAATGTCAGAAGTTAGGTTTTTCACACAGAGAGTCATGAGTGCATGGAATACACTGCCAGCAAAGGTGGTGGAGGCGGATACAATGGGGTTTTTTCAGTGACTCTTAGATAGGTACATGGAGCTTAGAAAAATAGAGGGCTATGTGGTAGGGAAATTCTAGGCAGTTTCTAGAGTAGGTTACATGGTTGGCACAACATTGTGGGCCAAAGGGCCTGTAATGTGCTGTAGATTTCTATGTTCTAGGACTGTATCCTTTAGAACACAGGTGTCCCCCGCTTTATGGAAGTTTGCTTTAAGCCACTTCACTTCTACGAAAGACTTACATTAGTACCTGTTTTCACTAACCGAAAGAAATTTGAAGAGGATTTTCACTTTTACGAAAAAAAGCGGCCGCTTTCAACTTGTGTTTACCCAGAGAAAGACTACCATGACTGTGAAGCCTTGCATGGGCAGATGTGTGCACATGCGTGTACGTGCCGATTTTCTACAAATCGGTTTTGGCTAAATCTTCCTGATTCTGGTAAGTGAAACTACCACCACCCTCCTCCGTCTAGCGGAATTAGTTCTTACTCTCAATAATTTCTCTTTTGGCTCCTCCCACTTCTTCTAAACCAAGGGTGTAGCCATGGGCACCCGTATGGGTCCCAGTTATGCTTGCCTTTTTGTTGGCTTTGTGGAACAGTCCATGATCCAAGTCTATACCGGTATCCATTCCCCTCTTTTCCTTCGCTACATCGACGACTGAATTGGTGCTGCCTCTTGCACGCATGCTGAGCTCGTCAACTTCATTAACTTTGCCTCCAACTTTCACCCTGCCCTCAAATTTACCTGGTCCATTTCCGACACCTCCCTCCCCTTTCTTGATCTTTCTGTCTCCATCTCTGGTGACGGCCTATCTACTGATATCTACTATAAGCCTACAGACTCTCACAGCTACCTGGACTATTCCTCTTCCCACCCTGTCTCTTGCAAAAAGGCTATCGCCTTCTCACAATTCCTCCGTCTCCGCCGCATCTGCTCTCAGTATGAGGCTTTTCATTCCAGGACAAAGGAGATGTCTTCCTTTTTTAAAAAAAAGGGGCTTCCTTTCGTCCACCATCAACTCTGCTCTCAAACGCAACTCTCCCATTTCCTACACATCTGCCCCATCCACCCACCACCCCACTCAGGATAGGGTTCCCCTTGTCCTTACCAACCACCCCACCAGCCTCCAGGTCCAAGGTATAATTCTCCGTAACTTCCGCCACCTCCAACGGGATTCCACTACCAGACACATTTTTCCCTTCCCCCCCACTCCTGCTTTTCGCAGGGATCACTCCCTACACGACTCCCTTGTTCACTCGTCCCCCCCATCCCTTCCCACCGATCTCCCTCCTGGCACTTATCCTTGTAAACTGAACAAGTGCTACACCTGCCCTTACACTTTCTCCCTCACCACCATTCAGGGCCCCGGACAGTCCTTCCAGGTGAGGCGACACTTCACCTGTGAGTCGGCTGGTGTGGTATACTGCGTCCGGTGCTCCCGGTGTGGCCTTTTATATATTGGTGAGACCCGACGCAGACTGGGAGACCGTTTTGCTGAACACCTACACTCGGTCCGCCAGAAAAAGCAGGATCTCCCAGTGGCCACACATTTTAATTCCACGTCCCATTCCCATTCTGATATGTCTATCCATGGCCTCCATTATTATCAAAATGAATCCAAACTCAGGTTGGAGGAATAACACCTTATATACCGGCTGGGTAGCCTCCAACCTGATGGCATGAACATTGACTTCCCTAACTTCTGTTAATGCCCCTCCTCCCCTTCTTACCCCATTCCTGACATATTTAGTTGTTTGCCTGTTCTCCATCTCCCTCTGGTGCTCGCCCCCCTTTCTTTCTCCATTGTCCTCCTGTCCCATGATCCTTTCCCTTCTCCAGCTCTGTATCACTTTTGCCAATCACCTTTTCAGCTCTTAGCTTCATCCCACCCCTTCCAGTCTTCTCCTATCATTTCGCCTTTCCCCCTCCCCCCACTACTTTCAAATCTCTTACAACCTTTCCTTTCGGTTAGTCTTGACAAAGGGTCTCAGCCCGAAACATCGACAGCGTTTCTCCCTATAGATGCTGCCTGGCCTGCTGTGTTCCACCAGCATTTTGTGTGTTGTTGTAGATACATTATTTCTACTTTATATAGGCTGTGTAGTTATCATAACATTCCTGCTTTTACTACGTTAATGTTGTTTTAGGCTTTATGTGCTATTTGCTTTGATTTGGTAGGTTAGTTTTTGGGTCTGGGAACGCTCGAAAATTTTTCCCATATAAATTAATGGTAATTGCTCCTTCGTTTCATGCCATTTCAGCTTACGAAAGGTTTCATAGGAACGCTCTACTTTCGGATAGCGGGGGAAACCTGCATAGAGATTGAGAGGCAATAGAATAGAGGTATACAAAATCATGATCGATATATTAATTTTTAATAACATGGGGTACCCTTTATGCAGGCAAACAAATGGCCTTAACACAGCATGGTCCAAAATCTGACCTTGCTGCACAGAACTAATACATACAACAGAACCGTAAATAATCCTGTCCTCAAATGAGCCTTTCTCACAACCTCTGTAACTTTGTAATCCAGTCTCTGTAACTGTGCTCCTTCCCTCAACTTTCCCTGATCTGTCCACCTTGCACTGGTCTATTCCCCCCACCACCACTGACATGCTCTCTCTTCTCTCACCATGAGAGGGAAAGCGTCACTTCCTACTTCCCTTGCCTTTTTATTCACACATTTTCCTCTCTTCATTTGTCTCACCGCAAGCCCACACTCCATACCTACCTGCTGCTCACTTTCTGAAAGCTGCCCCTCACCCCTTGATCTGTGTCACTCCCCACTGTTGAACACCACCTTCATTTCACAAGCCAAAAGCCAAAAAAGAACTTCACATCCTCTCTCAGAAAACTCCAGCGTATTTCCAGCTACCCACCCACCCCCCCAACTCCATTGCCTCAGTGTTCCCTATTTGTCTTTCTTTTTCAATCTTTTTATTAAGTTTCATATATATATATAAAGAAAAACATAACATAATAATGAATAGGCTATGAATACAATAGGCTTGAAATTACAATGATAATAAGATAATAATATCCTATTAAAACATCAACAGAAAAAAGTACATTAATCAATCAAGTCTGTATAACTACATATGAAAAAAAACCAAAAATAATCGTCAAAAAGAAAAAAGAATTAAAAATAAGTAAAAGAAAATGTATATTAATAAAAAAAAACTAAACTAAACTAACATGGGCAATAGTAACAGTTTATAAGTATGTGATAGTGTCAAAAAAAACTCCGAAACTCCATACCTGAACAAGAATAAGCAGAAAGAAGGTCTGGAAAAGGTCAAATTAATTCATATGAAAATGTCGAATAAACGGTCCCCAAGTTTCTTCAAATTTGACTGATGAGTCAAAAATAGTGCTTCTGATTTTTTCTAAACTTAGATATGAAATAGTTTGGGAGAGCCACTGAGACGTGGTAGGAGGATTTACTTCTTTCCAGTTTTGTAATATAGACCTTCTGGCCATTAATGTTGCAAAAGCAATCATTCGTCTGATTGAAGGAGAAAACTGAATACTATCCTCATTTGGTATACCAAAAATTGCAGTAATGAAATGAGGTTGTAAATCAATATTCCAAATAGAAGAAATGGTAACAAATATGTCCTTCCAATAGTTATGTAAAGTGGGACATGACCAAAACATGTGGGTCAATGAAGCCACTTCTGGATGACACCTGTCACATTGAGGGTTAATATGAGAGTAAAATCGAGCAAGCTTATCTTCAGACATATAAGCTCTATGTACAATTTTAAATTGTATTAAAGCATGTTTAGCACATATAGAAGAAGAATTAACCATTTGTAAAATTTTTTCCCATTTATCAGTTGAAATATTATATCGAAGTTCTTTTTCCCATTCTTGTTTAATTCTATCTGATATTTCTGGTTGTATCTTCATAATCATATTATAAATAAAAGCTACTAATCCCTTCTGACAAGGGTTTAAGGTAAAAATCAAATCTGAGAAATCTACTGAAGTTGAATTGGGAAAAGATGGTAGAACTTTATGTAAGAAATTTCTGATTTGTAGATATCTGAAAAAATTAGATTTAGGTAGTTTAAATTTGTTGGAAAGTTGGTCAAAGGACATCAAAGTCGCTTCAAAAAACAGATCACGAAAACATTTTATACCTTTCCTTTTCCATATGCTAAAAGCTTGATCTGTCCAGGAAGGTTTGAAAAAAAAATTAAGTACGATAGGGCTATCCAGAGCAAAGTTTTTCAGAGTAAAAAACTTACGAAATTGAAACCAAATTCGTAATGTATGTTTGATAACAGGATTAGATATCTGTTTATTGAATTTAACTAAATCAGCAGGAAGAAAAGAACCAAGAACAGAGAATAGAGAATATCCCTTTACCTCATTACATTCCAAATTTTCCCACTGCGGGCGCAGTGGTGAATCCAAATCTAATTTCCAATACATTAAGTTACGAATATTATTTGCCCAATAATAAAATCTAAAGTTAGGTAAAGCTAAACCACCATCTTTTTTAGATTTTTGTAATTGTTTTTTACTTAACCTGGGGTTTTTATTTTGCCACACAAATGAGGAAATTTTTGAATCAATGTTGTCGAAAAAAGATTTGGGAATAAAAATTGGTAAGGCTTGAAATAAATATAAGAATTTCAGTAAAATCATCATTTTAATAGCATTAATCCGACCAATTAATGATAAGAATAAGGGAGACCATCTTGTAGTAAGTTGTTGAATTTGATGGAGCATAGGTAAAAAATTCAGTCTAAATAAATCTTTATATTTCTTGGTAATTTTTATACCTAAATAGGTAAAGTTATCAGTAACAACTTTAAATGGTATCCTGTCATTCAATAAAGTTTGTGCGTTTAAGGGAAATAATTCACTCTTATCCAAGTTTAGTTTATAACCAGAAAAGCTACCAAATTGAGCCAGCAAGAATAAAATAGCGGGAATAGACCTGTCAGGATCAGAAATATATAACAGCAAGTCATCAGCATAAAGTGATAATTTGTATAACTTCTCATTACGGGTAATACCAAAAATATTAGGAGATTCACGAATAGCAATGGCTAAAGGTTCTAATGCGATATTAAATAATAAAGGACTTAAGGGACAACCTTGTCTCGTACCACGAGATAATTGAAAAAAAGAGGATCTATAATTATTTGTAAGAACAGAAGCAACAGGTTTATAATATATTAATTTAATCCATGATATGAAGTTGGGACTAAAATTAAAATTTCTCAATGTGTTAAATAAGTATGTCCATTCAACTCTATCAAAAGCTTTTTCAGCATCTAATGAGATAACACATTCTGGGATTTTGGGTGATGAAGTATAAATTATATTAATCAATTTTCTAACATTAAAAAAGGAATACCAATTCCTAATGAAACCAGTTTAATCTACTGAAATAATCTGTGATAATACCTTTTCTAACCTAATGGCTAAAATTTTTGTAAGAATCTTAGAATCTACATTTAATAATGATATAGGGTGATAAGATGCGCATAAAGTAGGATCTTTATCTTTTTTAAGAATTAGAGAGATAGTAGCTTCATAAAAAGATTGAGGTAATCTCTTCTTAGCAAACGCATCATTAAAGATTTCACATAACCAAGGGGAAAGCAAAGAAGAAAAAGTTTTAAAAAATTCTACAATATAACCATCAGGGCCAGGAGCTTTCCCTGAATTCATTAATGAGATAGCCTCTCCTATTTCGGCCATAGAGATAGGAGCATCGAACAAGCTACGATCTTTATCTATCAGTTTAGGAATATTCAAATTGTTAAAAAAATTATCCATCATGGATAGGTCACCATCAAATTCTGATTGATATAAAGATTTATAAAAATCTTGAAAAGTATTATTGATTTCTTTATGATCAGTAGTTAAATTACCGTCTTGTTTATGAATTTTAATAATTTGTCGCTTAGTCGAAATAGCTTTTAATTGATTAGCTAACAGGTTACCAGTTCGATCACTGTGAATATAGAATTGAGCCCTGGTCCTAATTAATTGATTTTCAATTGAAGAAGATAATAGTAAACTATGTTCCATTTGAAGCTCAACTCTCTTCTTATAAAGTTCTTTGGTAGGAGTCACGGAATAAATCTTATCAATTTCCTTAATTTTATCCACTAATAAAGCAATATCTAAATATCTTTGTTTTCTTTTACCAACGGAATATGAGATAATTTGTCCACGGATAAAAGCCTTAAAAGAATCCCAAAGTATTCCTCTGTCAATTTCTTCAGTATAGTTTGTTGAGAAAAACAAGTCAATTTGCTGTTTTATGTAGGTGATAAATTCTGGGTCTTGAAGCAAAGTAACGTTAAGTCTCCAAGATCTAATATTACTGGAAAAGTCCAAAGTCTTAATAGATAACTTCAAAGGTGCATGATCCGAAATAGTAATAGAATCATATTTACAATCAATAACATCCGTTAATAACCGATGATCAATAAGAAAATAGTCAATACTAGAATAACTATGATATACATGTGAAAAAAATGAAAATTCTTTATCTTTAGGGTTCAAAAACCGCCATATTTCAGTGATTCCCGAATCAACCATAAAAGAATTAATAAGTAAGGCTGATCTATTCGGAAGAGTACGGATAGGTTTAGATCTATCCATCGAAGGATTCAGGCCATTAGATTAGGGAATTTGCCACAATCTTTTTATAGAGCTTCCATTTCTCTAATATTGAAGAAAGATAAAGACCCTACTAATTGTGCTTCTTATAGACCTATATCTTTATTGAATGTAGACTCCAAGATTTTTTCTAAGTTACTGGCATCTAGATTGGAGAAGGTGTTACCCAAAATTATTTCAGATGATCAAAATGGCTTTATTAAAAATCGTTATTCTTTTTTTAACATTAGGAGATTGTTGAATATTGTTTATACTCCCTCACATGATACTTCAGAATGCGTGATTTCATTAGATGCGGAGAAAGCATTTGACAGAGTTGAATGGCCTTACTTATTTAATGTGTTGGAGAAGTTTAATTTTAGTCCGATATTTATATCATGGATTAAATTGATTTATCATACTCCAGTAGCCTCAGTGGTTACCAATAATCAAAGATCTCCCTTTTTTCGCCTATTTCGGGGCACTAGACAGGGATGTCCTCTTAGTCCATTACTATTTAACATTGCCTTAGAACCTTTGGCAATTGCCATCAGACAATCACAGGATATTTTGGGTATTAATCGTGGGACAGATATTCATAAGTTATCTTTGTATGCAGATGATTTATTACTATTCATTTCTAACCTGGAGAAATCCATTCCAGCAGTTTTATCATTATTGGCTCAATTTAGTGAGTTTTCTGGGTATAAGTTAAATCTTAATAAAAGTGAATTGTTTCCATTAAATAAACGGGTCTCAATTTATGGAAATTTACCTTTTAAATTAGTTAATGACTCTTTTACTTATTTAGGGATCAAAATCACAAAGAACCATAAAGATTTATTTGGATTTAATTTTTTACCCTTAATTGATCAGATTAAAGGTTTGTTTACTAAGTGGTCACCTTTGTCTCTATCCCTAATAGGTAGGATTAATGCTATTAAGATGGTTATTTTACCTAAGTTTTTATATATTTTTCAAGCGATACCAATTTTTATCCCGAAATCTTTTTTTACTAATGTTGACTCTAAAATTTCTTCATATATATGGCAGTATAAAAATCCCAGGTTAGGTAAAACATATTTACAGAAGACAAAAAAGGAAGGCGGGTTAGCATTACCTAATTTCAGATTTTACTATTGGGCAGTTAATATTAGATATTTGTTATGCTGGTTGAAAGATGGGGGTGGATCTTTTGGCCCTTGTTGGGTGAGCTTAGAAACTAAATCGGTATCAGCTTATGCTTATTTTAGGGACTTCTCTCCCTTTTGCTCTTTCTAAATTGCCGAAACGAATTGACAACCCAATAGTTAAACATACATTGCGTATATGGTTTCAATTTCGGAGATTTTTTGGGTTGACTCAATTCGTTTTAAATAGTCCTATTGTATCTAATTGTTTTTTTCACCCTTCCATTATAGATCGAGCTTATTCAGCTTGGAAAACTAAGGGATTACTAAGATTTTCTGATTTATTTTTAGATAATTGTTTCATGTCTTTTGAACAATTATCCAACAAATATAACTTGCCGAGATTTCATTTTTTTAGATATTTACAGATTAGACATTTTTTAAGTTCTGTACTCTCTACGTTTCCAAATTTTGTGCCTTCAGATACTTTGGAGAGTTTATTTGAATTAGACCCTTTTCAAAAAGGGCTTATTTCAAAACTTTATAATATAATTATGAAGATACGTTTAGAGCCTCTTTATAAGACTAAACAGGATTAGGAAAGAGAGCTTAGTTTTAGTATTTCTAGTGAGAATTGGGATAGAATTCTTCAATTAGTTAATACATCATCGTTATGTGCCAAACATTCACTCATACAATTTAAGGTTGTACATAGGGCCCATATGTCCAAGGATAAATTAGCTCATTTTTACTCTCATATAAGTCCTATTTGTGATAGATGTCAATCTGAAATTGCGTCTTTAACTCACATGTTTTGGTCGTGTTCATTTTTGGAGAAATATTGGAAAGATATTTTTGATATTATTTCTGCGGTTTTGAATATTGATTTACAACCTCATCCTATTACCGCAATTTTTGGTTTACCAATGTTAGATTCACAGCATTTATCTTCTTCAGCCCGTCGAATGATTGCATTTCTAACTCTGATGGCTAGAAGATCTATATTGTTGAATTGGAAAGAAATTGATCCTCCCACTGTATTTAATTGGTTCTCTCAAACTATGTTATGTTTAAATTTAGAAAAAATTAGAAGTGGTACTTTTGAGACTTCTATTAAATTTGAAAAGTTATGGAGACCATTTATTCAACATTTTCATATGATGTAATATGACCCTGTGCCAAGTACATTTGATTTCCCAGCTTTTAGCTTATGTATTTTGAGAGGACCGGAAGTGACGGCATTGATGAATACTTATTTTTGTGAGATATTATAAACAGCCCACTTTTTTTTCCCTTCTCTTTTGTTTGTTTTTTTTTCTTTTATATTACTTATTAGTTATAGTTATTAGATTAGATTAGTTAGTTTTGCATTATATAATTTTTTTTTGTTTTTTTCTTTTTTCTGTTTTTTTTATATTATACATTATGAAATATTTAGATTTACTATGTCCATATATATATCTTATGGCTTATGTCTTGGTAAACTCATTTATATTGTAACTATTATGTATGTTTTTTTTTCATATGTAATGGAATGTGTATGTTGGTAATTTCTTTATCAATATATCATCTGTATTCTGTCCATATTACTAATATTAATAAAAAGATTTAGAAAGAAAGAAGGATTCAAACAACAATTAAAATCTCTACCCATTATCAACATATATTTATTTAGATTAGGAAGGGAAGTAAATAAACGTTTAAAAAATTCAGGGCAGTCAAAGTTTGGAGCATAAATATTAACTAGAACCACTTTTCGACTAAAAAGTGAACCAGTTATCAACAAAAATCTGCCCTGTGGATCAGAAATAATTTCATGATGTGTAAACGAAATTGAGGGGTCTATAAAAATAGACACACCCCTAATTTTAGCGGTACAATTCGAGTGAAATTGTTGGCTCTTCCAGAACCTAAAAAAACGCTGATTATCCTCCCTCCTAATATGGGTCTCCTGTGCAAAAATAATATTAGCGTTCAATCTATGGAATACTTTAAATATTTTTTTACGTTTAATCGGATGATTTAAACCATTAGTATTCCAAGAAATAAAGTTAATAGATTTATCCATCATGCCAATATCTGTTGTGTATATCATAAAAGGTTACAAAGACACATAACCCATAATTCAGGAAGAAGGAAAATTGATTCAGGAGCAACCGGAGAACATGACACCTCAATAATATTAATAATTTAAAGTCGGCCCATAAACTAAAAGCAAAAAAAAAGTCAAAAGCGTGAAAAAAGATCCCTCCCCCCTCCCTTTGAAAGAAAGCCAAGCGGCAGGCGCATAATCTAATACTAACATTACCCCCATTTCAAGATGGCAGCTCCATAAAAAGATTAAAAAAAAACTATGTAACACCCAGATTTAAATATAGGGTTGCAAAAAAATATATATATCAGTCAGAATGAAAAAACTAATATAATAAAACAAACAATCATTAATAAAAAAGTATAAACATTAAAATTTAAAAGTGTAATATACCTTTAAAAAAAAAATCCCATATTCAAATACAAGAAAGATGACGTTTCATAAGCAAAGGCTTATGGGAAGAAGAAACGACATTTTGAAAAGCCATATTACAAAATACAAATGTAAGTTCAGCAACCTATTAAAAGAAATTTAATAAAAAAAAAGTTATCAAAGACACTACAATATATAAAAAAAGACCAAAAAATCCAAAACATTCGTCCCATTTCTAAGTACAGGCAAACAAATAAGTGTTTACGGAAAACAAAGTCTTACGGGACAAAGAAACGACATCTTGAAAAAAAAGTAAATCATTATTACAAAATATAAACGTTTATATCCAAAACAGAGAAAAGAATAAAAAAAGATATTATAAAAATTAAAAAGAGCATCTATAAACAATATTGATAGTAAAAAAAAGCAGACCCGTAGATCAGGATAAGAAGTTATAACCCAGCTTCATAGGTTAAAACTTAAAATGAAATGGCATCCTCTCTCCGAAAAATCTTCAATGTAACACATAGTTCAGGTTGCACTAGAGGATCGATATTCTTCAACAAATTTCTTCGCTTCTTCCGGAGTGTTAAAAAATTGCTGTCTGTTGTCGTTCAGCGTAATTCTAAGCTTCGCTGGATACATTAAAGCTTTTTTAAGTCCAATCGAGTGAATCTCTGCCATCACTGGTTTAAAAGCGATTCTCGCTCTCATTACTTCGAACGAATAATCCTCAACAATTCGAAATGTGTTGTTGTTGTGAGAAATCATACCTTTTTTACGAGCTAATCGAATTAAAAGCTCTTTCTCACGAGGATAATGAAGGCGAACAATCACCGCTCGTGGTTTATCACTCGTAGCCGAAAACCTCGCAACTCTGTGAGCGCGGTCGATAACAGGTTTAGCTTG
Source organism: Hypanus sabinus (assembly GCF_030144855.1). Taxonomy (NCBI): domain Eukaryota; kingdom Metazoa; phylum Chordata; class Chondrichthyes; order Myliobatiformes; family Dasyatidae; genus Hypanus; species Hypanus sabinus. Next base: position 164,302,871 of record NC_082706.1, on the reverse strand, counting down.
CAAACCTTCACCACCGAAAATTTCCCACAGTAATTTAGAGAAAAATTCAGTTAAATCACCGGACTCAACTTTTTCGGGAAACCCAATGATTCGCAAGTTCTGTCTGCGAGATCGGTTTTCGAGATCAGTAATTTTAAACTTATACTGATCTACTGTTTTAACAGTCGATTGTATCTTCTTGTCCAGCGCTTCAATTGTAAGTACTTTTTCACAAATTAATTTTTCAAGAGTCGTAAACTTATCTTCATGCCGCTGAATATCCGATGCCTGCGATTGAAGCTTATTATCAAGCGATCCAACAACTCTTTCAAGTTCAGACATTTTCGTGGTAAGCTTGTTTTCCAAACTTGCCAGTTTACTTTCCAAACTAGTTGCTTTACTTTCCATTTTACTTTCCAGCTTACTTTCCAAACTTCCAAGTTTAGCATCCAGTTTAACGTCCTGAAGGTTAGAAATTGCGTCGATAGACAAAGGCTCCTTAGACGATTTCTTACTTGTAGCCATTTTAAGTTTGACAGAATTAGATCAAATATAGTTTTAGGAAAAAAAAAGTTAATCGAAAGTATCAACTCATATGATTAAATTCGAAAAGATTTGATTAAAGGGTGATTATAGTTGAAAAAATAAAGAGCGCCTAAAAGGCAGATGTTTACATCGCCATCTTGAAACTCCACCCCGTGTTCCCTATTTGTCAGCGGAATGAAGTGCCCCTGCTGCTCTGTCAGAATTTGGTACATTCCAGCCCAACATATTTTTCCAGTCAACAAGACTACTTGGAATAGGAGTATGTCACTTAGTTCCCACCACTTATCCAGTGACTCTAAATAGAACATACACTGTACAAGTACCTAACATACATCAACCATCTGTATCTTACATTCCTCTTAAAATGCCTTGTATTCATAGATAACTGACCTACAGTCTCTCCCATGATTTATACACAAGTCAAAAACATAACTTACACTGCTGAAATTAGTATATCCTTTTAAATCTAACAAAACTTGATGATAATTTTTTCATTTCAATTCATTTAATCAATCAATCAATCTTATCTATTAGGTGTCAGACATGAAACTTTAGCCTGATCTCTCTCAACTTTACAACTATTATGTCTTCATATTTACAATTTAAAAGATTAAAACAATATCTCAGTTTGTTACCTTACTTACTGGCCTTGTCTATCTACTTGGCTTTGTCTGAAAACTTGTGCCAACCAACTAGCAGGAGTATTCAAGGACATTTTCAACCTCTCACTGCTACGGGCAGAAGTTCCCACTTGCTTCAAAAAGGCAACAATCATACCAGTGCCTAAGAAGAATAATGTGGGCTGCCTTAATGACTATTGCCTGGTAGCACTCACATCGACAGTGTGCTTTGAGAGGTTGGTTATGACTAGATTGAACTCCTGCCTCAGCAAGGACCTGGACCCATTGTAATTTGCCTATTGCCACAATAGGTCAATGGCAGACGCAATCTCAATGGCTCTCCACATGGTTTTAGACCACCTAGACAACACAAACCCCTACGTCAGGATGCTGTTCATCGACTATAGCTCAGCATTGCGTACCATCATTCCCACAATCCTGATTGAGAAGTTGCACAACCTGAACCTCCGTACCTCCCTCTGCAATTGGTTCCTCGACTTCCTAAACAGTAGACCACAGTCTGTGCGGATTGGTGATAACATTTCCTCCTCGCTAACAATCAACACTGACGCCCCTTAGGGGTGTGTGCTTAGCCCACTCCTCTACTCTCTATATACACGTGACTGTGTGGCTAGGCATAGCTCAAAAACCATCTATAAATTTGCTGACGACACAACCATTGTTGGTAGAATCTCAGATGGTGATGAGAGTGTGTACAGGAGTGAAATATGCCAACTAGTGAAATGGTGCCACAGCAACAATCTGGTACTCAACATCAGTAAGACAAAAGAGCTAGTTGTGGACTTCAGGAAGGGTAAGACAAAGGAACACATGCCAATCCTCATAGAGGGATCAAAAGTGGAGAGAGTGAGCAGCTTCAAGTTCCTTGGTGTCAAGAACTCTGACAATCTAACCTGGTCCCAACATATCGATATAGTTTTAAAGAAGCCAAGACAGCGGCTATACTTTATTAGGAGTTTGAAGTGATTTGGCATGTCACCAAATACACTCAAAGACTTCTATAGTTGTACTATGGAGAGCATTCTGACAGGCTGCATTACTGTCTGGTTTGGAGGGGTTACTGCACAGGACCAAAAGGAGCTGCAGAAGGTTACAAATCTAGTCAGCTCCATCTTGGGCACTAGCCTACAAAGTATCCAGGACATCTTCAGGGAGAGGTGTCTCAGAAAGGCAGCATCCATTATTGAGGACCTCCAGCACCCAGGGCATGCCCTTTTCTCACTATTACCACCAGGTAGGAAGTACAAAAGCCTGAAGGCACACACTCAGTGATTCAGGAACAGCTTCTTCCCCTCTGCCATCCGATTCCTAAATGGACATTGAAGCTTTGGACACTACCTCACTTTTTTAAAAAATATACAGTATTACTGTTTTTGCACATTTTTAAAATCTATTCAATATATATATAATTGATTTATTTACTTGTTTATTTATTATTATGTTTTACTTATTTTTTTTCTCTCTGCTAGATTACGTATTGCATTGAACTGCTGCTGCTAAGTTAACAAATTTCACATCCCATGCCGGTGATAATAAATAAACTTGATTCTGATTCTAATTCATCTTATTATCAGTGTGTAATGTAACATCAAAAAACTTCAATGCAAGTCCATGGATAACAAATGATATAAAAACCCTTAAGTTAACATAAGTAAACAATCAAACAATTATCCCACAGAAAAGATTATTTTAATGTTTCAACAGAATGCCTGATGCATGCCAAAGTCAGAATGATATTGTCAGGTGATACACAGCATGGACCACTCATTTAGTTCTTATTCTGTACAACATAGCTTGTCAATGCACAACTGACTTCTATATATTGTCAATACTATTTAAGAATTTAGTCCAATGCAGAAACCACAAGTTCTTTTGTGTCTCATCTTCACAATCAAACCTTCCTATTATATCTGTCCAAAGATTTCCACCTTCGAATCAAAATCTCAGTAAAATATGAGGGTCTTCAATCTAGTTAGCAATTTCACTATTTTCTGGGTGTGATGAAAAACTACTTGCCTTCACTGGACTGACTGCTTGATAATGAACTGAGCATACGGATGTATTTCTGGTAGATGTTATCTGAACTTCGGCTTTTTTGAACAGATCTTCTTTCTTCTCTGACTTTTGAATTACTTGGCATTACTTCTCCATCTGACAAATCACTCTCACTGGAACTCCACTGAATTTCTGCAGTTTCCTCCAAGTTCTGACTGCTAATATTTGTTGCACCTATAAAGCATAAAAAAAGTTCCAAACAACAAAATTTAGTAGATTATATTCAATGCACAAAAGCTGTAACGTAAGATTTAATTGGCATTTTATTTAAAAATACAGTTAATGTCTAAAGGCAAATACATCACAAAGAATAAAACTGCATTTTCATATTGCATTTCATTAACAATAAAAGACCTTTCAACATAAATCAGTGATGAATGTTGATGCCCTACCTCGGGTTGTGAAATCTTGGCTCAAGACAAAGATTAGAATATAATTAAATTAGTCAATCTGACAAACAGGAGTTTTAAAATTGCATTAGGAACCCATAATTTCCTAATAGTCCTCTATATTCTTGTTCATTTCAGTATTTCTCTCTAGTAGACTCACTAACATGCAGCTATCTCCTTAAAATTCTTCTCTCATTCCTACATTCTAATTGCTGTCAAATTGTTAAGAACATTCCTGTGGGAAGATGACATGTATAAAACCTCCGTATGATAATAATAGGTGAAAATTTGACTCACTAGGATAATCATTACATTTTGCCCATTTCCCTAATTTTAATGGCCAGCACTTATTCGAACTGATCAGTGCCTTAAGGATAAAATTACTTGCAGTCACAGTGGCATGCAGAAGTTTGGGCACACTTGGCCAAAATTTCTGTTACTGTGAATAGCTAAGAGAGTAAAAGATGACCTGATTTCCAAAAGGCATAAAGTTAAATATGACACATTTCTTTAATATTTTAAGCAAGATTATTTTTTTATTTCCATCTTTTACAGTTTCAAAATAACAAAAAAGGAAAAGGGCCCGAAGCAAATGTTTGGGCACCGCGCATGGTCAGTACTTAGTAACACCCCCTTTGGCAAGTATCACAGTTTGTAAATGCTTTCTGTAGCCAGCTAAGAGTCTTTCAATTCTTGTTTGGGGGATTTTCATCCATTCTTCCTTGCAAAAGGCTTCTAGTTCTGTGAGATTCTTGGGTCGTCTCGCATGCACTGTTCTTTTGAGGTCTATCCACAGATTTTTGATGATGTTTAGGTCAGAGGACTGTGAAAGCCATGGTAAAACTAACAGCTTGCACCTCGAGGTAGTCCATTGTGGATTTTGAAGTGTGTTTAGGATCATTATCCTGTTGTAGAAACTATCCTCTTTTCACCTTCAGCTTTTTTACAGACGGTGTAATGTTTGCTTCCAGAATTTGCTGGTGTTTAATTGAATTCATTCTTCTCTCTACCAGTGAAATGTTCCCTGTGCCACTAGCTGCAACACAAGCGCAAAGCATGATCGATTCCGCCCCCCCCCCCACCCATGCTTAACAGTTGGAGAGGTGTTCTTTTCATGAAATTCTGCATCCTTTTTTTTCCAAACATACCTTTGCTCATCGCGGCCAAAAAGTTCTATTTTAACTTCATCAGTCCACGAGACTTGTTTCCAAAATGCATCAGGCTTGTTTAGATGTTCCTTTGCAAACTTCTGATGCTGAATTTTGTGGTGAGGATGCAGGAAAGGTTTTCTTCTGATGACTCTTCCACGAAGGTTAATTTGTGTAGATGTCACTGCACAGTAGAACAGTGCACCACCACTCCAGAGTCTGCTAAATTTTCCTGAAGGTCTTTTGCAATCAAACGGGGATTTTGATTTGCCTTTCTAGCAATCCTATGAGCAGTTCTCTCAGAAGGTTTTCTTGGTCTTCCAGACCTTAACTTGACCTCCACCATTCCTGTTAATTGTCATTTCTTAATTACATTCCAAACTGAAGAAACAGCTACCTGAAAACAATTTGCTATCTTCTTATAGCCTTCTCCTGCTTTTTGGGCATCATTTATTTTAATTTTCAGAGTGCTAGGCAGCTGCTTGGAGGAGCCAATGGCTACTGATTGTTAGATCAAGGTTTGAGGAGTCAGGGTATTTATAGTTTTGAAATTTGCATCAGTTGGCCTTTCCTAACGATGATTGTGAACAAGGCATAGCCCTAACAAGCTAATTAAGGTCTGACACCTTGGTAAAAGTTATCTGAGAGCTCAAATCTCTTCGGGTGCCCAAACTTTTGAATAGTGCTCCTTTCCTTTTTATCCACTCTAAAATTGTACAAAACAAAAATAATACACTAATTTTGCTTCAAATATTGAAAGGAATGTTTCATCTTTAACTTTATAACTTTTGGAGATGAGTTCATCTTCTACTCACTTAACTGTTCACAGTAACAGAAATTTTGACCGGGGTGCCCAAACTTTTGCAAGCCTGTATTAATATTCATTTTCTTCAAAAATATATTATGCTCGGATAATCCCCATTCTCTTTTAATTTTATCAACCTGCAGGCAAGATTGCAGAATCGGAGGGAAATGAAAGATTGTTGTGTTCTGTGTTTGAACAAGATGTGGCTTTCTCCCAGCACGTCATTACAGCAATCAGAGCTGAAGGCTTCTAAGTTCACAGAATGGACCGTACTGCTGATTTGGAAAAGGTAAAAGGTACAGCTGCGTGTTTCATGATAAAGTCTTGGTGGTCCTCTAATGCGGTGGGTTTGTTGAACTAGTGTTCCCCCGACCTTGAACATGTAACAGTCAAATGTTGTCTGTTCTATTTACCTGGGGAGCTCTTCACCATAATCCTTACTGCAGCTTACATACTACCAGCAGCCACTGATAATCAAGCGCTTGAGCTGCTGCATGATGCCATCTCGAAACAAGAAACAGTCCATCCTGACACATTGCAAATCATAGTCATGGACTTCAACCAGGATTATTTGAAGAAAACCCTGCCCAAATACCATCAGCATATAACCTGCAGCACCAGAGGTTCCAACACATTAAATGATTGTTATTCTAAGATAAGAAGTGCCTACTGTTTCATTGTTAGACCACATTTTGGTAAATCTGATCACTTGGTTGACCTTCTCTATCTGCATACAGGCAGAGACTGAAGAGCAAATCTCCAGAGATTAGGACAACAGACACGTGGTTGTGGGAACCAGAGGAGAGGCTCTGGATTGCTTGGACTGGGCTGAGTTCAAAATCAACTCTGTGGATCAGAATGAATACATCATGGTTGGCACAAACTTAATTAAAACAGTTGTAGATGAGTGTCCCCCCACAAAATAATTTGGAGTCTTCCCCAACCAGAAGCCCTGGATGACCCATGAGATCCACAACTTGCTGAGGGCCAGATTAGAGGCATTCAGGTCGAGTGACCAAGTTACACGAGGACTGGGAATGATTTCCAGAAAGCCATCTCATGGGCAAGGTGGCAATTCCGGACTAAATTTGAATCAATGAATGATGCTCAACAGCTGCAGTAAGGCTTTAAAACTACCACCTCTTGTAAAGTTAAATCAAGTGACACTGGTATCAACAGAACTTCGCTTTCAGATCTCAATCAATGCCAACTATACTTGATTGACCATCAAAACATGGAGGAACCAACACAAACTCATGCAGCCAGTGATGACATGTGACTTCAGTCTCTGAGGCTGACATGCAAGCAGTCTTCAAGAGAACGTGCCCACAAAAAAGCATCGGCCCAGTTGGGATACCGGCCAGTACTAAAGACCTGTGCTGATCAAATGACTGGAGTGTTCACTGTGATCTTTAACCTTTCACTTCAGCAGTCTTAGGGTTCAATTATACCAGTCCCTAGGAAGAATGTGGTAACCTGCCTCAACAACTATTGTTCAGTAGCAATTAGTGTTTTGAAAATTTGGTAATCAACCCTGCCTAAGAAGCAATAAGCTTTGAGACTTTAACCTCAATATCTCCTTGTGCAATTGGATCCTTGATTTCCTCAGTTGCAAGCCCCAGACAGTTCCGATTGTAAACAACATCTCCTCCACAATATCCATCAACACAGATGCACCACAGATGACCCCTGCTCTACTTGCTTTACTCTTATAAATGTGTGGTTAAAAACAACTCCAATTCCATATTCAAGTTTTCTGATGACACCACTGTTGTTAGCCAAATCAAAGGTGATGACATACCAATATATAGGAGAGACATTGAAAATCAGCTGAGTGATACCTCAACAACAATCTCTTACTAAAGTAACACACACAAAATGCTGGAATAACTCAGCAGGTCAGGCAGCATCTATGGAAAAGAGTAAACAGTTGATGTCTTGGGCTGAGACCCTTCATCGGGACCTCTTACTCAATGTCAGCAAGACCATTGAGCTGATTATTGACTTCAGGAGGAGGAAAGGTCAGCAACTTTAAATTCCTCAGTGTCATCATTTCAAAGGATCTGTCCTGGGCCGAGCACATAAGTGCAGTTACGAGAAAACCACGGCAGCTCCTCTACTCCGGAGTTTGCAAAGATTTGGCATGACATCTAAAACTCTGACAAACATCTATAGATGTGTTGTGGAGACTATAATGAATGACTGCATCACAGTTGGTATGAAAACACCACTGAGCACATTTCAACAGCAAACGCCAACCCCCCACACCACCATCCAGATCACGTTCCTTCTCACTGTCACCATCAGGAAGAAAGTACAGGAGCCTCAGGACTCACGCCACAAGGAACAGTTACTACCTCTCAATCATCAGGCCCTTGAACCAAAGGATATAACTTCACTTCCACAACCTAGGCTCATTTTCAAGGACTCTTCATCTCATATTATCAATATTTATTGATTATTTATTTATTATTATTACTTTCTCTTTAATTTGAACAGTTTGTTGGCTTTTGCACACTGACTGAACACCCAAGTTGGTGTGGTCTTTCACTGATTCTATTATGGATTTATTGGATATGCCCACAAGAAAAAGAATCTTATTTTCACGCGGGCATATGGTTTTACATATGTATTTTGTTAATAAATTTACTTTGAACTTTGAGATAACTAGTATTCGCTCAGACAATACCACTTCCAGATTTTTGAAACCTGAGGACATGGTCATTATGCCAAATTTCAAAACAGTGGTAAAGCATGTTCATTAGGCATTCAACCAACTGCAAATCACCTCCTTTAAAACACCATAAAAATAATGTCAAGCTCCAGTCAAAAGCACAACAAATATTAGATTTTCTAGTTACAGAACTGAACTAATATTGAACTAATACCTAAACACAAATTTGAAGAATTTAAAGCATGCAGTTTGTTTTTTTGAAACATTCTGAAGACAGAAGGAAAATAATAATTTGCCCTTCTTCAATTTTTCATAAGCCATAAAGATCCCAAATTGATTTTATGGACTAAACTTAATTACCTTATCCCAGCAGTAGTGGTGCTGCATATCAGGCTAAGAGTCCATTACTTGGAGAGGCAGGAAATAAAACTAAAGAAAATCTATTGCCTCTTGCTGAATAGATGCAGTTGCATTCTCTCACCGTTTTTTAAAATCCTCACAGGCAGGAACAGGGTCAGAATCATTCTTGGTGCACTTTGCAATCAAACTGAAAAGACTACACCTAGTGTGTAGATTCATGACAATAATGGGTGAGCATCAATCAGATGCTCACAACATGGGAGTTAAACTGTAACGACAGTCAGCACCTTAAGGAAAAAATGGAGAGATCTGGTTATATTAAGCAGTTAAAATGAGAAACATTACCTTCAGTAGAATGAAGAGCAGGTGTTAAGCTCCGGACTACTTTTAAATCTTGCCTCATAGATTTCTTACCCTGTTGTAAAACATTTGTAGATGAGTAGCATTCCCGCACCCGAGAAACATTCAGTGAAATGTGTGTAGAAAACAAAGTTAATATTAAGTATCAAATTTCAGATACAATTCTTTTTCAAAATACCATTAACATCAAAAAGATTAGACAAAAACATTTTTAAATCTTTACTCATGATTGTTGTGTTGTGTTATTCAAATGATTTCAAGAGATGAGTTTTACTCACAGATTAAAGATTTTATTCTATTTGCATCTAAACAATTTGGCCAATCCTGTTGGTTATTTCCAATTATTGTCATCAGAATAACTGAACATCAGTGTTACCACTGTTCTGATATGAGAAATAATAGTGTTTCGAAAGTGGAGCAACTCTGATGGGCCGAAGGGTGCAAAGTCGCCCCCTCCTTTTTGAGAATCGCAAGATTGCTATTATTTCGGGTCTGAGACCCAAGAAATGAGAGAGATACACAGCATGTCAGTAATGGGAGAGACACAGAAAAACAGCAAAGGCAGTTGTTATAGACACCACAGAATACACAAGGTTTGGAATGTCTCCTGACATAAGTGGAACGGAAGCACTGATTACTGCTATTGTCTCTTGGAGAAGGAATTATGTATTGAGTACTGTACTATTCATTGTAACCCCTCAGGAGACAGCCAGAGTGGTCTGGTTGAGGGATTGCATCATCCCAACCTGACTGACATCTGAGACCCAGTGAGTGAGGATAAAAGAGGGGTCTGGGGAACACCCCTTAGACACACCAGGAGAAACGCTAGAAATCCCGTGACAACGTTTTATAGCGAAGCCGGTGAGAGCTCGTGTGTGTCCTTCCTTGCCTGGGTGGCGGGCTCATCACGGAATAACAGTTTAGCTAAAGGAGAGGTCATACTTGAACAGCCACAGCAATGAGACACTGACAGATCAAAATCATAAAGGAAGGTTAGCAAAACACTTAGCGGTAACTGTTCCCATTCTTCTATCTCTCTCTCTCTCCAACAATTGCAACACCACAGCAAACAAACGGCTGCAGCCTGCATGAACTGAAACGAACTATATATTTCCATCGGACAATTCATTATCCCCTAGACAACGATAGAGCTTATTTCTTATTGATTATTATTATACCTGCACTTTTAGGTTTAGTATTGACAACGTATATTATCTGTATATTTGCATTGATATTATTTTTGTGTATTTTTGCTAATAAATACTGTTAAAAATATCATCAGACTCCAACGGACGTCTCTGTCTTTGCTGGTAAGTGACCCAGTTACGGGGTTCATAACAATAGAAACCCAAAACATCTAGTATGGGTAAATGTCTATGGTGCTCATACTATTCCCAGGGCCATAGTTACTTTAACACACACCGACAAATCTTTGAAGATAACATTTATGATAGTTATCTTTGGAAATGCCAGTCAAATTTAAGAAAATTTAAAACAATAACAGAGTTATTTATTATACAGCATGTGAATGCATTCTAACAAAATCTATTCTAATACAAGGTCATTAATGAAAAACATCAATTCAATTTCTTGAAAACAATGACTGCTTAACTGTTTCCATCATTTTCTCTTTTACATAGAACACAGTTCAGTACAGGCCCTTCATCCTACATCTTAACACCAGAACATCAAGCAGCCATCCCTACCCTTGCGACAGCCAAGTCTCTGTAAAGGCCACAACATTGTAATTCCCTGTACCATACCATGCTCTCAGTTCATCACCCCGAAGAACATAAAGTAATTGGAGTAACGACATCGTATCTTCTATTTTGGCACATTTCAAATTTTTGGACTCAGCAACAAATATAACACTTTCAAATAGCATTCACAGTTCATATTTTCAGCAGCCACATTTGTTTCTCTCCTTCAGCTGACTTCACATAATTCCTCTCTCCCACCCATGCCTCCTCTAGAGCCAGGCAATTATTTTAACCATTCTGTTTCGTCTTGTACTAAATATTCTTTTGCCGTTTAATCACATCCATTTTCCATATGACCAGATTTATCTTTTCTTCGCCATTTCACCTTTCCATGCATCTTAAAATGTAATCTATCTCTAACTTTTCCCCAATGCTAATGAACGGTCATCAATCTGAAAATTTAGCTGCTTTTCTACCACAGACACTGACCGACTTGCTGAGTATTACGAGCATATTATGATTTTTAGGGGAGAAGTGTGATCCAAGTAATGCTAAGTTAGCTTCTACACAATAATTATGTAAAAGTGAATGAAAATCTCACATAAAACTGTCAAGATTAGGATAGCAGCAGATATAGCAAAAAGAAAGATATAACATCACTGATATAGCAGAAAATAAGTCTTGGGGTCTTCACATGTTAAATTATCTTACCTTCTTCAGTAACAATTCTTGGAAACCTTCCCCACAGTCGTCCCATGATTTTGCAAGTGAAGGCATAAATTTCTTAGCAAGGCTATTTGTTCTCTTGCAAGTGGATTCCACGTTATGTAAGGAGACAAATTCCATCATCGCAGTAGGTTTTTTCCTCTGAATAACATACAAATTAATCAGAATTAAGACCATAAAACGATAAAATACAGGAGCAGAAATTAGCCCATTTGGCCTACCAAGACTGCTCTGCCCTTCAATCATGGCTGATCCTTTTTTCTCTTCTCCTCAATGCCATTTCCTGGCCTTCTCCCATAACTTTGATGCCATGTCCAATCAAGAACCTATCAATCTCTGCCTTAAATACATGCAATAACCTGGCCTCCACAGCTGCATGTGGCAACAAATTCCACAAATTCACCACCCTCTGGCTAAAGAAATTTCTCCACCTCTGTTTTGAGAGGGCACTCCTCTATCCTGAGGCTGTGCCCTCATGTCCTTGACTCTCTCACCATGGGAAACAAACTTTCCATATCTACTCTGTCTAGGTCTTTCAATATTCGAAAGGTTTCAATGAGATCCCCCTCATCCTTCTAAATTCCAGCAAATACAGACCCAGAGCCATCAAACGTTCCTTGTATGATAATCCTTTCATTCCTGAAATCACCCTTGTGAACCTCCTCTGGACCCTCTCCAAGGGCCAGCACATCTTTTCTAAGATGAGAATCTAAAAGTGCTCACAATACTCAAGATGAGGCCTCACCACTGCTTTATAAAGTCTCAGCATCACATCCCTGCTCTTGTACTCTAGACCTCTTGAAATGAATGCTAACATTGCATTTGCCTTCCTCACCACCAACTCAACCTACAAGTTAACCTTAAGGGTGTTCTGCACAAGGACTCCCAAACCCCTTTGCATCTCAGTTTTGGATTTTCTCCCCATTTAGAAAATAGTCCACATATTTATTACAACTCCCAAAGTGCATTTTCCAACATTATATTTCATTTGCCATTTTCTTGCCCATTCTCCTAATCCAAGTTCTTCTGCATCCTACCTGTTTCCTCAACAATACCTGCCCCTCCAACAATCTTCATATCATCCGCAAACTTGGCGACAAAGCCATCTATTTCATCATCTAAGTCATTTATATACAGCATAAAAAGAAGTGGTCCCACCACCAACTCCTGCGGAATACCACTAGTCACTGACAGCCAACCAGACAAAGATCCTTTTATTCCCACTCACTGCCTCCTTCCAATCAGCCGATACTCTAAGCATGTTAGTATCTTTCCTGTAATACCAGAGGCTCTTAACTTGGTAAGCAGCCTCATGTGTGGCAACTTGACAAAAGCCTTCTGAAAGTCCAAATATACAACATCCACTACATCCCCTTTATCTATCCTACTTGTAATCTCCTCAAAGAATTCCAGCAGTTCTATCAGGCAAGATTTTCCCTTAAGGAAACCATGCTGACTTTGTCCTACCCTGTCCTGTGTCACAAATACTCCATCACCTCATCCTTAAGAGTTGACATCTTCCCAACCCCTGAGGTAGGTCAGGCTAGCTGGTCTATAATTTCCTTTCTGCTGCCTTCCTCTTTTCTTACAGAATGGAGTAACATTTGCAAATTCCAGTCCAGTGCCATGCCAGAGTCCAATGATTTTTGAAAGATCATTGCTAATGCTGCCACAATCTCTAACGCTACCTCTTTCAGAACCCTAGGGTACAGTTCATTTAGTTGGATGACTTATGCACCTTTAGGTCTTTCAGCCTTTAGAGCAGCTTCTCCCTTTTAATAGTAACTGTACCCACTTCTCTTACTCCACACACAACACCTGGCACAGTGAAGAATGATGCAAAATACTCATTTAGTTCATCTGCCATCTCCTTGTCCCATTATTATTTCTCCTGTCTCATTTCCTAGCAGTCCTATATCCACTCTCATCCCTTTAATTTTTGACATACTTGATAAAGTTTTTACAATCCACTTTGATATTATTTGCTAGCTTGCTTTCATATTTCATCTTTTCCCTTCTAATGTTTCTTCTAGTTTCTCCCTGTAGGTTTTTAAAACTTCCCAATCCTCTATCTTCCCAATAATCCCTGCTTTGTTATATGCCCTCTCTTTTGTTTTTACAGGAGCTTTGCCTTCCCTTGTCTGCCAATTTGTATTTTGCCATTTGTTTATTTCTTCACTTTTGGAACACATGTCCTGCACCTTCATAATTAAGAATCAAACAAATCGGTACTGATTGGATTTACTTCTCCTTACCTCTATATTTCCACCCCAATAATTTTAGAAAAAAAAACTAACCTGCTTTCATCAAGGAGAGACCAAACATGGTTGAGAAATGGAATGATAATGGCCTTGATCTGTATCTGCCAAGGTCCAGGCTTATCATTTTTTGAAATGGGTAACAATTTCAGCATCAGCAAGGCAAAATCCCAAAACTAGTGTCAATCTTTAGCAACAAACAGATTCTTGATATATTAATGTGAATAGTTGTAACATTATAATTGTAGGGTCAGATTATTAAAGAATTGTGCAGCCTGTATGCTGACATTTCTAGTAACTGTGACAAGGATATTTGATTTTATAATTACCTGCAGAGCTAAGACAAATTAAAAAGGCTTCCTCCGTGAATTTGATCTTTCAAATCATTAAATTGCTTTATTATTGTCACAGGCACCAAGATAAAGTGAAAAACAGTGCTTTGAATGGCATCCATTCAGATCATTTCATCACATCAGTGCATTGAGGTAGTGCAAGGGAAACATTAACAGAATGCAGAATAAAGTGTAACCACTGGTACAACTGATTGTCTGTTTGATATTCAGAAATGATGCAGAACTTTTAAAAGCCTAAAAAGTACTTCGGAAAGTATCAAAGCTAATGCAATTTTCCATCCATTACATGTTCTCAAAAGAGCTTTATGGGCAGAGCTTCCACCTGCTCCATCAAATGCTTCAGCTGTTATATTTGAGGCCCTTCCACCACTCAGGGCCTATCTCACTCTTATAGCCCACATTACTTATATGGTTGGTACAGTTCTCTTTCTGACCCACTGCAAACACAAGACTATGTATAGTGGGTGACTCGCCAATGGCACTGAATATTAAAGGTAGATAATTGGACTCTCTTTTGATGATGACCATTTCTTGGCACTCCTGTGATGCAAATGTTACACAGATCATGACTGAAAATTGTGTAGATTTTGGTGGGACAACAGGTCTACAGCAATGCAATCTCACTGGCTCGCTACTCGATCTTGGACCACCTGGACAACAGTAATACTTACATCAGGCAGTGTTTACTAATTGAAACACAGCATTCAAAAGCATCATCCTCTTAGTATTAATCAACAAGCTTCAAAAACTGGGCCTCTGGACCTCCCTTTGCAACTAGATCTTTGACTTCTTCATCAGGAGACCACAGTCAGTGTAGATCGGAAATAACATCTCCTTCTCGCTGGCAATAGACACAGACACACGATAAGGATGTGTTCATGGGTTAGCCCACTGCTCTCTCTATATTCATGACTGTGTGGCCAGGAACAGCTCAAACAACATCTATAAATTTCCAACAACACAACCGTCGTTGGCAGAATTTCAGATAGTGACAAGGAGGCATACAGGAGTGAGATAGATCAGATGGATGAATGGCATCGGAACAGCAATATTGCACTAAACATCAGTAAGGTTGAGAAATTGATCATGAACCTCAGGAAGAGGAAATCGGGAGAACATGCAGCAGTTCTCACTGAGGGGTCAACAGTGGAAAGACCAAGAAGTTTCAAGTTTCAAGTAAACATCTCTGAAGATCTATCCTGGGCCCAACATATTGATGCAATTACAAAGAAGACACACCAGTGACAACATTTCATTAGGAATCTGAGTTGATTTGGTATGTCACCAAAACTCTTGCAAATTTGTTAAGATGTACCATGGAAAGCATTCTGTCTGATTGACTCACTATCTAGTATGGATCGGAAAAAAGCTGCAGAGGGTTGAAAACTTAGCCAGTTCTATCATAGGCACTAGCCCCTCCACCATTGAGGACATCTTCAAAAGGCAATGCCTCGTGAAGGCGGCATCCATCATGAAGGACCCTCACCATCCAAGACATGCCCTCTTCGTATTCTATCATCAAAGAACAGGTACAAAAACCTGAAGACATACATTCAAAGTTTGAGGAAGAGATACACCATAACCCTAACCCTCTGCCATCAGATTTCTGACTGATCCATGAACCCAAGAACACTACCTCACCTTTTGACTCTTGTCGCAATATTTATTTATTATGATTTTGAGTACTGCGCACTGTACTGCTGCCGCAAAACAACAAATTTCTAGACGTATGCCAGTGACAAAAAGAACTTGGTACTGATTCTGCTTCTGAAGCATTCAGTTTATCATCTATTGCTTTGCCCTCCTCCAACTAATGAATACAAGACCACAAGATATAGGAGCAGAATTAGGCCATTTGGCCCATTGAGTCTGCTCTGCCATTTCATCATGACTGATGCAATTTTGCTCTCTGTCCCAATCTCCTACCTTCTCCCTGTATCTTTTCATGCCCTGAACAATCAACCTCTGCTTTAAATATTAAGCCTTGGCCTTCAAAGCTGCATATTGCGAAGAATTCCACAGATTCTCAACTCTCTAGCTAAGGACACCCCTCTATTCTGAGGCTGTACCCTCTGGTCTTAGACTCTCCCACCATAAGAAACGTTCTCTCCATATCCACCTTTTCATCATTCAATAGGTTTCAACTAGGTCATCCCTCATTCTTCTGAATTCTAGTGAATACAAGCCCAGAGCCATCAAACATTTTTCATATGGCAAGCCATTCAATCCAGGAATCATTTTTATGAATCTCCTTTGAACCATCTCCAGTTTCAGCACAACCTTTCTAAGATAAGGGTCCCAAAACTGCTCACAATACTCCATGTGGCTTCACCAATACTTTATATATAAAGTCTCAACATTACATCCTTGCTTTTATATTCAAATCCTCTTGAAATAAATTTTAACATTACATTGGCCTTCCTCACCACAGTCTCAACCTGTGAATTAACCTTTAGGGAACCCTGCACAAGGTCTCCCAAATCCCTTTGCCCTTCAGTTTTTTTTTTGTATTTTCTCTCCATTTAGAAAATAGTCTGCCCTTTCATTTGTCTCACCAAAGTGCATAACCGTACACTTACCAACACTGTATTCCATCTGCCATTTCTTTGCCACTAAGTCCTTCTGTAGCCTCTCTGCTTCCTCAAAACTACCTGCCCCTCCACCTATCTTCATATCATCTGCAAACTTTGCAAAAATTCCATAACCCAAAAGTATCAGTCCCAACACAGATCCCTGACTAAGGCCTATTTTATCATGCGCTTCTGTGTTCACCATTTAAAACAAAAGTGAAAACCTTTTTAGAAAAAGGTAGCATCACAAAGATGGCACCAAGACTGGGAATATTCAGATAATAAGATATTTCACTGCATTCCCCTATACAAAATGTTTCATTGCACTCTCACCATGGAACCCATTCAAAAAAAAATCTAACACCCAATGCATTAACAAAGAACAAATCATGCTAAGGCAAAAAATTGAATGAATAACATCACAAACCTTTGAATGGGTTCCATGGCATTTCATAGTTTCATGGCTGTCTGTAGGAAGAAGAATCTCAGGGTATAGAAAACCTACAGCATAATACAGGCCCTTCGGCCCACTAAGTTGTGCCTAACATGTCCCTACTTTAGAAATTACTAGGAATACCCTTAGCCCTCTATTTTTCTAAGCACCATGTACCTATCCAAAAGTCTCTTAAAAGGCCCTGTCGTATCTGCCTCCACCACTGTTGCCAGCAGCCCATTCCACGCACTCACCACCTTTTGCGTAAAAAACTTACCCTTGACATCTCCTCTGTGCCTACTCCCAAGCACTTTAAATATGTGCCCTCTTGTGATAGCCATTCCAGCCCTGGGAAAAAGCCTCTGACTATCCTAATGATCAATGCCTCTCATCATCTTATACACGTCTATCAGGTCACCTCTCATCCTCCGTGGCTCCAAGGAAAAAAGATTAAGTTCATTCAACCTGTATACTTGATACATACTTTGATAATAAATGTATTTTGAATCTTTAGTATGTAACCCTTTCTCAATTCTTAGAGTTGGTGAGCGTGCAACGAAATATTTTGTACAAGGGAGTGCAATGAAATACCTTATTAGTTGAATATTAACAGTCTTGGTGCCATCTTTGTGATGCTACCTTTTTCTAAAAAGGTTTTCACTTTTTTATTAAAAATGGTGCTGAATACGGAGAAGCACAAGATAGAATATGAACCATCAATCCTTTAGACAGTCTAGGAATATTCATTTTAGTTCATTTCAATTTAATGTTGTGTCCTTTGTTGACTGCCAGTAACCAAAAACACACAATAACATAAGCTGCAGTGTCCACTAAAAATGAATCTAATCCACAAACCACACTGATCAAACCTTACCAAAGACCCCTCCGACAGCAGTGAATGAGACGTCAAGGGAGACAGGTCAAATGCAGGCAGGCAGTGCTAAACACCCACTCGACTTCCACTCTCGTTCTCATCAATTTCAAACTTGCTCGACGCTTTAATCAATGAGTTGGCCTAGAACCAGTGCTGATTATGGGCTTGTGCTCCGCAATTAAGCACACTCTGTTCTCAACCTCGCTCTCAACCATGCCGAATACTCTCAGAAACAGCAAAGCCACCAGATCAGTCAGTCAGCCCAAAATCACATAGACAGAATGTAAATTGGGCTCCAATCGCACACAGATTAGACATATTTTTAAAAGAAAGAGAAGAAAAAGTAGTTTTGTGAACTCTCTGCAGGACGTCACCATATGTCACTGACCATCTTACCCATACCCAGAAATGTCGACCTTTTCTCTTTCTATCGATGTTACCTGCTGAATTTTCCCAGCACTTTCAGTTTAGGCCAGGCATGGGCAAACTGCGGCCCGTTAAGCTTTTTAATCCGGCCCGCAGAACTTGATGAAATTATATTAATAAACCTTGTTAACGTTTTTCCCCGCAATTCTGGCGTTTTCCCAATAGATGACGCACTCTATATACATTGACCTTTGTTGAGGTGCAGCGTATTACTCCACATTTGCGCTTTACTCTTTGTTCGGCTCGACCTATTTGTGTGAACAGTCGTTCAGCGTCATGAACATCAACAAAGCCAGCCACAGATCCAAGTTAACTAACCAACACTTCAGATCCATCCTGAGAATCGCCACAACAAAACTAAATCCATACTTTGATGCGCTGGCTAAAAAGGGAGACCAACAACACTGTTCCCACTGAAATTAAAAATAAGTTTCTTCGTTGTGTTATGTAAAAAATGCATTTGAAAATATTTTTTTCAATAAGCCTTACATGTTACATGTCATTTCTGTTAAGTGATGGACATGAGTAGTGCGCAGGTGCACGCACGTTCTCAAAATAAAAAATGCGCTCCAGATCAAATAACGCGCTCCGCATACTGGCGCGCTGTCACTGTTCTGTCTTTGTGCTGGTCGTTGTTGAGTTTTGGCACAGGGGACAATTGAATAAGAAGGAGCAGGACAAGTAGACCTGCATCTCCTACCGTTTTTGAAATAAAGACAGTCAGGAGGAGAGTGATGATGATAATATCTTGAAGGATAAGAGAATTTTCAGTGCTTTAAAATAATAACTGTTACTATTACAAAAAGCTGTATTTTATTCATTTAATTTTCAGTGTTTTAAAAGTCATTTCAATAAATAGCTAAATACCATGGGACTTCAAAGACAGATATTTTGTTGTAATGCATTTGTTCATTTTTAATTGAAATTAAAGCACATGTTTTCTACATATCCCATATATTTTATTTTCTCTTATGAGGTGTATTACCAAAACACTCCGTCCATCTGCTCCTGGTCCGGCCCCCCTGTCAAATTTTAGAACCCTTTGTGGCCCACATGTCAAAAAGTTTGCCCACCCCTGGTTTAGGCTCACTAGTCCACAGGCACATTGTCATGAAGTGTAAAAGTTGTGTCTTTAAAGGGACAAACCTTTGACATTACACTGGTCAGTCACTACACTACCATGACTTAAATAGGATGGTTCAGAATAGATCCAGTAGCTATGATGCAGGGGCAGCAGAAAGATTTATTTCACTACAACCTACAACATCACAACCTCACTCAATCATTACCAATCAATCATTGCTTATCATGATCAACAAAGGTTTTTGAAAATTAACTGCCAACCTGGTGAAGCTAAAAAAGGCATAAATATACATGCATCTCATCAATAATAGAATACTATACAAACATTTCAGCAATAACACAATAAATTCTGAAGGAGGAAGAAAAAATATCTGTTTATATAAGGTCATAAACTCAAGGGCCCAGTAAGAAAGATAATTCCTTTGGTAATTTCAGTGTATCAGTGTAAAAGGTAAGACTGAAGGACTCACAACCACTTCATTATGAATCATCAATAAGATTAAGCAATTTAGCACCCCCCCCCCCCCCCCCACTGCAAGATCCTAGCATTCAGCCACTTAGTGCCAAGAAAAGTTAAATGTACAGTATTGTAAACAAGAAACGTTATGGCTTCTGGTAATCATTACCTAGAATTAGGTGCATCTCTAACAAAATCATGTCAAAGCTGTATCAAGCTAAATCATACATGCTAGATAATTATGGCTGTGACTAGAACCTCAGTGTAGATTCCACGGGGTCATATTTTTGATTCAGTTATCTCCAGCAGCTTCAGCAATAATCTTGCCACTTTAGAAGTGGGGATATTTGTTGATTAAAATGACTTTTTATACTGATGATAGAACAGTTGATGCAGCAATATATGGAAACTAATCAGCTTCAGCTGAAAATGATTAACCAAGTTTAGCAGATGTTTGTTGTATGAATGTGGTGTATGTTATGGGTACTTGGAATAGCCCCCAGTTTTAACTTTAGTAAGTCTGCATCTTTAATGTTGATTTGTAGACTTTTTCTCTTTTTCAACTTCTGGTGTTTCAGATATGCTTTAACTCAATCTCTTTGGGAGGATAGTAATACAGGTTGTGAAGGGGAAAATGAATAATGTTAGAATAGGCTACAAGAGAGAATGGTGGAGTCAGGGTTTTAGGGGGAAGATGGCGTTCACATAACCACACAACCCTGCGGTAATTCCAATAGTGCAAATAATAACAGTGCACTTGTCTCATTATCCAGCATGTACCTTTCTGGCTCCGGCCATTATCGCTCAATCCATTCAGGCCCGAAAGCCGACACTTGGTTTTCTCGCCTCCACGTTGCCACGGAACTGAAGGCGGAGCAAAGGAAAGGTCACACTGCGACTGCGTGAAATTGTCCGCTCCGCGAGAGGATCGACTACGACCAACGTTCAGCCTATCAGAGAGCAGCTCCACCACACGTGACAGCAGAGCCACTCGCCCCCTGGGTCTGCGCTGCCTGTTTTCCGCTATGCTCAGTGCGAAAGGTTTGCGGAGAACGATGCAGCATCAGGATATGTCTCAGGTTCATCGAGAGCAGCTGATGGCAGAGCTCTCTGTGTTCTACGGGCTGTACCCAGGGACATCAAGATCATCATCTCCAGAAAGACGCTCTCTGGTCTGTCAGCACATGGGAATATTGCCAACCGGTAGTCCGTTCTCAGGGCTCGGTGTGGAAGGGTCACAGTGTTAAATTCCTAACGCTACTGAACGGTGAGGTGCCCGGTTGGGAGAGGAAGCCCCTACCTGCATTATTGTAGTACAGTAGTGTACCACCCGGGGAGGGGCACTTGAGTGACAATAGTGCCTTTGATTTTAATGCCATAGAACACCTCTTAACGCATTGTCTCTGTTGTAAGAATGAAAGTACATTGCACGGTTTATTTTTGTAAATAATTGTTTATTGTAATTAAAATTTATTTTGATATAAAAACTTAAGAAATCGCCACTTGCACCAGCACTGCGGGTCCGAACATCACCAATTCCTTAAAAAGCCGGTTCGAACCACACATTCGTATCTCATAAGACAGCGAAGCTTTCCGGTTCTTTGCTTTAGATCTAATGTACTATTACAATGTTTTTCTTCATTCTTTTATTTCTCGCGCTGCAACAAATATGCCTAAGCAAAATATATGCATAGATAACCAGAAAAAGTGTTGGGTCGATCCAGCAGGTTAAACAGTGAATGGGTTATCGGCAATTCAATAAATGTCCGTTAGTATTTTTTAGCACCTTATGCATCTTTCTGCTTGAATTCAATCACATTCTGCTCAAATAGTTTTAAACTATTAGAAACAAAGGTGGGACACATTTATTCCACTCCAATCGTCACTCATTATTCTACATATTAAAATGTTACCAATGTCCGATTAACAAAGCAGCCACTGTTCTCAAAAAAGAATTGACAAACGGCTTCAAAGTTCAACATCAAACTCAACCATTAACTCCTGATCGTCACACCAAACAGCAGTATTAAGGAAAGAGACCTTACATGCGAGAAGACATGGGATGTTGTCATTAATTGTGGAGGACATGATTGATATAGACGGTAGGTGCAGGAGTAGGCCGTTCGGCCCTTCCAGCCAGCACCGCCATTCACTGTGATCATGGTTGATCAAACGCAATCAATACCCCGTTCCTGCCCTCTCTCCATATCCCTTGACCCCGCTATCTATAAGAACTCGTATCTAACTCTCTCGGATTGGAAGGTGGTGTCATAAGAAAACCCAATAATACAAGACGGCAAGAAAATCCCTTTGCCAAAAGTGGCCATCTAGAACTGGTATAATAATGTTAGCAATCATTTAGACCAACAGTTTTATCAATAGAATTAGACATGACATGTCTACAACTAATAAATTATCATAGAGCAACATAGCAAAGATTCTTTGACCCAACTCGCCCATCCTGACTGAGGTAGTCCAATTTGCCTGCGTTTGGCTCAATATCCCTTGAGCTGTTCCTATTCATACACCCGCCTAAAGATCTTAAAATTGTCGTTGTCTATCATTCCCTCTGGCAGTCCATGCCATATAACCAACAAAAAGCGTGAAAAGCTTGCCCCTCAGGTTGACATTAAATCCTTCCCCTTTCACCTATGTATCGAAAAACTGACCATTCACCTAATCTTTGTGACTCATGATCAAATAAGCCTCCATAAGATACCCCTTAGCATTTTTTTCTCGGGGATGGGGGGGGGGGGGGGGGAGTCTCACCTTATCCAGATTCTGTGTATAACTCACGGACTCCAGTCCTGGCAACATCTTTGGAGGCCGTGAGTTATACACAGAATTTTTCTTTTCTTTAAATCATTTACACTAAGTTTTGCGAATAATTCCCCTCTCCAGCATTACTGTTCACCTCATATTGAATTGAATTTCTCCTCCCATGGGCATTAAATTCAAAATTAGTTTCTTTCATAAAATAATTGGAATATACAATGAATGTACTGTACCTTTGGTTGGCATAGTCACGCAGCAGTGAGTGTAACATATTACCGTGCAAGCAAACGGGATTCAATCCCTGTCACTGTTCTTGCCATGACCACGTGGGTTCCCTCCGGATGCTCCCGCTTCCTCCCACTTTCTGAAGACTGCTACGGTTGAGTAAGTTGTGGGCGTGCTATGTTGATGCAAATGATGTAATGTACTGTATATTTTGATTTTTAGATGTACATGAGATAAAGCTCATCTTTAAAAAAGAGCTCGTTAGTAACCAAAATCTTAAACGGAATTTTTTTTTTAAAAATGTACACCGAGACAGTGTCCAGTAGGATTGGCTACATCGATACTTGTTCTTCCTTCTACCACAACCCTGATTAAAAATCCCCATTGCACACAGAACAATAGAAATCGAAGCCATTGCAAAAAGTTTTGTTACCCATACACTCAGGACCATTTCTTGCTGGATTGCCTAAAAGTGCAATAATCATCAGGATGGCCAAGTTTTAACTCCAGCTTAACGGTATACCAAATATATTAAGAAAAACATTAAGAATACAATTTTCAAGCTTTACTACTGTTACTACACGATTTAAGAATGAAATGAGTATGTCAACCACGGTAGGAGACAAGTATGAAGCTTCAACGGGATTTTTAAGGAAAATGTGAAGGAAGGAAAATACTTTTAAAAAACATTGCTTTACAGTTAAAGGTAACCATAATTATTTTTTCCTTTCGCTATGGCACTTTCACATTTTCCAAGATGTTCCCAGCTGTTTCATGAATGCTTTTAATAAACCTTACAGATAACTTAAATTTACATAGTCAAAGTACTACTAAAATACTCCCTAGGAATATCATACATAATTTTATGCTGGAATTTTCCAGGTAGGGAAAATTTAAAGTTTCAAAATAAATTTTGTTATCAAAATACATATATGTCACCAAATACAACCCTGAGATTAATTTTCTTGTGGCATATTCAATAAATCTATAGAATAAAAATCATAACAGAATCAATGAAAAACTGCCAACTAGGGTTTTCAACCACAGTGCAGAAGACAACAAAGTAAGTAAATACAAAAAAAAAATAAGCAATAGGTCGATTTTAAGGAATAATTCCCAGAATTGAGAAGTTAAACAGCTGGAAACTGGGCAACTAATGTGCTATAAATGAAGTCAAAACAGAAATGGAGGATAGGTGGTGTTTGACAATCTTGTAGGTGGGTAGTTCCATTCCGCCAGGCATCAGAAGGTTCCTAACAAATGGATTTGAGATTTTCAAGGCCATCTTCAATAATCCTTCTTCAGTTTGAAAGGCCAAGGGCCAAGAATTCCCATGAATCATTTGGGATGTTATGATTAAGCCAAGTGTTGGGCTTGGAACAAACACTGATGTTTATTTCTTTATACAACCAATGAATTAAAGATGTACCTTCCTTGAAGGTGCTTCCTGAGAATTGGTCCATATTTTCAAGTCCATAGTGGTCCATATTTTCATACTTTATTGAAGTGCAGCATTCTGCTCTGGCAGAAAGTTGGTAGAGGTCCATTGTTTTGAAGATGTTTATCAAAAGATAAACATCTTGCAGGTTTTAGTGAATGTGGTGAGTGATTTAGAGTTCAACCTCCAAACATGCGCATACCTAACTGATACTTCACTGTGGTCCCATGATTTGGTTTGAAATTACCTTAGCTCTGTAATGTAGGTAATGAAGGCTGCACCACTTTCATTTTGTTCTTTATATGAGCTACACTCACAAAGGAAAATTTAAGATGTGGTATAACTTTGCGTTAAAAAAATTGAGAAAACAAATAAGAGCATTGACTTGTTGCATGACACCAATCTGCATTAGATTTGGGCCGTTTGTGATGACATTTCCTTCAGAAGATTGCAGTCAGCTTTCCCTCCAGTCTTAGCAATAGCATGATGGTCTGAGATTCTCTGGCATGCCCCTTTTTCTGAACAACATAAGATAAAGTGGTGAATTTGGGTGCCCCTCAGCCAAGTATTATTTAAATTTCAACAGGGTAATGTTTTAACAGACCTTGTTTCATAGTGGGTATATAGCCTTTATGACCTTTCAACAGCCAAGGATGACAGCAAATAGCATAAGGTTTGTTGGAATTGAGACACTCATGTCAAAGTTGAGAGGAATTCTTAATGTCCTTACCAGCAAGTATTGATCTGCTCTGTCATAGATAAGTTTATCTCTATTCTTAGCTGTCAGCAAAGAATTAAAGACATGCAAGGCCTAAATGGTACGAAGGAATCTGTGTGAATTACTGAAAGGTTAGTTGGGTGATATCACTGAAAAGGCAGCTTCCTGATATGTTGGATTGGGAAAACAATGCCAATACATTGGTGAACTCAAGGTGGGTGGGGAGAGGGGAGAATCTATACATTTCCATGAATTAAAGCTCTAAACTGTAAAGATATGTATAATAATTTTCATCAATGGCTACCAATTTTCCACTAAGTTCATTTCTCATGGCTCACAATGACATTCTTCAATGGCTATCACATCCTTTTTCATATCCCCTCAAACTACCTCAATATATTTGTCAGTGTTCTCCACCGCTAACAAAAAAAAACACAATATAGTTTCATTGAAAGCACTTTGTCATTACCTAGTCTGCCCTCATACACAGGCACTGGCATTGGGGGAGAAACAAAAGGTACTTTGTCATTTAACGTTTACTATTTTTTGGAAAAAGATAACAGAATGTTGGACATTTGGAAATCTTTACTGAACAAGAAAGAATAAATGTTTCATCTAGCACTTAGCTTCATCTATTGAGGTCAAAAACAGTAAAACTTCAACTCTATTGCTTTTTCCAGTGAGTGCATAAGCTATTCTCCAGTATTTTGTTTCATTTCACATTTCCAACATGGTTTTATTTTGCTTTAATTTTTCCCCACATTCAGCACATCTTTCTCTGTATACTATTGTGTGATGAAGAAGTGGAAGCACCATTTTGCAAACTAATAGTTTATTAACAAAACAAGAAGCAAGCTTACTTCTGATGACAGACCGGGAACAAATAACATGCCATACAGTGCATCCTTCAAAACAGTGCTTACGTTTATACTATAAAACATATTTGAAGGAATACTAAAGGAATGCTTTGAAGCAAAGTATTAATGCAATTGAATCAAGCTTTTTATAACATCAGTTTTATTTTGAGAGTGAGGAAAAAAACCTTTTCTTTAATGAACACAATCTTGCACAATGGAACATGTTTGAACAGAGAAGGCCTTGTGCACTAGGCATGCTACACAAATCTAAGGGATTGGTGGCAGGGTAGAAAATGCCTGTCAGCTTCATTAGTGCAGCTTCATTAGTAGGATGAAAGCAGGGAAGAGGTTAACTGGCATGGTGAACTAGAAGAAGAACTGGACTCTGCAGTGGCAAGAATGTTTTTTTTTTTTGCTGATAATGTTAATACATGTTTGAAAACTTTTTTTGCATCACTAACCAAAAACAAGACCAATTGTGATTCTTGATTCTTCCATGGGTACATTCACCAGTTTTGATTAAATTCAAATGCAGAAACTGCTATGGTACAATCAAAACTAAATCTTAGACATGTTAAAGAGTACTGATATAAGTATATAGTTTAATGCTGCAATGTCTCCTTCTAAAGAACCTGATAAAATATTTACATTATGATAATTTTTGAATACATCAATATATACAAAGAACAACCTTTGAAAGGCTAATCTTTGTTATGAATCCAAAACTTTAAATGTACAATCAAAATTGATTATGAACTTAAATAAGATTAAGCAGCATGGTAAAATAATGAATGAGTAGCTGGACTTAATTCTAATAATAGAGAATTTCTTTCCAAAAGAGTTGTATTAGCCGTTTCAGGAGACCAAATTAAGATTGGGTTCCTTTCAAAACTATCCAAATCAGCTTTCAACTCTTTCTAATAAACAAGGTTCTGATGTACTTATGGCTTAGGTCCATAATCTTCAACCAGCTGCTGAAAATGAAACCTGGGCAATATTTTCTCCGGGTTTAAAAGAAATGGTGGGATACTTTGTGTAAAAAAAAAACACAGAAGATCAGGAATACTGGGTATAGCAGTAAAGTGTGAATATATGCTAAATAACACGTGTGCATGAATTTGCTATGTCTTCTATAGTGAAACCAAGGATTTAAAATCTAAATAAGTTGCATTTCAGCATCACACACGTTGAAACAAATTTTTGAAATATGTCCTTCTTTTGCAAATATCATACACCCCTACATCTCCATGCCATTTAGAGACAAATGGACCCAAACTACTTTAAAATGATCCTGTATTATGAATTCAGGTATGAATGCATGAATACAAATTTGGCAATTTTTAAAGAAGTCCACCTTGTTGCCAGGAGTTTTACTGGAGGGAAATATTTTTTTTTAAATCAATTTGGAAATGAATGAAGTATTTAAAAAAAATAATCTGAAACTTTAAATGTAATTTAAGAGCAAGCTAGAAAACTGATGGGACCAGTCCAGTTAATGAAAATAACACAACCTAATGTATTCTAACTAATATTTCTATTAAGTATTACACAAACCACAGTTACAATATCCAACCAGGTAATGTCAGAATAAACATATATACACCAATAAAACTTTGATACCAACAACCTTGGGTACCTAAAAGCTATAAAGATTTGAAAAGTTTTGAACAAATCCTGGCTACAGCTTAGCATGTTGACCATAGAACTACTACTGATTCATTTCTCCCCTACCCACCTCCATTGATAACTAAACCAATAAACAGTAAGTGCAACTTTGCAAAGAATCAGTTTTCTCTCATATGTAAAAATAGTCTGGGGATTTAACTATGTTCACAGCAATAGTTTCATTTATGGATGTAGGGCAGCAATTGAGGTTAAGAAAACAATGTTGAAAGAGAAAGTATTTCTTTAGATACTGGAAGAAAACACACTTTAAACAGGAACAGATGCTAGGAAATGTACCTAGGGACAGTTCTTTAAGGACATTAAAAATGTACGGATTTGTAAAATATAAGCATTGCCTGACAAACCTAGATGAATTTTGTTTGAGAACATTACTAACCCAAAAGCCGAGTGTCTGAACTTTTTATGGAATTCTAAAATGGAAACAATTGACATAAAAATATTATGAATGACTAATAACCTACTAACATCAGTTGAGATTTGTCAATTAGAAATAAAAGCCTGTGTACGTTCTTAAATTATGAAGTGAACTTCAGTATCTTTCAGGAATCTGTAAATGGATCTACAGTTATTAGTATGTAACTAAAACTGAGGAACGTGTCTACATTTACTAATGATAGAAATCAAGATAGAACAGCAGTAAAAGAAAAACAAATTGTAAAGGAACATTAACAGACGGTGTGCAAAATCTGCAACTAATACTAGTTAATATTTTTATGATTTGCAGATGATGAGTTTAACTGTTTTTAAACTGAAAGAAAACTTAAGTGCTGTGGAGCAGTGGATTTTTGGGATTCAAATACAGAAATCACCAAAATACAAGGGTGATTATAATAGATCATGATAGATCCATAATAGATCATTGGAAAAGGCTAGCAGAACACCAACTTTGTTTCAAAAAGGAATAGATACAAATGGCATGAAAGATCCAGGTGAAACAAGTTCAGCATCACATTCATTTCTGGTTATTGCAGATATATTGGTGATGGGCAAAGAACTTGGGTAGCTTTACCCAAAGGATAAAAGGCTTCCATTCTTTTAAGTATAGAAGGTTAAGTGATTTAATAGAGATATTTAAGACAATTTAAAAAACTGGTTAGGGTATAATGAAACATATTCTGCAGTGGGCATGTCCTGAACAGATGGACAGAGCTGCTTATCGGAAATAATCCCAGAGGCCTTGTCACATCGTTATTCAGACAAAAGGAATTAGAAATCTGAAACTTTTTCCATGAATAGCCAGAGGTTTCAGTAAAATAATCAAGGTTAGTTTTGTTTTCTGCATTAAAACAATGGGCCAAATTTATTTTTTCTCAAAGTACCAAAATAATAGCTTCAAGATGCAATAAGTGGTGTAACACAGGAATCAGAGCTGGACACACATACAATCTTTAGTATTGATTTTAGATGAGAACACTTCAGATACAGTTTCTAACTGTAATGACACAAAGACATAAATGAAAAAAAAAATCAGAAGACCATGAAACTGATATATAAATAGGTTATTAGGAGGGCAAATGAAGTATATTGTAGGAAAATGTGAAATTGACCATTTTTTAAAAATACATGTATGATCTAAATGGAGATTTGAGAGGCAAGATACATAAGTATGAGAACAAAAGCTAATATTTATTGCTAGGAGTACACCTCACTCACATAGGCATTAGTGGGACCAAATCTAGAGAAATGTACAGTATTGACCTCCTTACTTAAAAATGTAAACATGTTGTGAACAAGTCAATGCAGTGGAAGCAGTTCAGAAAAGACTTAACTGGCTCATACCTGAAAGGGATGGGTTGCATTATGAGGAAAAGCTGGACAAACACGCCTTTTATCCACTTTAGAAGGATGAGAGGCAACTTGATGGAAGAATCTAGAACACGGGTAGGGGGGGAGGGGTGATGTCTCCCATTTAAAACAAAACAATTTTTTTTCGCTAAGGTTGAGGTTTTGGAATTCTTTCCCCAAAAAGCAATCGAAACAGAGATATTTGAGCATTTTTAAAAGAGGTAGATAGGTTCTTGAAAAGCAAAAGGAGTGGGGGCTAGGTAGGTGGGAGTTAGTAACCCATTATCTTATGAAATTATAGCAAAAGCTTGAGAGCCAATGGCCTATTCCAGCTCCCAATTTGTATGTTCCTCTCCAAACCTACAACTGAAATAGGTAAACCAAAAGCAGAATAATTTACTTGTCTGTATGCTTAATGTGACAAAATATACTTACAGTTTACAAACCCATTAAAAATTCAATTTTGGTGGCCAAGAATGATAAATGAAGATGAAACAAACTAGCAAACCTGTGATGGAAACATGCATTATGTATAACCTATTATTAATTTCAACAGGAGTAAAATATGCATACATATAGGTATTACTAAAATCAGTAGATTTTTCAATCTATGGCAATAATACACCCATCTGATATTTCTATTTGCAGGCACTAAGCTTTATAAAGTGATCTTTCACATCTTCCTCCTCAGTCAATAAGTTCCACATAAATCACCACAGAACTTTTGAATTATTAGTCCTTGGCTGAAATACAAATGAAATTTGTGAGTGAAGGAGGAACCGCACCTCACAAATTCCGTCCAACAGATAATGAGCTCCAGTCTAGTGAATCTCGTCTCAAAGAAAAGCTGATGTGTTACTACCAGTCAAGACTTGTTCAAATTCAGGTCTTTTTATCATTGGTCAGCAACCAAATCATATCTAAACTACATGCACTTACCATTGTTCTCATTTCCTCTGCTGCTTAATTGTGACAACCATAAGACCATCAGAATATTATGATATTTAACTGAGATTCTGGTGAACGTGACTTTGTATGCATCATTGCATTAACAGGTTTCTCAAGAAGACTTTTATACACAGACCACAATATAAACAGACTTCTAATTTATTAAATTAGAAAGATAAAGTAACTGAAATTTATGTCCTGAAAACAAAGCTACTCTATCATGCGACAAATTGTGAATAATTTTCATAACAAGATACAGCTTAATAAGACTTTTTTTTTTACAGATTTAAGAACCCATTCCTTCAATGACGTTTTCTTATAAATAGGCTTATATTACCTATGTATTGTGTAGAAATGCCTGTGTGATGGGTTTCTCAATGTAGGTTTCAAAACTATACACGGTGCATATGAACTTGTAATACTGCATTTCTGATCACTGAAACTACTTTGTAAAACTTCAGTGGATACTACAGTTTTGAAATCAATTATGTTGTCAAACCATATATCTGCCTAAACATAGCCGTAATGCAAAGTGTTGATTTAGCCCCAAATTACCACATTTTCCTATACAAAGATAGTTGCTGCAAATGCATGATGGTAAAATAATGGGTAAAGAATACAGTACTTTGCTGATGCAGAGTAATGGAGGATAAAACGCTAATGTTCAAACTGAAGCAATTCTTTTCATGAAGCCTTCAGTGTGCTCTTCATTCACAAATAGATGCCTGCAGTGTCAGTATTCTTCTGGTTCCTGAGGCAGTTCTTCAGCCTGTACCTGACCATCATCCGGCCCTGCAATTCCCTCCTGCAGTTTAAAAATAAATATACATATATATCACTGAATACAGTATTTATATTTTACCCCCAAGTAAGTAGTAAAATTCTACATACATCAGTGGCATATAGGACGTCCATGAGTTGCTGAACAAGGTCAATATTCTCCTGCCCATGTTCTTGGCATATGAGTTCAATTTCTCTCAGTTTCCCAAAGTAGAAGTCCCTCTCCTTTTCAACTCCTTCAAGTGCGAGTTTTAATGAACTCACCTGTTTACAGTTGAAAAAACAAATCAATTGAAGCAACATTGATCTATACAAAAACAAAAGCACAATTTTTTTCGAGTTGCAGAAATTTTGATCAAAATATCAGAATTTCAGTGCAAGAAAGTATTCAGAAGAGAAAAAGATTCTTTTCCTTTCCCCTCTGAATACATTCTAATAATTTGATTAAAGGAAGTTGCCTTCTATTAAGTTACTGACAGAATACACTAAGTAAAACATCTCAACATCACAAAAGTTTCACCACAGCAGCTAGTCAATTAAGTTCATATTGGATCTAGTTTGAGAACAATCTAACTAGTTTCACTTCACTGCATTTTTCTCCATAGACATTTGAAATATAAAAGCAACACACAAATTGATGTGTACAACGATGTATACATTGGACTTGAAAACACCAGGATCAATTGGTTACACATTGTAGTGCAATACAATTCACTCCAAGCTCAATATACTTCCAATTTAACCCAAATTATTATTTTTTTTAATTTAGAGATACAGCATGGCAACAGGACCTTCTGGATGAACAAACCCATGCCACCGAATTACACCCATATGACCAATTAACCTTCTAACCCATACACCTTTGGAATGTGGTGGAAAATAAGAGCACCCAAAAGAAACTCACGCATTCACGGGAGGAACATACAAATTCCTTGCAGACAGCAGTGGAATTGAACCCAAGTACCTGGCACTGAAATAGCATCAAACCAGCTGCTATGTTAATGTACCATTAAAGTACTGGGGAAGAACCTTATTAAAGAGTTAACATTATGGTACACAAGAAGAAATTGTCATATTTTATTTTCTAATGAGAAAGTGTTCTGCATAACAGTATTTTGGATACTGTGAATCACCTCATAGAATTGCACAATATAAATCATCTTCAGTCGTGCTTCTGCACTGTCACTGTGATTATGAATTGAAAATGAAAAAAAAATTGATCACAAATTTTGGAAGATTACCAAGTACAGAGGTGTGACTGACATCTGTCTGGTTAATTATGCTACACTTCATGCATTTACACCCAAGTTTAAGGCCAGGCCTCGAATGGATGACACAATGATACTCCCAATCACACTCGACTTTAGCTAAATTTAGATCATCATCAATGGGAGCTAAAGAATAACAATAATGTAACTGGACATCTTAAACTACTGTCGGTTAGGGAACAACCTCCTGACCACTGCCCAGATCAACTGAATGTTTATTATGACCTTCTCAACATGGATTTGAGTGTAATTTGATGATCTAAGATACCAAGTCCTCCACAAATGTCTGGAATGAGAAAACATTAAAAAAAATTCAGACGCTGGTATATCTTCCAACTATTAAACATAAAACAACAGTTCAGTGGGCTTGTCCTTTTTCGGATAATATCTAAATTAAAGGTTCCCGACCTTTTTTATGCCATGGACCAATATCATTAAGCAAGGGGTCCGTGGACCACAGATTGGGAACCACTGATCTAAATTATATCCAGAACTTTCCTTTTCAAATAAAAATCAATAAAGCCAATTCTGAAGGCAAAGAGTTTAGCGAATGTTCTCAACTTTTTATTCAAGTTTGTTGATAAATATGTTGTTTGAAAGTTGTATGTTAATACTAATAAGGAACAAAATACAAATGAGTCATATATAACTAAATTGCTTATAGCTTATTTTAAGATTTCATCATGTGAGAGAATACCTCTTTTGTTTTAATTATAAATAATATGGGAAACACAGCAATACATTAGTCTATCTTACCTCTTTACAGGTATTACACAATAGTTTCAAAGATCCAAATTGGATCTAGTGATAAAAATTAATGCTGTTAAACATAACTTAAAGAAATAAGTAATGAATAATTTTAAATATCAATCTATATTTTTAGTACATTTATCAATGTGACATGGTATTGAATGTCCCAATTTAAGCATCAACTACAGTATGTACACAAAGAATTGTACCATAACATCATTTCTATTATCAATAAAAATAATTCTGCCTCTGAATAGAGAAGGATATTGGTGGGGTGTCAGCAAATGATGAAAGTGATGTTCAATCCCAAACTTGCTCACATGGTGACAAACTCAATGATCCATCAATAGCAGGGGCAAAGTCCACAGTGATAAAAAGGTTGCCTGAAAATAATCCAGGAGATAGAGGGGTAAAAGTAGATATATTCAATGATTATACCTAGTGATATGTTCATCTGGATTTCACTTCAACTGCACCTCTGATTATGTTTATCAATTGTGAATATATTTTAATTACTGGAATATTTAGACTCACTACCACGTACCTGCTCATTCAACTGTGCAATATGTGATTCTGCATCACCACCACTTTTTGTTCCTGGTGCCTTTCTAGCTTGAGCTGAAGTTGGCCTAGTTGGTGTTGACACTGATTTAGGAGATGGAGTGCTTTTTGGAGCAGCAGCACCTATCATTAGGGCAGAAATTGAACCACCTGAACAACTTGAATTACTGTAAGTTCTGATATATATCACGCTTTCATGCAGGGTTGTATGACCAATAAAATCTGCATTACAAAACAAATATTTCAGCACTTTACTGACTTGACAGTAAACTAAAATTTTTTGAGTAGAGTTCCTTAATTTTAGGATTTATACAATCAAGATCATCTGTGATAATTCTTGCAGATTTTAATATCCCATGGATGATCATTCTCCAATCCCCACGTTACTCCCTGGGTAGCAAATTTAAAGTTAAAACCTTGCATGGAAGGTGCTCCAATACCACCTAGTCACGTGAGAAGGCATTCAAAGTTTACAGTTACAATAACGGAAAATATTTAATAGAATTTAGTGGGAAATGTTCAATAAAATTTAGCTACAATAATAAATACAAGAAATTATATTTTTGAAACAACATTATGCCTTCAAATGAAGTACTATTTAAAATGTTTGTAGTAAATGTGGGTAGGGGGTGGTGACAGGGATAAAATCCCACACAACTCTTTGTGTCCAAGAACTAAATTAATAATCAAGTTTTCTCAATTGTCAAAGACTAAGCTTGGGGAAAAGTAATTTTCGTGACCTGCCCACAGTGTTTAAGTATTAATTTCATATGAGCAGATGACATTTAATGGTAAACAGAATTTAATAAATACACTTTGCTTGATGTCATATTTTAATAGGCAATATGGGATCAGTAAATTCTCAGATTACATATTCTTTTCAAATATTTCCACACTATAAAACCTTTCATTCAAACCATACTGATATAGATCACAGATCTAGGCAGTATTTTTAAAGAATCATGTAAAATTGTCATTGTTAAAAATTATGGGAAAGCAAAATGAGGCTAATGATTAAAAGATAAAAGGAAGATGCAATAAATTGAATTAAGGGCACATAAAAAAAGTTAGAAATTTATCATTCCCTTCTACAATAAAATCCATAAAAGTAACTCTCAGAAAACAAGATTTAGTATAATTCTATCAAACTGTTTATTTTTTTTTAGGAGTATAAACGTTGATCCACATCTTAACAACTGAACTAAAGATAGATTTGGGCATGGAAAACAATTTTTGCCACAATATTCCTCTTGCTCATTTTTAAAGTCCATTTCAATTACCGATTTTCTACATTCAAAACTCATAACCCTCATGAAATACTCCTCAAGATTTGCAGTCAAAATTGTAAGACTAAGCAAACTGAGGATTATGCTTCTTGCCATTCTAGTTAAAGAAATACTTAAAGATTTTGTTATGCACTAATTAATCACATTAACATACCACAAATATTGATGAAGAACTTCCTATACTTGCAGTATGGGGTATTGTACAGCTAATTTCAACACTGAAAAACTGTTATAATCTTGATACAATGCCACTAAGAATCCAACAAGCATACCAGTAAAGCTAATTAATGGCAAGTGAATGAATATTCTAATGTCAGTAGATTCAAAGTACTTCTAAACTGATAAAAGGAATGGAAAGAAAGAAAGAAGAAAACAAAAACAAGAGCATTAAACAGTCTACATCAGTCTTCTCTGTATAGACACAGCAGCATGCCGGAAGATCCAAGCATAGGGGGCAGAAGCGAGCAAAATTGCTATTATTAGGGTGTATGGGAAACTGAAAAGTCTGAAGTTAGATAGGTCACCTGGACCAGATGGCCTATACCCCAGGTATTGGAATAAGGTGGCTGAAGAGACTGTGCAGGCAATATTAATGATCTTTCAAGAAACAATGGATTCCGGCATGGTTCCAGTGAACTGGAAAATTGCAAAATCACTCTATTATTCAAGAAGGGAGAGAGGCAGTAAAAAGGAAATCATAGACTGTTTAGTCTGACCTCACTGGTTGAGAAGATGATGGAGTCGATTGTTAAGGATGTGGCTTCGGGGTACTGGGAGGCACATAATAAACACAAGAACATAAGAAATAGGAACAGGAGTAGGCCATCCGGCCCATCGAGCCTGCCCTGCCATTCAATAAGATCGCAGCTGATCTGTCCGTAAACTCAGTTCCATCTACATGCCTTTTCCCCATAACCCTTAATTCCCTTACTATGTAAAAACCTACCTAACTGTATCTTAAAGAAGCCTCAACTGCTTCCCTGGGCAGAGAATTCCACAGATTCACCACTCTCTGGGAAAAACAGTGTCTCCTCATCTCTGTCTTTAATCTTCTCCCCTGAATCTTGAGGCAATGTACCCTAGTTCTAGTCTCACCTACCAATGGAAACAACTTTCCTACTTCTGTCTTATCTATCCCTTTCAAAATTTTGTATGTTTTTATAAGATCCCCTCTCATTCTTCTGAATTCCAGAGAGTACAGTCCAAGGTGACTCAATCTCTCCTAAATTAACTCCTTCATCCCTGGAATCACCTGGTGAATTTCCTCTGCACTGCCTCCAAAGCCAGTGTATCTTTCCTCAAGTATGGAGACCAGAACTGCACACAGTACTCCAGGTGCAGCCTCACTAGTACCCTGTATAGTTGCAGCATGACTTCCCTGCTCTTGAATTCAATCCCTCTAGCAATGAAGGCCAACATTCCGTTTACCTTCCTAATAACCTGTTGTACCTGCAAGCCAACTTCTTGCGATTCATGAATAAGCACTCTCAAGTCCCTCTTCATAACAGCATGCTGCAATCTTTCTCCATTTCAATAATAATCTGCTCTTCTATTATTCCTTCCAAAGCAGATGATCTCACATTTACCAACGCTATGTTCCATCTACCAGACCTTGGTCCATTCACTTATCCTTGGTACAATGGCAAATGGCATAATTCTCCTCCTATATCTTATGGTCTAAACAGTCAACCTCTTAGGTGGTTAATGCACAGATGATTGTTTCAATAAGGTCTGATGTTGAATAGCAAGAAAAGCCAAAAGCGGAATATCAGAAACTTCAATTCTTCTGAAACTTTGAAATGCAGCTCACAATCAAAGAGATTTTACACGCTACTTGTCTCACAATGAAGAGGATATCAAAAAAATTGATGGAATGGTGATGGTGGTATTATTAAGTTTTGCTAAAAATCGAACAAGTTACATTAGTTTTAAGAATACTGAATTACAGAATTTGATTCATCCAGATATCAAGAAACTGGAGAATAAAGGAATGTGCTTGTGACAGCAGGCAGAGATTGCATCCAGTACATCCATGGAAATAGATTCGTTGTTTGAGGATGATATAGAGTTATCACAAGGTTGATGAACTGGAGGTACCAATTATGAAGACTTGGGACATACCAAAAAAAACAAATAGGATTGCAAACAAAAAGGTTCCAAATAAAAAAAAACACTGAAAAGTTAAATGATAAATTAACAGCCTGAATGGCAAAATATGCAGAGTTGACAGAATATCCACAAGTCTAGAAAAAACAGAACACAAACAAAATAATACTATTACCTGCACTTGGTGAACTAGCTGCTTTCTTTGGCAAATTAAAAATTTGTTCACCAGGATTGGGTGGAGGAATAGCATCTTGACCTTGTCGAGCAAGGACTGGATCATACTCTTTACCATCATAGTTTGCATCAAAGAACTTCTTGAACCACTGGATGAATTCCAAGTTGTCCTGAAAGCGACCTTTAACCAATCGCTCTACTGGAATAACCTGGCAAAATAAAATGAACAATTTTATTCAATGACACAAGAACTAACTGAACTGATTCAGAAATGGATGAAGTCATAGTTCCTGACAACACACCTCCAGAAGATATTCAAAATTAGAATAACGTAATTATACAATAAAGATAACACCATTGTATCCAGAGATACCGGCCACGTGATAGACGCACTGCCACCTGGCTGGTCGGAGGACACACCACATGCCAATCAACATTTGGTCCCTCCCAACTAATCAATGCACACCTAAATTATTGGTCACCTGAATTGGATTATCTCTCCCAGCCCCATGCTATAAAAGGTGAGACTTGTGCCTGTCTTGGTCTCTCTTACAGACCATCTCATTGAATGTAAGTGCATTGATTTATGTTTGGGAAGGTCTATCGTTTGTCCTGGTAAGGGAGCCACAGCTATCCAAGGTCAAGGGGGATAGCTGTCGTAGTGCTTTTCCCTTGTTCTTTGTCTGTGTAACCGTACCCTGTCCCCACACTGCTTCCTGTGTAT
Source organism: Hypanus sabinus (assembly GCF_030144855.1). Taxonomy (NCBI): domain Eukaryota; kingdom Metazoa; phylum Chordata; class Chondrichthyes; order Myliobatiformes; family Dasyatidae; genus Hypanus; species Hypanus sabinus. The sequence continues at coordinate 164,264,953 of NC_082706.1, read as the reverse complement.
TGTAGTTGCTTGTGTTGACCTAACTTCCCCTTGTAAATTAATTCCTTATTATTAAAACTGTGTGTCCACGCCTCTACTGTTGAGACTCAAAGAACCAGTTATTTTCCATCACAACAACCATCACCTCATAAATGGAACAATAGAACATAAGCTTGTATTAAGCAAATTTTCTCCTAACTAGTTTACTTTAAAAATTGAAGCAATTCATCCAGGGAGATGCCACATGGAACTCTTACACAATGGGATTATCAAGCCTGATAAATTTCTTGCTCCTTGTGCATAGGGCAGAACAGTACAGGCCCTTCACTCCACAATGCTGTGCTGATCATTTAACCCTAGTCTAATATCAATCTAACTCTTCATAACCCTCTATTTTTCTTTCACCTATATGCTCTTTAATGTCCCTAAATACAGTTGCCTTTACCATCGCTCCTGGCAGTGTGTTTCATGCACCTACCACTCTGTGTAATAATAAAAAAAAATCTACTTCTGACATCTCCCCTATGTTTTACTCCAATCACCTCAAAAGTATGTCCCTTTCATTTCTGTCCTGTGGAGAAAGTGTCTCTGGATGTCCACTCTATTTTGACTTCTATCATCTTGTATAGCTCTATCAAGATACCTCTCACCCTCCTTTGCACTGAAGAAATATGCTCACTCAACTTATCCTCAAAAGACCTGCTCTCTAATTCAGGCAGCATCCTGGTAAATCTCTGCATGCTCATTAAAACTTCTGCATTGCTCCAACAGAACTGAATACAATATTTCAAGTTCCATAGAGCTGCAACAAGACAGCATATCATGGCCCTTGAACTCAATTCACCAACTAAGGAAGGTCAACACACCTATGCCTTCTTAACCACCCCAAAAGCTTGTGTGGCAACTTTGAGGTATCTATGGACATGGACTCCAAGATCACTCTGTTCTTCCACACTGGTAAGAAAGAATTCTCTGATTTCTGCCTTCAAATTCGACCTTCCGAAGTAAATCACTCCACAATTTTCTGGACTGAACCCCATCTGCCACCTCTCAGCCTAGCTCTGCATCATATCTGACAATCTTCTACACTATCCACACCAGCTTGGTTCTTGGTTGGTGCAAATGTAACGAAACCCAATTTCCCTCAGGATCAATAAAGTATGCCTGTCTCTCTTTTGTGTCATCTGCAAACTTCCTAATTTACCCATCCAGTCCTCATTCAAGTAATTTATAAAAATCATAAAGAGCAGGGGTTCCTGAACAGATTCCCGCAGATCACTCATCACTGACATCAGGTAAGAAACATTATATGAATGTACCTATGTGTATGGGATGTAGAAAAATATTTACAGCTGAAGGTCCAACTTACACTATATTTCATTTGCTTCCAGAAAAAGGAAAGAACATTCAAAGAACTAGGGCTATACTCCACAATAAGAATCAATTTAAAAGAAAAAATATACTTAAGAACATCCTTTGAGTGTTAGCGGGCAAAAAAATACAAAAAACATACGTTTCTACAACATACAAAAAGGGTGAAAGGAGATAATACAAATATTGCCCCTGACAGGAAATGGCCCCTGAACACATATATCAGCATACTTGGAGAAGTGAGGAGATTGCTGAGGCTTTGACATGGACCTTCGTATACTCACTTTAAATTCAATTGACCATCAATTATAAACTACTCTATAAATATTTTCAGTGGAAGTAGACACCCCATCAATTGAGTTCAACATTTCATCAATACAACAGTGTCTCAGATCAATGCCATGCAAGATTTCCCACAGTAAAAAACAAGTAACTATAATTGATATAATTTCAAATTAATACTTACTTTATCTACATTCATTCTCTTAAAAGCACCTTGTAGAAGTTTGAAATTGTGAATATACTCGTGCTCCAATTTTGCTTGGAATTTTACTTTTTTCAAACTAATACAGCCAGAGAACAACATATCCATGAACTGGCAGTATGCTGCACCTGGAAAAAAAAAGTTCATGATGCTATTTAAGGCTTGAAATAAAGGCGAAAATAAATACTTGGCCTCTTTACCATTTCTCTGGTTTGTGGCAGACCAGAGAAAAAAATATTCTCAAATCTAAATCAAAATTGTTCAACCTTGCAACTAAAGGAAATTTTTAAGATGAGTTCCCTACCTCTCTTCCCTTCATGATGTTATTTTCTCCACCCTGTGCTACTCATTTGATAGTTATATATTGCAATTATTTTAAATATTGGTCATTCAATCGGGCACATTACGACCAAACAAACCAACATGCATTTAAATTTTACATTTTCTGTATAAACTACAGAGATCATGTGTTGGGTTGGGAACTAGAGTGATAATGCAGACAATGGGGCAGTTGATATACAAGTTAATACAGTGTGTAGTGAGACTGTCAGGAAGATGATAGGGCAAAATTGCTGTCAGTGGGATGGGCTGTAGTGAGTCTTTAAACTAAATTGTAGTGGGGTGGGTTCAACAGTTTGGAAAACTGAGAATAAAGTAAAAGGGAAAGTGCAGGAGAGGCTATGAAAGTCTTCAGAATAAATAAAAAGACAGTCTAGAAAGGGCTAAGAATTTAACTTCTGGTAACATGGAGCCAAAATTGAAAAGGATGAATAAATACAGGACTGAAGGTGTTATATATGAATGCATGCAATATACAAAATAAGGAAGATCTTGTAGCAAATTATAAATTGCCAGTTGTGATGTTATGGGATTCACTAAGTCGTAGCTAAAAGAAGATCACAGTTGAGAGTTTAACATCCAAGAAAACATTTTGTTGAAAGACAGGCAAGTAGGCAGAGGGGGCAGTCTGACTATTGGTTAGAAAAAAGAAATCAGCTCCTTACAAAGATGTGAGAGAGGATTTAAAGCTGTAGAACCATTGTGGGTACAGTTAAAAATCTGAAAAGGTAAAAAGACCCTGATGGGACTTGTATACAGACCTCCAAACAGTTGTCAGACACAAATTACAACAGGAGATTTCTTTAAAAAGCATGTAAATTGGACAATGTTACTACAGTCTTGGGGATTTCACTATGCAGGTAGATAAGGAAAATCAGTTTGGTGTTCAATCCCAAGAGAAGGAATTTGTAGAATGCCAACAAGATGGCTTTTTAAGAGTAGTTTGTTGTTGAGGCCACTAGGGGAAAGTCAATTCTGGATTAGGTGTTGCATTATGAACTAGATTAGATCAGAGAACTTAAGGACCCTTGGGAGGCAGTGATCATAATATGATAGAATTCACCCTGCAGTTTGAGAGGAAGATAAAATTAGATGTATCAGTATTACAATGAAGTAAAGGGAATTACAGAAGCAAGAGAGAAGAGCTGGGCAAAGTTGATTAGAAAGGGACACAAGCAGGATTGATGGCAGAACAGCAGTGGCTGGAGTTCTCGGTAGCCATTCGAGAAGTTCAGGATAGATTCAACCCAAAGTAGTAGTAGTATCCTAAAGGTGGATGAGGCAACCGTGGAGGCAAGTCAAAGATAAAATAAATCAAAAAAGAGGGTGTGAAACAGAGCAAAAAAGTCATGGCAAGCGAGAGGAAATGAAATGAACAGAAGGCAGCTAAGAAAGCATTAAAGGGGAAAATGATTAAATAAGCTAACTGATAGGGAAAGGATACCAAAAGCTTTTCAGATACATGAAAAGTAAGAGGCAAGAGTGGATATTGGACTGCTGGCTGTAAAGTGACACTGGAGGGATAGTAATGGGGTACAAAGAAATGGTACATGAACTCAATGAATATTTTGCTTGAGTCTTCAATGGAAGACACTAACAGTACATCAGAAGTTCAAGAGAGTCAGGAGGCTGAAGTGTGTGTAGCTGCCATTACACAGGAGGTGCATTGGAAGCAGAAAGATTTTAAAGTAAGTCAACTGGATCAGATGGACTTCACCGCAGGGTTGTAAAAGAGGGAGCTGAAGAGATTGTGGAGATATTAGTAATGATCTTTCAAGAATCACTAGATTCTGGAATCCTTCCAGAGGACTGGAAAATTGCAAATTTCACTCCACTCTTTAAGGGAGAGAAGCAAAAGAGAAGAAATTATATACCCCTTAACCTGATTTCAGTGATTGGGACGCCGTTGGAGTCCATCATTATGGATGAAGTTTCATGGTACTTGGAAGCACATGAAAAATTGGTCAAAGACAGCATGGTTTCCTTAAGGAAAAAGCATGTCTAACAAATCTGTTGAAATTCTTTGATGAAATAACAAGCAAGATAGTCAATGGATGTTGTTTACTTGGATTTTCAGAAGGCCTTTAACAGGGTGCCACACGTTAGCCAAAATAAGAGCCATGGTATTCCAGGAAATATATAAACATGGATAGAAGATTAGTTAACTGGCAAGAGGCAAAGTGTAGAATAAACAGGGGCTTTTATGGTTGGCTGTATATTCATGGAGGATGTTTCTCAGAGTGGGTGAGTCTAGGTCCAGAAAGCACAACCTCAGAATATAAGGACATCCTTTTATAACAAATGATAATCCTTTTATTTTAGCCAGAGACAGCTGTGGCAGCCAAGACATTGGGTATATTTAAAGGAGGTCGACAGGCTCTTGATTGGTTATATTTATCTATGGTCTGTATATATATTTATATAGAGAGAAGGCAGGAGAATGGGGTTGAGAGGGATAATAAAGCAGCCATGGTGAAATGGCGGAGGAGACTCAATGGGCTGAATTACCCAACTCTGCTCCTATAATCATCAGGTTTTATCACTTCTAGGATTAGCTGCAATCCCTTCAGTGTCCTGTTAGATTTGTCAACACCTACAACATGCTGGAGGAGCTCAGCAGGTCAGGCAGCATCCGTGGAAATGAGCAGACAACGCTTTGGGCCGAGACCATTCGTCAAGACTGAAGGAGGAGGGGGCAGGGTGACACTTCCACCCTCACCCCATCCTCCCGTCACCACAATAGGGACCGTGTTCCCCTTGTCCTCACCTACCACCCCACCAGCCTCCGGAGATCCAGCATATCATCCTCCGCAACTTCCGCCACCTTCAACAGGACCCTACCACTAAAAACATCTTTCCCTCTCTACCTCTCTCCGCTTTTCACAGGGATTATTCCCTCCGCGACTGCCTGGTCCACAGTCCCTCCCCACAGATCTCCCACTTGGTACTTATCCCTGCAGGCGTAAGTGCTACATCTGTCCCTACACCTCCTCTCTTACCACCATTCAGGGCCCCAAACAGTCATTCCACGTGAGGCAACACTTCACTTGTGAGTCTGTTGGGGTCATCTATTGCATCCGGTGCTCCTGGTGCGGCCACTATATTGGCGAGACCCAATGCAGATTGGGGGACCACTTCGTCGAGCACCTCCACTCCGTCCGCCAGAACAGACGGGATCTCACTGTTGCCACCAATTTCAACTCTGCTTCACATTCCCATTCCGATATGTCCATACATGGCCTCCTCTACTGCCACGATAAGGCCAAACTCAGGTTGGAGAAGCAACACCTCATATACCGTCTGGCTAGTCTCCAGCCCCTTGGCATGAACATTGAATTCTCCAACTTATGGTAATTCCCTCCCTCTCCCTTCCCCATCCCATTTTCACTCTGCCTCCTCTTCCAGCTGCCTATCGCTTCTCATGGTTCTGCCTCCTTCTACTACCCACAGTGCTTTCCCCTTACATTTCTTCTTCACCTTTCCTGCCTATCCCCTCCTTGCTTCCCCTCCCCCACCCCTTGATCTTTCCTCTGATTGGTTTTTCACCTGGCACCTTCCACCCTCTCCCCACCTTCTTTATAGGGCCCCTGCCCCCTCCTCCTTCAGTCCTGACGAATTGACGAAGGGTCTCGGCCCGAAACGTTGACTGCTCGTTGATCTGATGCTGCCCAACCTGCTGAGTTCCTCCAGCATGTTGTACGTATTGATTTGACCACAGCATCTACAATGTACTTTGTGTTTCCTGTTGGATTTGGATCTTTACATCAAAGCAATGTGACAATAGTTTTTGGAATCAGTCAAATATACAAGCCCATTAACCAAATCAGAAGCAACGTCTTAATTAGGAATTCAACCAGCACCAAAACTGAAAAGATGGATTATTACTATTTTTTTTAAAAAGGATAACCAAGAAAATATGCATCATCGGGCAACTGTATTCTTAAATAGCTGAAGGCTGTGTTAGTAATCAACAAAAACAGAAATTGAAAGTTGAGTCCCAGATGCACATGGTATTGCTTCCACTGTTAGATATAGACAAATGAAAGATGTACAATTACTGAGGCACCCCCACACCTGAAAAAAAGTATGCTAATTCTTCTAATTTCAGTGATACATCACATAGTCATCCTACAAGAGAATACAAGAGGATTACTGGAAAAAGTCATCTGGTTCTGATAGGTAGAAACAAATACACACTTATATGTATTAGAAGTTTAATATTTCACTTAAACATGCCAGCAGCTAGTGAAAGAGTAACACCAGTTGTGCAATTTCCAAAGGTTTGTAATATTTTAAACTAGCAAGATTGATGGAGATAGAATCTTATCCATGATTTTATCTTGATAAATTAAGCAACTGAGAAGTTTTTCATTTGATATTGGTAATATGGTTGCTGTTATGACTGAATTGAGTCACTGGAGAGACTTTAAAATTGGATGATATAAATGGTCCTTATTCATCATAACAGATTCTCTTAGTGACCCTCTCAGTAGTTGCCCTGAACTCAAAATGCATTGTTTTTTTAAAAAAAACTCTTAACAACAAAGGTGACAACAGTGTTTCCTTCAAAATCTTGAATCTGACAAATGGTTTCCTGGAGCTTCATTCTTTGTTTACAACGGGAGTAAGCTGCAAACTGTCAAGACAGTTGAAAGTTCAAATGCCTTTGCTGGAACGAAACTCGCGTGCATAATCTAAAAGCTTTGGAGGACAGAACCCAGACACCCAAAATTAATGTAAGGGCAAACTCTTCAGAGTACACTAATATCCCAATGATGATAAAGTAAATATGATTAATGTGAGAGATGATAGTCAAGTATAATCTGGAAGCTTCCAAGCTCTGTCACAATAATGCTAAATAATAAAGATAGTGCTGCCTCGTTTGACATAAGCCAATTAACATACACCTACTACCTCATGCTTGGCTGATGCATATGAGAAAATGTCAGTCACATCAGCTTACAAACTGTATTTCATGAACAGTTACCTATACTCTAAAGAGCATTGAACAAATTTATTCAAAATTTAAAACAAAAGGTTTGGGCTATTAATTCTATTAATAGGAATAAAATGGATTTGTGGCACACCAGATTTAAATGATACTTGGTTTGACCTGTTAATTCTGTAAGATGAATATGGGGCTTTTGGCAAAGTATTCTTGACCTCTGGTGGAGTGAACACAAGTCTGGCTTCGGGTGAAGTTTTCTAGTTGAGAATGAATCAGATCTTAGTGTACAGAGTATACAACAGCTTATTTGTGCATTTTACAATAAGAAAATGAATCTTAAGTTAATATACACACCATATGAACTTTGAATATGAATCTGCACAACCATATATTTGCCAGAGTTTATAATCTGAAAGAAGCTTGTGACAAAAGATTGTATTCATTTATATTACTTGGAAGAAAGAAAGCAGGTTTTACTGGCAACTGTGACTAGGAACACCCTGTCTGAGGCAGGAAGGCATTATAGGTCAATTCTGACCTCTGAGGTTGGCAAGATTTCAGAGTCTATTATTAAGGATGAAATTTCAGGAAGACTTCAAAGTATATGATAATAATCAGCGTGGTTTCGTTAAGGAAAGATCTCCACACGACTTTAGACCACCTGGACAACACAGACATCTAAATCAGGATGCTGTTCATCAACTATAGCTCAACATTTAATACCATCATTCCCACAATCCTGATTGAGAAGTTGCAGAACCTGGGCCTCTGTACCTCCCTCTGCAATTGGATCCTCAACTTCCTAACTGGAAGAACACAATCTGTGTGGATTGGTGATTACACATCCTCCTTTGCTGACGATCAACACTGGAGCACCTCAGGGGTGCATGCTTAGCCCACTGCTCTACTCTCTGTATACACATGACTGTGTGGCTAAGCACAGTTCAAATACCATCTATAAATTTGCTGACAATATAACCATTGTTGGTAGAATCACAGGAGGTGATGACAGGGCATACAGGAGTGAAATATGCCAACTAGTGAATGGTGCCACAGCAACAACCTGGCACACAATGTCAGTAAGACTGAAGAGCTGATCATGGATTTCAGGAAGGGTAAGACGAAGGAACACATACCAAACCTCATAGAGGGATCAAGTGGAGAGAGAGCAGCTTCAAGTTCCTGGGTGTCAAGATCTCTTGAGGATCTAACCTGGTCCCAACATATCGATGTAGTTATAAAGAAGGCATGTCAGCAGCTATACTTTATTAGTAGTTTGAAGAGATTTGGTATGTCAATAAATACACTCAAACTTCTACAGATGTAGGGTGGAGATCATCCTGACAGGCTGCATCACTGTCTGGTATGGAGGGGTTACTGCACAGGACCGAAAGAAGCTACAGAAGGTAGTAAATCTAGTCAGCTCCACCTTGGGTACAAGGCAACAAGTACCCAGGACATCCTTAGGGACTGGTGTCTCAGAAAGGCAGTGTCCATTATTAAGGATCTCCAGCACCCAGCACCCTTTTTTCACTGTTACCATTAGGTAGGGGATACAGAAGCCTGAAGGCACACAGTCAGCAACTCAGGAACAGCTTCTTCCCCTCTGCCATTCGATTCCTAAATAGACATTGAATCTTTGGACACTACCTCATTTATTTTTAAAGATACAGTATTTCTGTTTTTGCATTTTTTTAAAAATCTAGTCAATATAGGTAATTGACTTACTGGTTTATTTATTATTATTTTTTTCTCTGCTAAATTATGTATTGCATTGAACTGCTGCTGTAAAGTTAACAAATTTCACTCCACATGCTGGAGAAAATAAACCTGATTCTGATTCAGTTAGAATTCATTGATTTATCAACCAAATCAAAGGAAAGTATGTGGATGTTACTTGGATTTTCAGAAGGCCTGTGGCAAAGTGCCATACACAAGGCTGCTAACCAAAAGTGCAAAACAATGTTCAGGGCAACTTACTAGCATGGATGGAAGATTGGCTGACTGGAGGGGTCAGAGGGTGGGAATGAAGGGGACTTTCACAGAATCACTACCAATGACTGTGGATGCGAAAAACAAACACGGGATGGTAGTTTGCCTCCCAGGTACAAGGGTCTGCGATGTTTCTGAATGCGTCCACAATATCCTGAAAAAGGAGTTTGAGCAGCCAGAAGACATGGTACATATTGGTACCAATGACACAGGTAGAAAAAGGAAGGAGATCCTGAACTGAACTGGTCAAAGAACACTGAGGTGGTCTACAAGAAGGGTCAGAGCCATCTCTAACATCTGCCAGATGATGCTGAGGATGTTCTATGAGTCTATGGTGGCCAGTGCAATCATGTTTGCTGTTGTATGCTGGGGCAGTAGGCTGAGGGTAGCAGACACCAACAGAATCAACAAACTCATTCGTAAGGCTAGTGATGTTGTGTGGGGGTGGAACTGGACTCTCTGACGGTGGTGTCGGAAAAGAGGATGCTGTCCAAGTTGCATGCCATCTTGGACAATGTCTCCCATCCACTCCATAATGTACTGGTTCGGCACAGGAGTACATTCAGCCAGAGACTCATTCCACTGAGATGCAACACTGAGCGTCATAGGAAGTCATTCCTGCCTGTGGCCATCAAACTTTACAACTCCTCCCTCAGAGTGTCAGACACCCTGAGCCAATAGGCTGGACATGAACTTATTTCCATTTGGCATAATTTACTTATTATTATTTAACTATTTATGGTTTTATATTGCCATATTTCTACACTATTCTTGGTTGGTGCGACTGTAACAAAACCCAATTTCCCTTGAGATCAATAAAGCATGTCTGTCTGTCAAAAAAAGAATGCAGGGAGTTTGGAAGGAAGCCAAAAGGACCTCAAGGGTAGTAATCTTGGGATTTCTGTCTGAGCAATGTGACAGTGAGGACAGGAATAGAATGAGGTAGCAGATAAATACATGGCTGAAGATTCAGATTTAGAAACATAGAAAACCTACAGTACAATACAGACCCTTTGGCCCACAATGCTGTGCTGAACACATATTTACTTTAGAAATTCCCTAGGGTTACTCATTGCCCTCTATTTTTCTAAGTTCCATATACTTATCCAGGAGATTTTTTTTAAAAACCCTCTCGTATACATCTCCATCACTGTCACCGGCGGCCTATTCCATGCACTCACCACTCTCTGCATTTTATATTTTAAAAAAAACCTACCCCTGTCATCTACTCTCTACTTACTTCCAAGCACCTTAAACTATGCCCTCTCATGATAGCCATTTCAGCCCTGGGAAAAATCCTCTGACTATCCACACAATCAATGCCTCTCATCATCTTATATACCTCTATCAGGTCACCTCGCATCCTTCGTCACTCCAAGGAGAAAAGGCCGAGTTCACGCAACCTATTATCATTTCTGGGTTGAAATCCATCTGCCACTTCTCAGCCCAGTTTTGCATCCTGTCAATGTTCTGCTATAACCTCTGACAGCCTCCACACAATCCACAACACCCCCAACCTTTGTGTCATCAGCAAATTTACTAACCCATTCCTTTAACTTCCTCATCTGGGTCATTTATAAAAATCACAAAGAGGAGGGGTCCCAGAACAGAACCCCTGAGGCACACCACTGGACACTGACTTCCATGCAGAACATGACCCATCTACAACCACTCTTTGCCTTCTGTGGGCAAGCCAGTTCTAAATCCACAATGCAAGGTCCCCATGGATCCCAAACCACCTCATTTTCTCAATAAACCTTGCATAGGGTACCTTATCAAATGCCTTGCTAAAATCTATATACACTACATCTACTGCTCTACCTTCATCAATGTATTTAGTTTAATCAGGCTCGTAAAGCACGACCTGCCTTTGACAAAGCTATGCTGACTATTCCTAATCATATTGTGCCTCTCCAAATGTTCACAAATCCTGCCTCAAGATCTTTTCCATCAACTTACCAACCACTGAAGTAAGACTCACTGTCCGATAATATCCTGGGCTATCTCTACTCCCTTTCTTGAATAAGGGAACAACATCTGCAACTCTCCAATCCTCCGGAACCTCTCTTGTCTCCATTAATGATGCAAAGATCATTGCAAGAGGCTCAGCAATCTCCCCCCACCATCTCCCAAAGTAGCCTGGAGTACATCTCGCCCAGCCCCGGAGACCTAACCAACTTGATACTTTCCAAAAGCTCCAGCACATCCTTTTTCTTAATGTCTATATGCTCAAGCTTTTCAATCTGCTTTAAATCATCACTACAATCCCCAAGATCCTTTTCCACAGTGAATACTGAAGCAAAGTATTCATTAAGTACCTCTGCTATCTCCTCCGGTTCATTACACACTTTTCCTCTGTCACACGAGTGGTCCTATTCTCTCACATCTTATCCTCTTGCTCTTCACATTCTTGTAGAATGTCTTGGGCTTTTCCTTAACACTGCTTGCCAAGGTCTTATGGCCCCTTCTGGCTCTCCTAATTTCCTCCTTAAGCTCCTTCCTATTAGCCTTATAATCTTCTAGATCTCTAACATAACCTAGCTCGCTGTACCTTTTGTGAGCTTTTTCTTCTTGACTAGATTTATTACAGCCTTTGTACACCATGGTTCCTGTACCCTACCATAACTTATTTGTCTCATTGTACCACACAAATATCCCCTGAACACTTGCCACTTTTTTTGTACTTTTCCCTGAGAACATCAGTTTCCAATTTAAGCTTCCGATTTCCTGCCTAATAGCCTCATTATTCCCCTTACTCCAATTAAATGCTTTTCTAACTTGTCTGTTCCTATCTCTCTCCAATGCTGTTGTAAAGGAGATAAAATTATGATCACTTTCTCCAAAATGCTCTCCCACTGAGAGATCTGAATCTAAAATCTCCCATCATGACAACTCTTATTATTACAGATTTCCAGGATCTATTTCCCTATCTGCTCCTCAATATCCCTGTTACTATTAAGTGGTCTATAAAAAAACACTTAGTGGAGTTATTGACCCCTTCCTGATTTTAATTTCCCAAATATCGACTGGCATCTCCCTGGAGCAAGGGGTTTAGATGGGGTGGAGTTTGTTAGGTGTGTCCAGGAAGGTTTCTTGACACAATATGTAGATAAGCCTACGAGAGGAGAGGCTATACTTGATTTAGTATTAGGAAATGAACCTGGTCAGATCCTTACGATCCTGATTGAATTTTTTGAGGATGTCACTAAGCAAGTTAATGAAGGAAGAGCAGTGGATGTAGTGTATATGGATTTCAGCAAGGCATTTGATAAGGTACCCCATGCAAGGTTTATTGAGAAAGTAAGGAGGCATGGGATCCAAGGGGACATTGCTTTGTGGATCCAGAACTGGCTTTTTAAGAAAATATTATTTATTTATTAAATTTTTGAAATTACAAAGAATAAATGTGGTGATAAAATAGTAAGGAAAATAATATTAACCTTCCCCCCCACCCCCAAACCCTTATCTAAAGAAAGAAAAAAAAGGAAAGAGAAAGATTGCCTGGATATCGGAGGATCCCCACATGCTCCATGGAGTTCAAAATAATTTTGATATTTATTTTTACTTTCCCCAATTACTATAATTTTATCTTCAAAGGACCTACGTATTTAATCCTATCTTTTGTAAGTATGGGAACCAAATTTTCAAAAATATATCATATTCATTTCTTAGATTATACGTAATTTTTTCAAGTGGAATACAACTATGTATTTCATTATTCCAATGATCCATAGTTAAATATAAATCAGATTTCTAAGTAACTGCAATAACTTTTTTGGCTACTGCCAATGCAATTTTTATAATTTTTTTATGATACTTATTCAACTTAAGTTTCGTTATTGTCCCTTCAATGTCTCCTAATAAAAATAATAGCGGACTATGTGGGAGTTATACTCCAATAATTTGTTCCAATAAGTCTTAAATTTATCCAAAATGGTTGAATTTTAAAACAAGACCAAGTAGAATGTAAAAAAGTACCAATTTCTTGATTACATCGAAAACATTGGTCAGACATATTTGAATTTAATCTATTTATTTTCTGTGGTGTTATATATAATTGATGTAAAAAATTATATTGTATTAATCTAAGTCGAACATTTATTGTATTTCTCATACTATCAGAACATAATCTTGACCAGTTTTTTCCATCAATTTTAACATTCAGATCAGATTCCCATTTTTGTCTTGATTTATGAATTCCTAATTTAATTGTCTGCTTTTGAATCAAATTATACATACAAGATGTAAATTTTTTAATTTTTCCTTTCTGAATTAATATTTCTATTTCACTAGGTTTTGGCATCAACATTGTTTGTCCCAGCTTTTCTCGTAAATAGGCTTTTAATTGAAAATAACAAGAGTGTTATTTGATATTTTATATTTATTTTTTAATTGATCAAACGACATCAATATACCTCCTTCAAAACAATTACCTATATATTTAATCCCCTTTTGGAATCAATTATGCAAAAGTTTATTATCCATTGTAAATGGAATAAGCCTATTTTGAATTAAAGTTCTTTTTGCTAATAAAGATTTTTTATCTCATCGTCCATATTTACCTTATTCCATAAATCAATCAAGTGTCTTAATATAGGAGATTCTTTTTTTCCCCATACCCATTTGGATTCCCATTTATATATAAAATCTTCTGGTATATTTTCTCCTATCTTATCTATCTTATCTTATCCAGAACTGGCTTGCCCACAGAAGGCAAAGAGTGGTTGTAGACGGGTCATATTCTGCATGGAGGTCGATCACCAGTGGAGTGCCTCAGGGATCTGTTCTGGGACCCCTAATCTTTGTGATTTTTATAAATGACCTGGATGAGAAAGTGGAGGGATGGGTTAGTAAGTTTGCTGATGACACAAAGGTTAGAGGCGTTGTGGATAGTGTGGAGGGCTGTCAGAGGTTACAGTGGGTCACTGATTGGATGCAAAACTGGGCTGAGAAGTGGCAGATGGAGTTCAACCCAGATAAGTGTGAAGTGGTTCATTTTGGTAGGTCAAATATGATGGCAGAATATGGTATTAATGGTTATACTCTTGGCAGTGTGGTGGATCAGAGAGATCTCGGGGTCCAAGTTCATAGGACGCTCAAAGCTGCTGCGCAGGTTGACTCTGTGGTTAAGACGTATGGTGTATTGGCCTTCATCAATCGTGGAATTGAATTTTGGAGCCAAGAAGTAATGTTGCAGCTATATAGGACCCTGGTCAGACCCCACTTGGAGTACTGTGCTCAGTTCGGGTCACCTCACTACAGGAAGGATGTGGAAGCCATAGAAAAGGTGAAGAGGAGATTTACAAGGATGTTGCCTGGATTGGGGAGCATGCCTTATGAGAATAGGTTGAGTGATCTTGGCCCTTTCTCCTTGGAGTGACAGAGGATGAGAGGTGACCTGATAGGAGACCATAGGAGTTCCACCAATAGCTTTTCCATTTCTCTCTCCTCGGAGTTCCCAAGAATGCCTGCAATCATCATGTCATCTGCAGATATAAAGTAGGTGTCCAAACATTTCTATCTCCACTCATGGTCTACAAACAAATTATGCACAATTCTATCACTTGGCCCATAGATTTCATTACAATGGTAATCCAAATGTTCTTAATGTTACCAGAGTACCCACTCCTACTATCCCCTCAGGCAGCATGTTCCAGACTTCAGTCATCCTCTGGTTAAAAATATTCTTCCTGTGTTTCCATACAAGATAGAAAAAGGCATTCAGCTTATGAGTCTGTCGGTTTTGAAAGCATTCCCACTCCCCTCTAAATGTTTGTGTATACTATTCTCCCCATATTCCAAATGTCCAGATCCAAAGAATGCAGAGGAGATTTACAAGGATGTTGCCTGGATTGGGGAGCATGCCTTATGAAAACAGGTTGAGTGAACGCGGCCTTTTCTTCTTGGAGCAACGGAGAATGAGGGGTGACCTGATAGAATTGTATAAGATGATGAGAGGCATTGATCATGTGGATAAGCAGGGCTAAAATGGTTGCTACAAGAGGACACAGGTTTAAGCTGCTGGGGATTAGGTACAGAGGAGATGTCAAGTTTTTTACTCAGAGTGGTGTGTGTGCGGAATGGGCTGCCGGCAATGGTGATGGAGGCAGATACGATAGGGTCTTTTAAGAGACTTTTGGATAGGTACATGGAGCTTAGTAAAATAGAGGGCTATAGGTAAGCCTAGTAATTTCTAAGGTAGGGACATGTTCAGCACAACTTTGTGGGATGAAGGGCCTGTATTTGTGCCATAGGTTTTCCCTGTTTTCATGAAATATGAGGGCAAACTAGCCAATAATAGAAAGTAGGATACCAAAACTTTTTTCAGTTATATAAAGAGTAAATGGGAGGAGAGAGTTGATATTGGACCACTGGAAAATGATGCTGGTGAAGTAGTAATGGGGGATAAGAAATGGCAGATGAACTTAAATGGGTACTTTGCATCTGTTTTCTCTGTGGAAGACACTAGCAGGATGCCAGAGGTCCATGTGTGTCACAGAACAGGAGTGAGTGTCATTGCTTATAAAGGAAAAGGTGCACAGCAAACTGAAAGGTCTTAAGGTGGGTAAGCCACCTGGACCAAATGAACTACATCCCAGAGTCCTGGAAGAGGTTGCTGAAGAGATAATGGATGCATTGGTTGTGATCTTTTGAGAATCATTAATGATTAAGTCAGTCAAAGTCAGCATGGTTTCTGCAAGGGAAATCATTGCCTGACAAATCTGTTGGAGTTCTTCAAGGAAGGACCAAGCAGAATGGACAAAGAAGAGGCAGTGGATGGCATTTTTGGATTTTCAGAAGGGATTGGGTAAGATGCCACACACGAGGCTGCTTAATTAGATAAAATCCTATGATGTTACAGGAAAGATACTGACATGGATAGAGGAAAGGCTGACAGGCAGGAGGCAGTGAGTGGGAAAAAAAGGGGCCTTTTCTGATTGGCTACCAGTGACAAGTGGTGTTCTTCAAGGGCCAGTATTGGGGCCACTACTTTTCACATTGTTTGTCATTGATTTGGATACTGGAATTGATGGCTTTGTGGCAAAGTTTGTAGATGATACAAAGGTAGGTGGAGGGGTAGGTAGTGCTAAGGAAGCAATGCGATTGCGGCAGGAATAAGACAAGTTGGAAGAATGTGCAAAAAAAAGGCAAATGGAATATAGTGTGAAATTTAGGATAATGAATTTTGGTAAAAGGAACAATAGCGCAAACTATTATCTAAATGAGAAGATTCAAACATCACAGGTTGAGTCTGAGGTAAAAAAGGCAAATGCAATGTTAGCATTTATTTCAAGGGGAACAGAATATAAAAGCAAGGAGGTAATGCTGAGCCTTTATAAGACACCAGTCAGGTCGCACTTGGAGTATGGTCAACTGTTTTGGGATGTGTTGTCATTGGAAAGAGTCCCAAGGAGTTTCTTGAGGACGATTCCAGGAATGAAGGGGTTAACATGAGAGCAGCATGAAACCCCCCTTCTTCTAGGGTATCTCAGGAAATGGCTAGTTAGCCCTCGCTGGCAGTCTCCCAAGTCATCGCTGAGAAATCCACCACTTCCCAGCCTCGTATATCTCGGATACACACACTCCGGTCCTGCCAAATCCGTAAGATTAGGATGTCTTGCCCACCAAGCCCCAGTTTGTGTGAATACTGTTTGATTTGCTGCCATTACACAGGAAATAACAGATCATTAATGGCATACAATTAAAAGGAATACATTTATAAATATTAACTAAAGAGTTACTAGGGAAAACAAAACAAAAATGGCACATTATAACTAAACAGTCAAATCTTCCAAAAGTCATTTTAACCAAACCCCAGTAGACTCCCACACCTTGCTCCATTGAATCACTGTTTCATCCGGATAGAACCCTACAACCAGTTCTCTCCAGTGTCTTCTCTCCATCTCCTGCATAACAAAGTCCAAGACTCCCACCAGTGCCGAGCACAAAAAACCCCACTCCCGCAACCTTTTCTTCTGATTGGATGACCCACATTCTTAAGCACTCCTCATCTCTAAGACTATGCCCTCCGATCCTAGATTCCCCAACATTCTCTCCCAATAGCCATCTTCAAATGTTTGCACAAATTAGGCATGTCATCTAAAACTGACTTCTGCAGATGCACAGTAGAGTGGAATCTGACTGGTCGCATCACAACTGGTATGAAATCACTTGTGCCCAAGAACAGGGAGGCCTATAAATAATGGTGGATACAGCCTTGATCACAGAAATAAAAAGTGCTCCCCACCATTTAGCACATCTACAAAGAGTGCTGCCACAAAAAAACAGCATCCGACATCATGAATCCCCACCATCCAGGCTACGCTCTGTTCTCACTGCTACCATCGCAAAAGAGACTTGGGTCCCATACCACCAGGTTCAGGAAGTTAACTCAACCATCAGGCTCCCTATCAAGCGTGGAAAACTATACTCATCACAACACTGAACTGATGACTGAACACAAACTATGGACTCACTTTCTAGAATTCTACAACTCGTTCTTAATGTTACTATTTATTAGTTTTCTTTTGTATTTTCCACTTGTTCTTTTGCGCTTTGGTTGCTTGTCAGCCTATTTTAGTTTTCCACTGATTCTACTGTATTTCTTTATCCTACTGTGAATGCCTGCAAGAAATGAGTCTCAGGGCAGTCTTTTGTATCATATATATACTTTGATAATAAATTTACTTTGAACTTTGATGTTTGAGACAAGCCACTAACCAACTGACAAGTTAAGACTTATTCAATTCAGTCTGCAGCTGTATATATTGTCCCACCAGTATCTGGTGACAAATGATTCTAAAACTTAAAAGGATCCATCTGCTTATATTGGGAGAAGTGGCAGAGAATTATGTGCTGGACATGGAGGCTGGTGGGGTGGTCAGCGAGAACAGGAATCCTATCCCTGGTAGGGTGGTGATAGGATGCAGTAAAGAGCAGCCATGCGTGAAATGGAAGAGATGCGGTTGAGGGCAGCGTTGATTGTGGAGGAAGGTTTTCTTTGAAAACAGAGGACATCTCATTCATTCTCGAATGAAAAGCCTAATCCTGAGAGCCGATGTGACGAAGACAGAGGAACTGAGAGAAGGATATGTCATTTTTACAAAAAAAGGGTGCGAAGAGATATAGTCCAGGTAGCTTCGAGAGTCCATGGGCTTATAATAGACATCAGTAGATAAGCTGTTTCCAGAGATAGAGTAAGATCGAGAAAGGGGAGGAAGGTGTCAGAAATGAACCAGGTACTTTCCACTTGGCATGATTAACTTATTATTTAATTATTTATGACTTTATATTGCTATATTTCTTCACTATTCTTGGTGTGGCTGTAATGAAACCCAATTTCCCTCGGGAATTTGAGGACCGGGTGGAAGTTGGAGGCAAAGTTGATGAAGTCAATGAACTCCACATGGGTGCAAGAAGCAGCACCAATGCAGTCATCAATGTAGTGCAGGAAAAGAGGGGGAGTCATACCAGAGTAGGTTTGGAACAAAGACTGCTCTGTATAGCTGACAGACAGGCATAGCTGGTACCCATGCGAGAGCCCATGGATAGATGTTTTGTTCAAAGGAAGTGGGAGGAGCCAAAGGAGAAGCTATTAAGGGTGAGGACAAGTTCTGCTAGACAGTAGAGTGGTGGTGGAGGGGAACTGGTTGGGTCTGGTGTCCAAAAAGAAACAGCTTTTGAGGCCTTCCTTTTAGTGGGTGGGGGTGTATAGGGACTGGACATCCATGAAAATATGATGGGGGCCAGGGAACCTGAAATCATTGAAAAGATCCAGAGCACGTGAAGTGTGATGGATGTAGGTAGGAACAGAATGGACTGAACTGGGGGGCGGGGGGGTGCCGGGGGGAGATGAAAACAAGAGTCGAAATATGCAGATATGAGTCCACTGGGGCAGAAACGAGCTGAAACAATGGGTCTACCTGGACAAGCAGGTTTGTGGATCTTGGCTAGGAGGTTGAAACGGGAGGTGTGGGAAATATGAAGTTGGTGGCAGTGGATGGAGATTCCCCAGAGACAATAAGGTCAGTGATGCTGTAGGAGACAATGGCTTGGTGCTCCTTAGTGGGATCCTGTTCAAGGGTAGGAGGAGGTGTCTGAGAGTTGTCACTGGGCCTCAGCAAGATCGAGGTCAGTCCATCAGACTACTACAGCACCTGCTTTATCTGTGGGTTTGATGGTGAGGTTAGGATTAGAGTGGAGGGAGTGGAGAGCAGAGTGTTTGGAAGGAGTGAGGTTAGAATTGGAGAAGGGAGTATTGAAGACTGGACAGTTGATGTCTCATTGGCAGTTGTCAATGAAAAGTTCCACAGTAGGCAGAAGACCAGGGTGCGATGTCCAGGAAGAGGAGGGTTGAATTAGGGAGAAGGGGTCATTGGTGCAGGATGAAGAGAGAAGGCTCAGAGATAGAGGTGGCAGAAAAAAAGCTCAGCGTCATGGCGGGCGTGGAACTTGCTGAAGTGTGGGCACCGGGGGACAAAGGTGAGGGCCTTACTGAGGTCAGAACATTCTGCCTCAGAAGGAAGGTCAGAGGGAATGGTAAAGCCAGCACAGATGAGTGCTGGGATCAGAGGTTGGAAGGGGGTTGGTAGTGTCTGAGAAGGGAGGTTTGGGGTGCTCAGGAATGGTGGGGTGAGAGGAATGTCAAGTCTCCAAACATCTAAGAGCTAGCGGTGGGACCCGAGAGAGACAAGACTGCAGAATGGTGGTGGGGGAAGGGGAGACGGGGGTTCCAGCAGCAGTACTCACATCCTTCCTCACATTGGCGGCACTGCAATGGAAACAGCAGACAAACTGCAGGCAGTTTGAAACTCCTAGGAGTGTACATCTCACACAACCTCATGTTCCCGGAACATATTCTACATAATTAGGAAAACACACAATACCTCTACTTTAAGAAGGCTGAAGAGAACTGGACTGTGTACATCTGTACTCATGTCAAATGTAGTAGATATGCAGTAGCAAGCATATTAATATGCTTCATTGCATGGTATAGAAACTGCACTGTGGTAGACAGGAAGGGTCTACAATGGGTAGTTAAAACTCCCCAATGCATACCCAGCACCAGCCTACATGCCATCAAGGACATATTTACAGAAAGATAACCAAAAAGGACAAGCAACATCATGAAGGATCGAACCCACACCATTCACGGACTGTTTGTCCAACTCCCATCAAGAAGGAGGCTACGTTAGTAATCAAGCCAGGATCACCAGATTCAAAAACAGTTACTTTCCCCAAGCAGTAAGGCTGCTAAAACACTTCCACTCCCTCACACATCCACACTTCCCTACCATCACTACTTTATCATTTCCTGCCAGTCACTTATGTGCAGATACTCCTATGCTGAGTGTCATTTAATTAGTATACAACCAAACTATGTATATAAGCCACTAGACAACTGGGTGACCTGTTGGGGCACCCTTTGAGAGAAAGGTAGTGTAGTCTGATATGATGTGCTTTGGAAATTAAAGAAAAACTCGTTTATTAAAGAATTAAGACACATAGCAAAACAAATATAGCTCCTCGTTTAACGAAGGACACTTTTGATGACAACATTTCTAGTTGATCTGCCACCCTTCAAGAACACTCTAATGTTTTCATTTCTTTTTCCCTGGCTTAAAGCCACATACCGCTGACCATGCTGGAATACCGGTTTTTCCAGATAAATCAACACCTTCTCCATGGTTTGGCCTTGCGCCTTATGTATAGTCATAGCAAAGCATGACTGTATCGGGAACTGCATCTGCTGAAGAGGGACATCTTCCCCTTCTGATAAATTGAGAGTAATTCCTGGGATCATGACAAGGTCATTATTGAACGCACCAATGTTTCTTTGCTATGATGAGATTGTTGTGCAGTTCTTCCACCATCATTCACTTTCCATTGCAAAGCCTTGGTGGATCCAAGTTCCTCATTGAAATAATGGGAGATCCCCTCTTGAATTCCAGTTTATGTGGCGGCAATCCAGCGAGTTCGACCAAATCAAGGAATTTTGTTGGAAAATGAGTGGTGTTAGCTCCTTCACTTATGGCATTGAAGGAACAGTATTCTTTCATGATTCCAGGGAAGCGTCTAATGCATGTGAAGTTTATTTTTCGCATCATTTCACTGAGGGGAACCAAGATAGAGTTCCTCGAGAACAGTTCTGCAGGATTGTCAAATGTTGGGTAGATGAAATCAATGCATTCTTCCATAGCTTTTGCTGGCAGAATCATATCTTCAGGTAATTCGATTTCATTTTCACTTTTCTGAATTTTTTCAATATTTTTATTAATTACTTGCATAGACAAAAATATATTATGGAAACAGAAACAAGGTTAAGTGCCCCATATCTATGTATAGTAAGTTAACCTTAATAGTGAAAAGATATATTTTATTCTAATCTAAATCAAAATCCCATAAAAGCAAGAGAAAAAATAAACAGCTGCTTGGTTAAAAGAAAAGAGAAAAAAAATCTTGGACATATAGTCGTAAATTCAAACGTATAGTAGCCATCATCATTGCTGAACAAGTCGAAGATTGTGAAAGTAGTTCCAAAGGTCCCCATAACATGAAAAAATCTTCTCTAGGTATAGAACACCTAATCTTCTCTAGATTTAAACATGACATAACCATATAACAATTACAACATGGAAACAGGACATCTCAGCCCTTCTAGTCTATGCCGAACGCTTACACTCACAAATTAACATCAATCAACCAATGGGCATGAGTAGGTGGAACGGCATCTTTCCATTTAAGCAACAAAACTTCTGGCTAAAAGAGAAAGAAAAGCCAAAATATGCAAATCATTTGGCTTAAGAGTAAAATCATTTCCCCCAGCAATGTCAAACAAGGCAGTCAGAGGGTTGGGTTTAAAGTTTACTTTAAAAAGCTCCGAGAAAATTTGAAATACTACATTCCAAAATTTATCAAGCCTTGGGCAGGACCAAAACATATGAATTAGAGAGGCCTCTTCAACATTACACCTATTACAGTATGGAGAAAAATCTGAGTAAAAATGAGAGAGCTTATCTTTAGTCACATAGGCTCTATGAACCACTTTAAATTGTACATGAGAGTGATGCACACATAATGAAAAGGTATGAACAAGTTTAAAAATTTCATTCCAAGTACCCTCATCAATTGAAATCTGGATGTCTTGTTCCCAGAGATTTTTAATTTTGTCTGATGGAATGTTTCTCATTGCCAACAACATACTATAAATATTAGAAATAGATCCATTATGAAAAGATTTCAGAGTAAAAATTGTATCAATTAGATTCTTATCTGGACATTTAGGAAATGTATGAAGTTGAGAACACAAGAAGTCTCTAATTTGTAAATATCTAAAAAAGTGAGCTTTACAAAGGTTACATTTAGTAGATAGTTGATCAAATGAGGAAAGACTATCTCCCACAGATCCTGAAAACATTTAATACCTAGTCTACTACACTCTTTAAAAACATCAGCCAAAGAAGGTTTAAAAAAATTTAGAAAACATGGGACTAGAGTGAAAAACCAAATATCCCTAAGAATTTTCTAAATTGTAACCAAATCATCAACAAATGTTTAACTACATAATTATCAGTTAAATTACTTAAGGATGGAGGAATTGAAGAAGAGAAATAATAGAAAATTTATTAACAGAATTAACTTCTGAAGAAACCCAAACTGGACAGTCATCACAACTAATATAACCAAAACTAACATAGCATATGTTGCCTGCCCAGCAGTAAAACCTAAAATTAGGTAGGGCTAATCTCCCATTTGTTTTAGTTTCTAAAGATGAACTTTGTTTAATCAGGGGGTTTTATTCTTCCATAAATAAGATGATACAATCGAGTCCAAAGAGTCAAAAAACGATTTAGGAATCATTTTTCTCAAACTTGTTTCCACCAACATCCAATAAGAACTCAAAATATCGTCCTTCTCCCTCGCTCAATCACATGCTTCTCTTCAATTAACTTGATAACTATCCTACATATGGAGAAGCTTTATGTATGAATTCTCCATATCAGCATCACTTCCATGTTTCACAACTGGTAGAAGCTGACGGAAATCGCAACAGCAAATGGTTAATACCCCCGAAGGCCTCATTCTTGCCACATACATCACAAACAGTCCGGTCCACTGCTTCGATGCTCTCCCTCCTGGTCATGGGGCACTCATCCCAGACAATAAGCCTCGCACTTTGAAGTAAATTTGCAGCATTGGTGTTTTTAAATCAATGTTACAAAGGGCATTTTCATTGACTTTGAGGGGTATTTTGAATCTTGAATGCACTGTCCTACCATCAGGTATCAATGTTGCTGCAAAACCTGATGATGCTACAGCAATAGCAACACCTCTTTCCCCCCTAACTTTAGCGAGGATCAAGTTGATGATAAATGTCTTGCCCATTCCGCTTGGTGCTTCAATGAAAATCATTTACGAGAGATTCCTTTCCAAGCAGTTGCACACACATTCATATACTTTGCTCATTATTTAGTAGGGGCTCCTTCTGTGAAACAAATTCCTGCTGTTTGTCTCTGTGCAGTTCACGCAACAGTTCCAGATTGCCAGTACTTTGAGTAATTGTACTGTTTTTTGGTGTTGACAAGTTATATTCCTCAAGTGTTTTGCCCAAGTTCTCAAGTTTCTCTTGGAAATACAGAACAGCTTGTCCACGATGCCTCTCATCGATCATATTAGGATCACTGATAGTTCTCCTCTCCATTTATAAGAAATCTTCAGACATTGCATTCTTGAACCGGTTCCATAATTGCTGTGGATTGTTGATTTCAGTGTTAGCAAGACAACGAACAAATCTCTCATTGCTCTGGGCATTCTTGTTCTCTCTGCTTCTTCCATAGTTTGCTACCAATGATCATCAGCTTGCAACAATCCTCTCTCTCTGCAAATGTCTTTGAATGATGGTAGGATATCTCCATCATGTGCTCTCAATGATTCGAAAGATACTGGTCCCTTTATGTGATGAAGAAGTCGTCTCAAATAGTAGAAGTCACCACTTCGTGGAGAAATGGTATACACTCGACCCAGAACATTTGCTTTAAAAATCCCAGAGCACTCCTCCACTCTTTTCCCCATTCTCCTTCTTTCCCATCTCTTATTAGTCCAAGTATGGAATCTGGGAATATCCGGATAGTACAGGGTTCTTGCAAATGGATTGCCAGTGCAAAGATCCAGGAATTCCGCTAAAGTAGTTCTTGCCATATCATTATCCAGTTGCACAGCAACATCATCTCAAAAGAATACTTGATGCTGTTGGGGAAGGTGCACTTGAAGGCGAACAACGGCTGGTTCCCTCTCCTGAATTGGAAATCCAAGTACTGATCCAACAGCTTCAGAGGGCCCGATATATCTGCCTGTCAAATACTATGATTTCTGTGATCATTTCAAAAACTGCCCGATCACTCAAAAGTGGAAGCGGCGCTGTGAGCATGTGTCTTGGCATCACGTCCCGATTTCAATGATGGCGGATCTGTTCTCGGGTGAAAACGGGGCAGTTGATTTTGGTGAATGAACTATTTTGTACAAATATATAACCCTGAATTTTGCCTGCATTCTGTAAGTTAGCACATTTTAAGTCGATTTGGCCAAAAATAGTGCCACTATAATGCACCGTTTGCGCTAATTGTAGAGAAATGTATGGCATGCACTTTGGTAGAAGGAATAAAGGTGCAGGCTATTTTCTAAACATGGAGAAAATCCAGAAATCAGAGGTGCAAAGGAACTTGGAACTCCTCAAGCAGGGTTCCCTTAAGGTTAATGAAGGGTGATCTTATTGAAACCTATCGAATGGTGAAAGGCATTGATAGAGTGGATGTGACAAGGATATATCATAAAGTAGGAGAGTCAAAGACCAGAGAACATAGCCTCAAAATAAAAGGGCTGATGAGGAGCAATTTCTTTCACCAGAGTGGTGAATCTGTGGAAATCCATTGCCCAATGCAGCTGTGGAGTCCAAGTGTTTATGTATATTTCAGGCAGAGGTTGAGGGATACAGGGAGAAGGCACGAGATTGGGGCTGAGAGGAAAACTGGATCAGCCATGATGAAATGGCAGAGCAGACTTGATGGGCCAATTGGCCTAATCCTGCTCCTGTACTTATGGTTTTAACTTGTCAGTTAAGTCTGGGGTCAGGAAGGCAAATGCAACGTTAGCATTCATTTCGAGAGGACAACAATACAAAATGCCTCTCCTCCATCAGTTATATGAAAGATCCATGAAAGGACCTTACAATTTTGCTTTTTTTCCCCCCATTTTCTAAAATATTTATTACAAGTCATTTTTTCTGTGCACTACACTGCTTCTGTCAAATTTCATGACCTATGTCAGTGGTAATTGAAATTGGATTTATTGAATATACCCAAAATAAAATGAATCCCAGGGTTGCATATGTGCACTTTGATAATAAATTCACTTTGAACTCTAAATTAAACACACTAATGTCCAGAATTTCTGGACATATAATGAGAAAACTACATTGTCAGATTTTGTGAATAAAACATGGAGTCACTTCATGTGCTTAACGAAAGGCACAGCCCTTGCTTCCATTATGAACAAATCAAAAACAGTCACCTTACACTGATGTCATTGTCAGACACCATCTCCTAAAGTGAGCACAACTCAATGATTCTGTTTTTGAATTATGTAGAACTGTTTCTATAATGAACAATGTGTCATCTCTCACCCATTACATTACCCTACCACACCAATAATAGCACTTAACTGTATGACATCACTGTACATGACAAATAGTGTCCATATTTTGTGTGCCTTTGTCCTGTGGATCCAGATCAGAATTCTAGAAGGATACTTCAGGTACACAAACAATTCAATTGCTCTTAACAATCAGAATTTTAATATATCAGTTATTCAGCACACAATCTATGCCATGATTATATTTTCAGCATTATATATAATGATAGCAAAATATATAATGATTACACATTTCTTGACAAATCTATTAATAATTATATTGCACCATTTTTATGCTATACTTGCAAACCTTACATAATGAAGAGCTAAATGTTTTTTTTCCCCAAAATGATCAACCCATTGCCTTATTTGAATGCCTTTTAGCAGCTCCAGTGTAAATGGATAATTTCCAAGGACTACAATAAGCTTGTTCATTTTGTCCCTGAAGAAGTCGAAAATTTTGAAGAACAGATGGAACTCAAATTCCTCTCCTTGCAGAAGGTGTAACACCAAACATCAGTCTATCAGGTTCTTGAATTCTGTGCTTTTATAGTTGCACATACCAATACACAATTTGCAGTGAACATATATCCAAATAAGAGCATCAAGCTTACAAACACCATTCAGGAGTATAACCTTCTACTTCAAACAACCAGCACTTTGGTACGAATCTCAGTAGTTCTGGAGGAATTCATGGACACATGAAAATACAAAAGGGAATGTCATCTATAAAATACATGTTACAATCCATACTTAACTGCCCTTACAAGTGGAGTTTTCTGCTAATACTATTTGAAAAAAAAATTCTGCTTTAAGGCAACTCTGAGCGTTCTTACCTGAACAAAGCTGCTCAATCTTTGTATAGTTTAAACATACAGTATCATTAATCCAGGCCATGATGTCATGCCGGCTCATATTCTCACTGGTTACTGATGTTGAATAAACATTAACAGCCATTCCCCAGCTGGAAAATAAAAATGAAATAAATTTTAAAACATATTTGGTCTGTTATCAGTATTCAAAATACAGGTTTCCCCCACTAGCCGAAGGTAGAGCATTCCTATGAAACGGTTTGTAAGCTGGAAGGTTGTAAAGTGAATAAGCAATTACCATTTATTAATATGGGAAAAATTTGTGAGCGTTGCCAGACCCAAAACCTACAAAATCATGCCAACACATAAAACCTAAAATAACAGTAACATATAGTAAAAGCAGGAATTATATGATAAATACACAGCCTAAATAAAGTAGAAATATTTTCCTGCAATCATTGCAGAACTGTAGCGTAGCGAAAAACTCACTACATAGCGGAAGCAGTCTCTCCAGTAACCTTTAAGCTATGAAGCTGCCAAATCATACCAAATAACTAAAATACACAGCCTATATAAAGTAGAAATAATGTACAGTGTAGTTTCACTTAGCAAAAACGGGAAAACAGCGAGCATACTGATGATGGTACGTTAGTCTGAGTCATCTGAGGTTGGGGTGCTCGGCGATTTTTTCCCCAATAAATTGCCATTTCATCACAGTTGAACACTTGCTTATACGAATAACCACCTTCTGTAATTATTTTCTTCAGTTCTGCTGGGAACTTCTCCGCAGCTTCAGTATCAGCTGAAGCACTCTCTCCAGTAAACTTTAAGCTACGAAGCTGCCCTCGCCTCAGAAACCGATCAAACCACCCATGACTACCTTTAAATTCCACTTTTGCAACACTGTCATCACCACCATCCAGTGCCTTCTGTTTCAGCTTATTAAAAAGACTGATTTCTCCTTAAGTATAAGATAACTTAACGAAACACCACACTTTGTACACCCATCAATCCAATCAAGCAATAGACTTTCCATTTTATCTATTTTTGGATGCCGGCTAAAAGAGACCATTTTGCTATGAGCAGAACCAACAGTAACATCGGCAGCTTTCAAGATTCTTTCGCTCTGCGTATAAATACTGTAGTGCGAATGGTGGACGCAGGCAAATTCAACATGCGGACACTGTCTTTACGTCATTCACCACGATCGAAGTGTAAAACTAGACATTATTAAGTGCTAAGTGTAACACCCCGACGTGCTCGTTTAAGCTTTTCCAATACCTTAGAACTCATCTTGCTAACAGATGCAGAAAGTAAATCAACATAAAGCACAGATGCTCACAGGCACATGTTTAAGCAATGATGGCTAGAATGCAGTTCCGGGGGAGGAGCTTGGCTGCTCGGGTCATGCACTATCTTTTTTAGTAACAGTGAAAACACCTTCTGTTAGTGAAAACAGGTAATTAATGTAGGTCTTTCGTAACAGCGAGGTGTCGTAAAGCGAACGTTCGAAAAATGGGGGCCACTTTGCCTTCCTTGTCTAGATGCAACATTAATTGGAAAATGAGATAGTTTGCCACCACTACACCAATATTTTACTGCAACACCAGTGATGAAGAAGCGTTGTATGGAATTTTTACTAAAAAACACCTAGTTAAAAAAAATTTTTTATTAATGTTACATTTTCAAAGGCAACAAACCAATTTTAAAACAGGAAATAAAGTTTGATTAAATCCATTAAATATCTTTACAAGAGCATCATCACCAATTCATTTCTTTCTGACCAATGAATATGAATATAACTTCAAAATACCCAAAATCAAATATTGAACAGTCGACAATTTCAGCAGTACTTGCATTTCTATGATCAATTCCCTTCACTGTATGAGTGCTACTCAAAACTTCAAATGTCTAACTTGAGTTTCACATCCCATTCTGACCACTTTTGTTGTCAACCTATTTCATTTTTCCAAAGTAAATCAGAGATTGAAGAACACCAATTCAGCATTTAAACTGGGCACATTAAATTATTGAAGGAAACACAAATCATCAGTTTCAGATAAGCCCATTACAACTTTATTTTTAATTTTAGATCAATAACTGGTGTAGTTTGCTTTTGTAGCAGGATCTCTGGTCAGGCAGCAGAGAAATGAGCATTCAAAGTTTTGGGTTGAGACTCTTCACTTTGGCTGGAAAGAATGAAACGTAGCTGGCATAAACAGGTGAACGGAAGGGGTGGAGCAAAAGCTGGCAAGTAGATAGGTGGATAAGGGTTTACTATAGGGGTCAACATCACAGGCATGAAATCTGATTACAAAAGTTTTACTCAATAGAGCTTAATTTTTGATGGAATTAATAATTCCTTGGCCAAGAGCTAATTTTGATACTTGAAGTAGGAGCAATAGCACTAAAAAAATCATAGGAGAAGCTTACTCAGACCTTTTGAGCTTGCTTTGATATTCAGTATCATCATTTCCAATGATGTTGGTTCATCATTAGAAAACCAACTCAAGAATGCCCAGAGGAAAGATCACAAGCTTGAAAAAAGTTGTTTTAAAAACAAATCCAAAGCTATTAATTCCCAGTTTTAATGGAGACAAGTGGGAATGAGCAACCAATCTTTCCATAAGGACACATACAGGTGAATCCCAAATTTCAGATATCCTCTTGGGTGAAAAACTCCTTCCAAAAATGTCTTCCCCTTACCTAAATTATTGTCCTAATCAGTTCTCTCTGTTTTGTACATACCAGTCAGGTCCCCCCTCAGCCAACTCCAGTACAAACAAAGGGAACACAATCTATCCAGGCTCTACTTTTAGTCAATATACTTGATACTCATCATCACCACGTTGACATTAATAGCACCTACTATATACAGTCCCATCCTTCCCAGACTGTAATGCAACCAGAATTGTACACAGTACTCCAGATGGGGTTGTTCAACATTTTTTTTTAAAAAATACGTGTACCTCAATCTTGCTCTTATATTTTAGGCTAGTGCTGATAAAGACAAGTAACTCATATACCTTCAAAACTATCTTATCTAGTGCTGCTGCTTCCAGGAGTCCTTCAATGTACATTATCAAAGTCATTCTGTGCTTCCTAAGATCCTACCATTCATTGTCTTTATCCCAAGCCTTACAGGTCATTTCAAAATGCATCACCTGACATTGTTCAGAATTAAATATCACATGCTATTTTTCTGCCTATTTTACCAAGTGATCAATACCATTCTGTATTCAGAAATTACTCCCCTCACAATCATCACCACCAATCTCTGTGTCAGTTATGAACTTATATTTACAGCTCCGATAATCACATCTAGATCATTAGAATACCTGTATATCACAAACAGATAGGATTATCAGCATTATGCTGATCAATTCCGTCTCCTCAAACATTGCAATCAAATTAATCTGACATTATAGAATCTCCCTTTAAAGCTTTGCTGATTAACCTCCATTAATCATCAAAATTCCTACTTTGAAAGAAATGGTGCTAATGAAGGGTCCCTGCCTAAAACATCGACTATACTCTTTCCCACAGATGGTGCCTGGCCTGCTGAGTTCCTCCAGCATTGTGTGTGTGTTCCCTGCATACAAATAGAGTTTAATTGCAAGTTAAGCAGTCAGGCTATTTGCTTCACCCGAAAAAAAAAGTTTAATTTAATATAAAAATGCATTCATCCATATGAAAGGTATTCAGGATCCTCTCTGGAAAGACAGCTTCAATTATTATTTCAAATTCCAGCTTGAATTTCCAAGATGACAAGAAACAGTACATTTTCTCATAGAATATATCATTCTGCAACTTGTGAAAATCAAAGGGAGGATGGATTAAAATTTGTGTTACATTGTAAATGCAACATAACTAAAATAATTAGTTTGTTTGATACAATCCATGGAGGTTAACCAAATGAAAATGGAACATTTAATATATTTTTAAAGAACTTTAATTGGAGTTTATAATTTAAATAACAATGTTTGGCTCTTTGATTTACAAATATCAGGAGAATGTGAATAAGCTCATACAAATTCTTGTGTATTCATCATAGAACTTAGATTCTAGCAATCGATACCAAATCTTACATGCATGAAATCAACTTCAGTCAGAACTGAAATATTGCTTGCTGACAAATACAGTTCTTCATGAAGTTTAGGAAAGAAGCATCTCATGTGGCTAAATCTCCTGGGCAAAACCTCACTTCTACCAAGGAACTTCTTTAACATGTTGTTCTTGATTCTCATCTGCTATCCATCTTAGTACTTTAGACCAATCTTCAATTAAGGTTTTTCTTTTTCATATAACTGAGTTACCAATGATGTAACAATAAACATTTGCTGTCAAGTTCTAAGTCCTTATCCCACCAATAAAAGTTAGTTCCACCATTCTACTACTGAACTAATGTTACCATATTTTGCAGATTCTTACCCAACTTCATTTTCACATCAATATTGATTTTTAAAGTAGACTGTCCAAAATTTGCAAATAATTCAAATAGAGCACATGGTACTGGGGGTAGGGTACTAACAAGGATAGAAAATTGGTTGGCAGACAGGAAACAAAGTAGGGATTAACGGGTCCTTTTCAGAATGGCAGGCAGTGACTAGTGGGGTACCGCAAGGCTCGGTGCTGGGATCGCAGCAATTTACAATATACATTAATGATTTAGATGAAGGGATTAAAAGTAACATTAGCAAATTTGCAGATGACACGAAGCTGGGTAGCAGTGTGAAATATGAGGAGGATGTTAGGAGAATGCAGGGTGACTTGGACAGGTTGGGTGAGTGGGCAGATGCAGTTTAATGTGGATAAATGTGAGGTTATCCACTTTGGTGGCAAGAACAGGATGGCAGATGACTATCTGAATGGTGTCAAGTTAGGAAAAGGGGAAATACAACAAGATCTAGGTGTTCTTGTACATCAGTCACTGAAAGTAAGCAGCAGGTACAGCAGGCAGTGAAGAAAGCTAATGGCATGTTGGCCTTCATAACAAGGGGAGTTGAGTATAGGAGCAAAGAGGTCCTTCTGCAGTTGTACAGGGCCCTGGTGAGACCACACCCGGAGTATTGTGTGCAGTTTTGGTCTCCAAATTTGAGGAAGGACATTTTTGCTATTGAGAGAGTGCAGTGTAGGTTCACAAGGTTAATTCCTGGGATGGTGGGACTGTCATATGTTGAAAGATTGGAGTGACTGGGCCTGTATGCACTGGAATTTAGAAGGATGAGAGGGGATCTGTTTGAAACATACAAGATTATTAAGGGATTGGACAGGCTAGAGGCAGGAAACATGTTCCCGATGTTGGGGGGAGTCCAGAACCAGAGGCCACAGTTTAATAATAAGGTGTAGGCCATTTAGAATGGAGTTCAGGAAAAACTTTTTCACCCAGAGAGTTGTGGATCTATGGCAGTGGAGGCCAATTCTCTGGATGCTTTCAAGAAAGAGTTAGATAGAGCTCTTAAAGATAGTGGAGCCAAGGGATATGGGGAAAAGGCAGGAACGGGGTACTGATTGCGGATGATCATCCATGATCACATTGAATTGTGGTGCTGGCTCAAAGGGCTGAATGGCCTACTCCTGCACCTATTGTCTACTGAATAATTTGTACAAGATTTAAATTACTTAGCAAACCATTTTGGATGAATCAAGACCAATGTTTACATTAGTACCATGCAATTCATATATCCCCTTAATACTTAATAAGATACAAATTATTCTCTGGTAATACAAGCTCCTTATATTTGTTCTGATTATACACAAGTTACTGTAAAATACAGCTGCCCCATGACTTTGTGGGAATGATAACAATTTGATTTGATCTCAGTAACCAAGACCACTGCAACATAAACTATCTTTGCCTGAGTGTCTCCTGGCTGGCTTCCATCTTGCCCTCTCCATAAATTTGTTATTCAACTGTCTGCTGCTACTGGCCTAACAACTTCAAAACCTGGGCCTCTTTACCCCCTTCTGCAATTGAATACTTGGCCACAGTCAGTGTAGATCAGTAATAACAACTCTTCTTTGGTGACAGTCAATACTGGTGCAACTCAAGGATGCATGCTTAGCCCACACTCAACACCGTGTGGCTATGCACAACTCAAACATGATCTATAAATTCACCGACGACAGCACTGTTTTTGGCAGAATTTCAGATGACAACAAGGAGATGTACAGGAGTAAGATGGATCAGCTGGCTGCATGGTGTCACAACAACAACTTTTCACTCAAGGACAGCAAGACCAAGGAATTGACTGTGGACTTCAGAATGAGGAAGTTGATAGAAAACATACCAGTTTTCTTTGAGAGCTCAGAAGTGGAAAGTTTCAGAAGTTTCATGTTCTTGGCATCAACATCTCAGATGATTTATCCTGAACCCAACACACTGATGCAATCAGGAAGAAGACATTGCCGCAGTTGTACTTTATTTGGAGTCTGAGGGGATTTGGTGCAAGAACAGAGGAAACAGGAGCAGGAGTAGGCCAGCTGGCCCATCAACCCTGTTCCACCATTCAATAAGATCATGGCTGATCTAGACTCAGCTACCTGTCTTTTCCACATAACCGTTTATTCCCCTGCTATACAAAAAATAGATTGAATTGTATCTTAAATGCATTTAATGAGGTTGCCTCTACTACTTTCTTGGTCAAATCATCCCAGTCATTACTCTCTAGAAAAGGCAAACACGTGGAAATCTGCAGATGCTGGTAATTCAAGCAACACACACAAAATGCTGGTGGAACACAGCAGGCCAGGCAGCATCTATAGGGAGAAGCAATGTTAACGTTTCGGGCCGAGACCCTTCATCACTTAGGACCCTCACTTTTCAGGAAATGCTTTTGTCTCATTACTACCATCAAGAAGGTGGAACAAGAGCCTGAAGACCCACGTTTTAGGAACAGCTCCTAAGTGATCAGATTTACCATCAGATTTATCAACAATTCAGGAACCTATGAATATCATCTCACTATTCTTCTTTTGCACCATTTATTGTAACAATAGTAATTTTTACATCTTGAACTGTACTGCTGTCATAAAAACACTTCACAACATAAGTGATAATAATAAACCAGATTCTGAGTATTCTGACTCAAGGTTGTTAGCCATTATCTATGTGCTCATTACACAGATTCTTGTTTGATGAATGATTTGACCGTAAAATTCCCATCTTCTCTTTCTATTCCCTTCATGGCCTCATCCCTCTCTACAGATAACCTCCTTCAACCCTAAAATCCTACAAAAAATAGCACTTGTTCTAACCCTATTCTTGTTGCACCCCTCATTCTTTTCACCTCATCTTTAGTGTTCATGTCTCCTAAAAAGTTGTCTTTAAACTCTGGCATTTTCTTAATTTTCTACTGCTATTTCCTTAACAGTCCTCCTTTAAACACACTTTCAGTATTACTCCTCATATCCTTTGGCTAGGTGAAATTCTGTAACTGATAATAGTTCTGTCAAATGCCTTGATATGTCTATCCAAATGAAAAATGTCATACAAATACAAGTCACTGTTCTGTTCAAGGGCAGAAAGTCGTAAATTTCAGAATCAGAATCAGGTTTAATACCACTGGCATTTGTTGTGAAATGTGTACATTGCAATACATAAAACACACTAAATTACAAGTATATATTAAAAAATTAAATAAGTAGTGCAAAAATAGAGAGAAAAATAGTGTAGTGGTGTTCATGGATTCAATCTGATGGCAGAGGGGACTTTTGAAGCTGTCTTCAATGCTGGGGAGGCTACTGCCCATAATGGAACTGGCTGAGTTTACAACTTTCTGCAGCTTTTTCCGATCCTACGCAATGGATCCTCCATATCAGGCAGTGATGCAGCCAGTTAGACTGTTCTCCATGGCACCTCTGTACAAATTTGCAAGTGTTTGGTTATATACCAAGTCTCCTCTAATTCCTGATGTAATATAGCCACTGTTGTTCCTTCTTTGTAATTGCATCAATATTAGGCCCAGGATAGATCATAAAGGTTGACAGCCAGGAACTTTATACTGCTCACCCTTTCCATTGCTGATCTCTTGATGAGGACGAGCACACATACTCTCAATTTCCTCTTTCTGAAGTCCACAATCAATTCCTTGGTCTTAATAATGTTAAAACAGGGTTGTTGTTGTTGTGACACCACCCAACCAGCTGATCTTTCTCACTCCTATACAACTCCTTGTCACCATCTGAAATTCTTCCAACAATTGTCTTCGGCAAATTTATAGATGATGCTTGAACTATGCCTAACCACAGTCTTGAGTGTAGAGAAAGTACAGAGTGGGCTAAGCATACAACGTTGAGGTGCCCCAGTGTTGACTGTCAGTGAGGAGATGTTCTTTCCGATCTGCACAGACTATGATCTCTTGATAAGGAAGTCAAGGATCTAGTTGCAGAGACAGGTACAGAGGGCCAGGTTTTGGAGCTTGTTGATTAGAACTGAGGGCATAATTGTGTTGAATGCTGAGCTATAATCAATAAAGCCTGATGTAGATTCAAGATTCAAAAACTTGATTGCCATTCCAACCATACATCAGCTCTGCAGGGCAGAATGAGACAACGTTTCCCAGGGGGAAGTGCAATCATAACATAACAAACGCAACAAATAGTAAACACAACAATAAATAGTAAAACACAACAGCCACATGTCGGTTAAAATCAAGTTATAAGTGTCCAGTGCAAGTTAAAAGTGCCCAAAGCAGAGTCAGGTAGAGCAGCTATTTAGCAGTCTGACTGCTTGTGGTAGGAAGCTGTTTAGTAGCCTTGTGGTTTTAGTTTTGATGCTCCTGTAATGTTTGCCTGATGGAAGAAGAACAGTTTATGGAGAGGGTGTGAGGGGTCTTTAATGATGTACCATGTCTTCTGGAGGCATCGACTCTGGAAGAGGTCTTGGACAGAAGGTAGGGATATTACACTTGTCCAAGTGATCCTATGCCGAGTGGAGAGCCAGTAACCTGAGGTGGAATGTACCAGGATGATGGTGGAAAACTCCCTCAGCAGATAAAAAAAGATGACATTTTACCACAAGATATACTAGGTCAGGTGAGCAAAACGGAAACAGAACCTGCATCATCTGTGCATCATGATTAATTAATCATAAAGCATACTCCACCTCCTCTACCTTTAAAAGACTGAGTTGTCCTGATTTTGCAGAGAATGGTGAAGCCACTGGGCTGCAGCAACATACATAGCAGTTCCTGATGTCACTCTAGTATAGCAATCTTGCTCTGAAGTCTTCGATTTTATTTTCTAGAGAATGTATATTTGCCAGCAGGATAATCAGCAGTGGGGATCTAAGGCCTTGGCATTTCAATCTTACCTGTAGTCTGACACAACTTCCGCTTTCTTAAAGGGGAACTGCACTTGTAACTTAAGTCTGTATTCCAGGATCCATCAACTTTTGAGTATCAATAGATTTTTTTTAAACATCTTAAAACAATGCTGCTTACTAAAGTGCCTGTGATTGGAGATTTCAGCTCTTATAGTTCAAAAAGGGAATATTCCACAAGGTCAAGCAAACTGTCTCACAATAATGAAAAAAACCTGACAGTTCTTGGTGGCCTGTGCTGCATCAAAAATGAACAACTCAGTTCATCTGTTTGTGAGTGATGCCAAGTAGTAACTTGCAGCATGGAAAAGTATAACTATGGAAGTTTTCAGAAGAGCCCAAGGGAAGCTACTGGGAATTCATGATGCTATTCAAATATGCAAAGACACAAGAGCAATACCATGGCAGAAACCCAAGTATTGAAGGATATCATGGTTCACCAAGCACCATGGAAAGATTAAGGATAATTTTTAAAAAAATGTAAAATATTGCTTGCAATATCTGTGCATTGAATGTAAGTCATGTGCTTATCTACTGGTTATGCTATCAAGGTTCACATTGCAGTGTTTTAAAATAATTTATTTTGCAATTCTTTGGTTTTCAATTAAAATTATCTGGACTAAGGATTTGCTGCACTGCAGTGTCAGCCTAATGTTAACTTG
Organism: Hypanus sabinus; assembly: GCF_030144855.1. Lineage (NCBI taxonomy): Eukaryota > Metazoa > Chordata > Chondrichthyes > Myliobatiformes > Dasyatidae > Hypanus > Hypanus sabinus. The sequence continues at coordinate 164,228,358 of NC_082706.1, read as the reverse complement.
CTGGGGTTTTAAAAAATAGACTTTCCATAATAGACATTACCTGATATAAAATTTGACTTCTGTCAAGCAACACTGTCCAAACTGAACCATTAACTTGCAAGTAGATCAAGTCTGTAATTAAAGGCTACAGCTAATCTAATGTGCCTACATTCTACTATTCCAGGCTATGCCTTTGGACGAGGTTTCTCAGCTGGGGTTCTGCTGAGCCTTAGGGTTCTGCGAGAGGTTGTGATTGAAAAAAAAATCAATGTTTGAACTTCGTGTTACACGCAATACTAGCGTTGCAGTGGTGGGCAGTAACCGAGTAGTCCCATTTGCAATCTCGCTAGAGGACTCTCAGCCCAATATGGCAGTGCACAGTAGGCCTGTGTTTATTCTGTTTTTGACACAAGATAGGCGAGGCCATTGATGATTCGTGGGTACTGTATTGCACAGAAGGGAGGACAGTAGGCTGACGAGGAGCGTGAAGTGCATTTTCCAAGCATTGCATGGACTCACCCAGCTTGGGCTGTGACATCAGCCTCTCCCTCCCAACTTCCCCTTACATGCTGCAGACTAACTTATGGGAGTGAACAAACTGTTCTGGTGTAGTAGAAAATTGGAGGGAAATTTTCATTTTAAAACAATTTTTTTTATGTGCCCCCACTCTGCTGCTGGCCTGCCACTTTTCTGTTGTTGTAAATGTTGCAAAAGGTGGATTGTTTAGGTTTGAAGTGAATTGCATTGTGAAGTTTCCATATTTTTTGCAGTTTTCTCATTTAGTTATTTATTATGCCGTTTTTAAAAAATATTTTATTAACCCCTATTCCATTGTGCCTGGTCTGTGGCAAACAACTTACAAATGCAAAAATGGCTCCAGCAAAATTGAAAAGACACTGAACTGCAAATCACAACCATATGACACATGAAAGTGCTGATTATTTTAAATGGCCGTTGGAATCTCAAAACAGTAATGCTTTGAAGTAAAGTCAATTTACAACCTTTATTTAAATTAAATCTACCAAGCCTAACTTTAGAAAAATTAAATCCCTTTTTGGTTTAAGCCAGTTATTTAAAAATTTGTTATGTTTTTGCCTTATGAGTTTTTAAAAAGTTATGAAAGGGAAAGAAAGATTAATTTCAAAAAAGGTGAGCTAAGCTTACCTTTTTTCCCCCAAGAAAAGTTGGCTAAAATTTCATTCTCTACTCAAAAGAGCATTGACAGTTATTTTTTGATGATTATATCTAGAACTTACTGATCACGCTAATGTACCACGAGCTGCAGATATAATTTTTACACAGGGGTTCCTTGAGACCTGAAAATTATTTCAAGGGTTCATCTAGGGCAAAAAGGTTGAGAAAGGCTGCCTTTGGACACCTTCAAGTTATAGCAAAAAGGCAATTAAGCCACAATAGATCACCGAACAATGTAGCACAGTTAAACGATAGAAAATACTAGCAGCAGCAAGCACTTCAAAAAGTGAAATAGGTATACATCTCAGATCCATCCACAGGAAAAGGATTTGAAGAATTAAAATATTAAATGGTTACACTGAGAACAAGCACAGCCAGAATAGTAAGAAAAGAAAGTTTGGTCAAAAACAAAGCATGTTAGTTGATGGTGTTCAACAATTTCAATGGTTACCAAGTCTTCAGTCTGGCATTCAGGCATATTACCTTCAATGTTTGGGGAACAGTTTCAGTAAGTCCAACATTACTGGAAATGGACTAGTATCACAAAGTTGTGTTTTTCTCTGAAGAACAAATGCTAATGCATTTTACAATCAAATTGTTACAAATTTTGTGCAAGTCCAATAGATAAATCCACCATGAAGATATTACAGCTTCTCTGCCTTTCTTTCATGGTGATGGACTGTGAAGTATTAAGAAACCCCACTTCAAGTGATCCACCACATCTGTAAAAAAAAACCACAAACACAAAATCTACCCAACTATTCATAAGATTAATTTTCTAATAAGTACCAGTGGATTGGAAAAGAAACCAAACTGACTTGAGCAACCTTCATCTTCAAATCCACTTTTGATTCAAGTAATTCCTTTGTCAATTAAGCCATTAGGCTTCTATTCAACCAAAGCAGAAAAAAGCCCAAAGTGTACTGCATGAGGTGGTTTTAACCCATGATGCAGACTTACATTAATCCAACTTAACGGCAATAATCAGCTCATATAGCACCTCATGCACTTCCTATTCCTTATGCAGCTTTTTTTAAATTCATCCGTTTGGGCTCATTTCCTTTAGATTCCATCAGATCTGTTATGCACACTACTCTGGTCAATTCATATTTGGAATTACTTTTCTTAAAGTTATATCCAACATTTTGACTAATAACAATACACACAAAATGCTGGTAGAACACAGCAGGCTCGGCAGTATCTATAGGGAGAAGCGCTGTCAACGTTTCGGGCTGAGACCCTTCATCAGGACTAACCGAAAGGAAAGATAGTACGAGATTTGAAAGTAGAGGGGGGAGGGGAAAATGCGAAATGATAGGAGAAGACTGGAGAGGGTGGATGAAGCTAAGAGCTGGAAAGGTGATTGGCGAAAGTGATACAGAGCTGGAGAAGGGAAAGGATCATGGGACGGGAGGCCTCAGGAGAAGGAAAGGAGGAGCACCAGAGGGAGATGGAGAACAGGCAAACAACTAAATATGTCAGGGGTGAGGTAAGAAGGGGAGAAGGGGCATTAACGGAAGTTAGAGAAGTCAATGTTCATGCCAGCAGGTTGGAGGCTACCCAGCCGGTATATAAGGTGTTGTTCCTCCAACCTGAGTTTGGATTCATTTTGACAATAGAGGAGAATCAGAATCAGACTTTAATCGCCAAGTACCTGTACACATACAAGGAATTTACTTCTGGCAGATCCGGCCATGGATAGACATATCAGAATGGGAATGGGACGTGGAATTAAAATGTGTGGCCACTGGGAGATCCTGCTTTTTCTGGTGGACCGAGCGTAGGTGTTCCACGAAATGGTCTCCCAGTCTGCGTTGGGTCTATTTTGACTAATAACCTTTAATTCCCCTTTGAAGACAGGCAATTCCAGCTATTTCCATGTTAACAAACCCATATCCTCTCCCAGTACACTTAATAAACTTTAAAGTTGCAAACAAGAGATATCTTGCACTATCATTACCCCTTCAAAGCAAATAACATAAGGATCCAACCTTCTTAAATGCAACTGAAAATGAAGGCCGTCAGTCATGAACACAAATTCGGGAGATTGGACAAGATGACCAGAGATCAGAATGAAGATTGGTGGATCCAAAGTTCACAGATAATTAGAATTAATATTGTTAGGCTGGAAGAATGAATGAGACTAGAAAGAACAGTGTTCCAAGACCTCCCCCACCCCCATGAAAAAGATCTTGCCTAGTTTCCTCCTCCCCCACAAACCTCGGATCATACAAACTGAAGGCACTGCAGAGAGGCATTCGGAGAAATTTGCTGGAACTAGAGCTGAAAGATCACAGTGGTTGGTCAGTTTCATAATGGACTAATTTTTTTTTATGCAGCCCACTGGTAGTTACTAACATAGCTACTGATATTTTTTTAAATCTTCGAGTTTTTCTGTGTGCTGTCCTCCAATTTTCCATCATTCCCATAAAAGCTACACAGGGATAATGGATGTGCCACAGAGTTTCCAAAATAGCCAGTAGTACTTCCCAATCACTGCTCAGGGAAGGCCTTGGGGGGGGGGGGGGGGGGGGGAAATTATCCCTGACAGCAGAGATGTGAATTGGAAGACCAGGTCTATTGAAAGGTGGGAAATGTACTGTAGTTTGAGGTCCAAACAGATTGCAAAAGCTTCCCTAGCCATCCCAATTCCAAGCCTCCCCACATCTTCCAACAGGATCAGCATAGAAACAGGCCCTTTTTCCAGACTCATCTATGCAGAGATGGTCACCTGCACTAATCCAATTTTCCTGCATTTGGCCTATATCCCTATTCCTTTCCAATCCATGCACCTTCCCAAATGTCTCTCAAATCCACTTTAAGCATTTCTCTTCTCACCTTAAACTCTCCTCTAATATTAGGCTCTTCTACCTTTGGAAAAAGACTGACTATATACCCTCTCTGTGCCCACAACAAATTTTAAAACCTTTGTCAGGTGACCTCTCAGTCTATGTTCCAGTGAGAACAATTCCTTTATTTCCAATCTCTTCATGTAGTTAAAAACCTCCATTCAAGGACCTCCTGGTGAATTTCATCTGCATTTTTAGCTCTTTCAAATGCTTTCTATAGCATGTTAACCAGAATTACCTATCCAAGTACCTTGTACAGCTACAGCAGCGAGCTCCAATTTTTTTCCTTCTTCACTTGAAGTTGTTTGCCACATTTCCTACCCAAGATTCAAAATTCAATGTGAGGTTGTCATAATAAAATCACCTCCAACATAAGACAAAATGTCTCCAAACAAGGTCTGTAAAGTTACTATTACTTTCCCCCCCAAATACCACTGTATTAGATATAGCAGGGCACTGTGATAATATTGATAGTAGTTTATTATTGAAATGTACACCAAGGTACTGCAAAAGGCACCGCTCTCCACCAACATCCTGAGGGTTACTATTGACCAGAAACTTAAGTGGACCAGGCATACATATATCGTGGCTACAAGAGTCAGTCAAAGGCTGAGTCTTCCCGTGGTGAGTAATTCACCTCCTCACACTCTAAGTCATTCCAAAAACTTCAAAACACAAATCAAGAGTGTGAAGGAATCCTCACTTCTTGCCTGGATGCAAATCCAATAACATATGAAATTTGACACCATTCGATTGCATTTCACCAACCACCTCAATCATTCATTCTCTTCACCACAGTCACATCTTGACTGTAGCATAACCATTTGCAATCTACACTGTAATTGGTTACATTTCTCAAACCCTTAACCTTTACCAACAAGGAGAACAAAAGTGAGAGTATAGGGACACCAACTGAAGTTTCACCTCCAGGTCACACATCACCCTGACATGATAATTGCCCTCATCAATGCAGAGGCTAAATCCTGGAATTCCCTGTTCTTCAGGATGATGAAGTGACTTAGCCAATGATTCAAGGAAATGGCTAACAAAAAGATTTTCAAAGGGAAATAGAGATAAACAATAAATAATGGTAGTTTTACACCATTCCAAAACAGGAATATATTTAATAGTAATATTCAGTAAACAACGATTAATAGAAAAGCTTTAGGGTATTCATCCTTAAATTTGACTCATGACTGAAGGGGAAATATATGAATAACATTATGAAATGATTCTTTTGACTAAACACAACTTTATAATTTGTATTAATTAACTGAAAATACCACTCAGAAAATATTTCAAAATATAATGAAAACTTCATTAAGTACGAAACATTGCTAAAATCGTATTTCCCTTACAGTCAGTCTCTGAACTCTATCTAGAACAGGATTTGCAATGTTTGCCTAAGTATCATGCAATTAACAGGAAAGTTTACAAAGAGAGAAAAGCTTTTGAAGGTATATTCTTCACTTATAGCTGAAGAAAATCTTATCAGATTCTATTATTACAAGCAATTGCTCAATTTATATAGTATTTGATAAAAATAAAGGAAGGACACTATACAAAAGTGTTGAGTATAGGTTTGTAAACTAGTAAACAGAACTGTAATTTAAATTTCCCTTTTACATCTTGAATCATTGAACAAAACAAATCAGGTTCACATTAAAAGTTAGCATTTTATATATATTTTTGTAAAGATTTCATTAAAATAATTGCTTTAAAATGCTTTAAATATAAATTAGTATCAGCCAGTATTGCACGCAAACAGCAAACTATAGGCCTAACTGCATTTCCTGTGAAGGGGTCTTTTGATAGGCCAGAGATTTAACTGAAGCAAGACAAAAAGTATTGTAACCGTTTAGTATATGAATTCCATGTATAAAAAAATTACAAATAATAACCACCTACTCCAACAAAACAGATCTATTTCTCTGAAAGATTAACGAGAAAAGGCACCCAGCTACCAATTTTTTTAAACTGACATAGAAGCTTCCAACCAACGACAAAAATATCTAAATAACGATTCACACACCAGTTTTGTTATTGCTTTTCACGGTTAAGAGAAAACTGATACATTTTAAAGCTAAACGTGGTGGATTTTGCATTTAATGCCCATATCCTCTTATTTCCTCAGTGGTTGGAGATCTAGCGCCTTTGTAAAAGCCAGCTACAAGAGAAAATCTCACTGAATGCATGACATGGTGACCTCGATAGTCAGGCATTCCACCAATCAGCTATAAGAATTTTACAAGCTCCATCAATCTGGTTTGCTTAATAATACCAACTGCAGCCCAAGCCTGAGGAATCCATTTTTTTGAAATTCGCTAGGGAGGCCTTTATTCTTCTGTTTATTAATTGCATTTTATTTCACGCATCTTCCCAGACTCTCCTTCAGTAACTGGAATGGTACAGTCCCACTTCACAGAAATAATTACTTCATCTTATCAGAAATAACGGCACAGAAGGAGGAACTAGCACAACTATAGAGGGAGGGGAGGAAGGAAGAGAAAAAGCACAAGGACATGATAAACAAGCAGTTTCCTCTACTAAATTTTCAATGACCCCATGCATTGTAAAGCCAAATTTTTTTAAAAGTTAAAAAAACTCAAACACTTCTAAAAGACCAGTGTTATTATGTAACCCTTTGCATTTCCTCATGCTGCTGCAATCTCCAGCCATATCTACAGAGCTCTCATTACCTGTAAGAACGCTCCCCTCTCACTGTATGCTTCCGAAAAGGAATAATGGTGCCATTGTCTTGAACGATGTCGTTATTATTCTCAACATTTGGGGAAAGTGCTTGTTGTGTGGGACCAGGCATTGGTGCTATCCCAGACTACAAATTTCTCAATGCGTGCTGTCGGGTCGGCAGAGAGCCCGTTTCTTCACTACGGGGCTCTGCTTGACCTCAGTGCTGACGTCAAACGCACAAGAAAAATCTGGAGACGTTCGGCGGCATCCTCGTCACGTGACAGGATTTTACCATAGTAACCAGCGAACTCACCGAACCTAACAATCCACCCGGGGACAGCATCGGGCCACGTCAATATCTAAAGCGAAACGAGTAAATACAGGTGCTCTTCTATTTGTTGCATAACCCCTCATGCTTAGACTCGTCTCTCAAAATGACATTTTAATGCAGACCATGTAGTTTTGTTTGAAAAACGCAGATGCTTCCTCTGGGAGCACAAAGAAACATCATCTTTTTCGGAGTTTTCGCTTATAAGGACATTCTTTATTTTTCGCATATTCTTGTTCCTTTTAAAAATCTAACATTTAAGATTTTTAAATGGAAATTAGTCGCCACATAAACATGGAAGAAATAATAATAGGAATGCGGAACGCTTTACAATCAACAATTCACTTCAAATATTAACAAGCCATACAAGACACATACACGCCTGTCAAAGCGGATGAAAATGATAAAATGTATCTTATTTTAAAGCTTATTATAAACCCCGTGCTGCTGAGATACAGTATAATAACTTCAACTCAAATTTGTACGATTATTGTTTTTAAAAGCCAAGACGTTTGATCGCTGAACTGTCCGAGAATAACTGGCACGCTATTCTAAAAAGGAACAAAGATTTAAGCTCAGTGAAGGAAAGTAATGGAGTTGATTAGACTCAGTTCTTTAACAAAATGTTTGCAACTATACATATCTAAATCGATTTAGTTATTAAAAACTCTGTAGCAGTTGTTATCTAGAACTTCATTATTACAGTTGGTTCCCAAGGTTGTTATAATTTGGGGTGGTTATGGGGATAAGCTCCGACTACTTTTTAAAATACTCCCAATGGCGTGCGCCTCAAATAGCCTCTGACAACCAAATCCAGCTCCTTGCCTTCACATGCGGCATTGTTTCTACTGACAGGAGAAGGGGCAAAGGTGGGTTACTAGTGCCTTAACACCAGTCGCTTCGGACAGATGGGGTTCGTTCGCCTTGGCAGGTCATCAAGCAGAAGGAAAACTCTGATCTCAAACCTCCGCAGCCTTGCGGCTATACCCACTCATGGAGAAGGCTTAGTGTGTAAACTCCGAGAGAAAAATTCGGAGCTGGAGTCCTTCACAGTCCTACGTTGAGTTAACTGCTGACTGGCAACTCCTGTAACGCTTCTGGTGCCAAACTGTATCAGTCTTTACCGTTCCTTTGGATTCATCAGATGCCTGGAGAGGAGGAGCTTGCTACATAGGCAACAGCTTGCTCTCCATATTATACTGCCCTGGATTGCGTATCTAGACAGCTAGGATGCAATATCCATGATTAATTCTGACCAACGGAGGCCTACCACAACTACTAATTTATTACAGCGGTGCATTGAAAATGTCTACATCTGTCTTCATAATGGAAACTGCCTATGCAAATTGCAGCACCAACTTCCATTTCCTGCTCCCGACCATGGCATCCTCAGCTTGTTCTAACCACCAGTCTTCTCCAAATCACCATTAACGAGCACTTATTCAAAATCGAAATAATACGAATTGTAGCAACTTGTAAATTTGGGATGTGAACTTATTTTGTTATTTCTTGTACTGGTCCATTTTCTCCTACTTCAGCTTTAAAAAAAACTATTTCTGGGGTTTATTTTCTGTGCAGAGCTATAGGAAATTGATTAGTAAATTCCAAATATAAGATTCTGCAGCTCCCAATCTGTATTCAAATGATTCTATCCCTACTACATATTGTTGTACAAATGCAGCCTTCTCCAAAGACTGAAGAACAGTAAATATAAGTATATATGGGAGATACATTATTCATTTTATATCTTGAATATTGGAGTATAACACCAGCTGTTTGAAATTTGCATCTCTAATTGGAGTGCAGCCAATTATGTACTTTGCACTGTCCTGCCCTACAAAAATTAATCTTAAACAACAATACAAAGTCACCTTAGTTTCTACAACCTCCCTATATCTGTTATGTCATTTCTGGCTTCTGCTTTGAGTCAGTGTTTTGCATACACACTGATTTGAATCACTCATACCACAATCTTTAACAAATGCTGAACCTGATATGCTGGTAACCAAGAATGCCGAAATCCTAATTTCAATATATCCACCAATTAAAGATAAAAGATTGTATTTACAAATTACATCTTCAACATCAATTCCAACCGTGCATGAAGTTGAAGTTACAAAATGGAGCTGTCAGTCCTTCAACTTACAATAGAACAATTTTTAAAGTGGACATGCATGCAGAAACTTCCTGCAAAATTTCATTTTTCACCCCTCAGAAAACCCAAGGTACTTAAATACAGAATGAGGACTGGGGTTTGGGAACAAATCTAAAGGTGGTAGTGCTGATAGGATTCAGATCTGTTATCCAAATACAAAGGCTCTAACATTTGTGATAACAAGTCTTCTAATGCTTAGACATAGAGTTACTGTTGAGTATGCTTTTCTATTATAAATGCATTCAATACTACAATGAAATGAATTGCCATGTGCAGGAATTATCGCATTTGATAAAATTAAAATTTTCTTAATAATACCATACATTTACCACAACATCTTTCATCTGTACAGGTAAAACATCTAAAGGCATTTCTCAGAATCAGATTTATTTTCACTGACATGTTGTGAAATTTGTTTTGTGGCAGCAATACATTGCAAGGTATAAAAATTACTGTATGTTACAAAAATAGTGTAAAAATTAATAATGAACATGGACTGTTCAGAAATGTTTAAGTCTGATCAAACTGGAGAAAGGATGTGATTATACTGGAGTGGGTGCAGAGGACATTCACCAGTTCGCTGCCAGGGTTGAAGCATTACAGCTGTAAGAAAAAATTCTAACTCGGTTTGTTTTCCTTGGATTGGAGGCTGAGGAGTGTCCTGATAAGAGGTTATACAAAATTAAGGGGGTTCTTATTCCTATCACAGAATGGTTGGAGTCTGGAATGTACAGACAGAAGAGGTGGTGGACGTATGTCTCTTACAACATTTAAGATACACCCAGGTAAGTTGCTGAGCCACCAAGGGGTGAAAGCCTGTAAAGTGGGTAAATCAAAGTAGTGTAGGCGGGTTAATAGGCCAAAAGATCCGCTACTATGCTTTACAACTCTAAGAGATTATGAAATTTGATAGTAAAACCTAATAACCTGTTATCAAATACCCAGATGGTCATGATATTAGAGATGAGCTTAAATTCTACAACAGTCAAAATGGTGCATTAAAGCTGCATTGGGTGGATGTTGTGCAAGAACTCAACAGTGAACTTATTTCCACACAAGACCTAAGATTGTGTGCATGTTAGAAAAGACTTTGCACACTGAATAAAGATATTAACCCCATTAGAGTTGCAACATGGGCAGCTAAAAAAGGCAAGGCACACATGCTATAGATTAAAAGCAGCAGGGGGAGGGGAAACATTAGGCCTTGTGCTTGCAGTAAATAAAAACAAAAATAATTCTGGAATCTGCAAGTTAAGCATCACCTGTGAAAAGAGTAACAGTTAACATTTCAAATCAAAGATTCTTAAAACTTAAAAATTGAGAATACAGAGCATCTTTTAAGCTTGCAGAGAGGGGAGAGAGAACAACGATGTCTTATCTAGCAGTTTTGTTCTTTCCATATAATACTGTACACAGTATCTTTTTCCATGCTCAAAACCTTTACAAGTCAATTCTTAAAACTTTAATGCTGTAGACTCAACTCAGATTTAGATTAATTTATCATATGTACATCAAAACACACTGTGAAATGCATCATTAGTGTTAATAACCAATACATCTAGTGATGTACTGGGGGCACAATATTGCACAACGTTCAAGCTTATTCAATTTTATAATCTTTAGAGCTGCACAAAAATATCTAAATTCAATCTGCTTCCTAATAGGTCACTAGCACCAGAAATGAATGTGCAGTATTTAAAACGATGTAAAAATGCACTTAGTTTTATTTTTGAAATGTCAGAATTTGCACTTTAATAAAGCTAATGGAACTTGAAAGTATGCCAACTTTCACGTAAAACCGTCAGCGATGCACATTAATGCTTTAAAATGAATGCTTTCAAGTTAGAGTCACACAGCACAGAAGAACACCATTCAACCCAAATGGTCCATACCAATCAAGATTTAAGTTCATCTCAATTGCCCAACTTTGGCCCATATCTCTCAAGACCTTTTCTATCCTGTACTTTTCAAATGTCTTTAATGTGCTTGCCACAACCACTTCTTTTAGCAGCTCATTCCATATACTGACCATTTTCTGGATGAAAACAGTCCCCCTTAGGTTCCTAGTAAATCTCTCCCCTCTCACCTTAAACCTATGCTTTCTAGCTCTTGAGTCCCCAGCTCTGGGAAAAAGATTGTGCATTCATCCATCTCTACCCCTCAGTTTTATATACCTCTAAACAAACACCTCATTCCTCTACACTCAAATAAACAATGTCTAACATCTACCACCTTGCCCACATCAATGTCTTGATTAGTTCTTCAAAAAACTAAAATTTATGACACATAAAATTTGTCACAAAAATTGTTCAAGAAAATTTGAGTGAGCTTCACATCATAAGAAATATGCTGAAGTTTTACAGAGGGTACAAAGGAGATTTACCAGGGTGCTACCTGGATTTGAGAACATGTCTCATGACAAAAGGTGGAATTAGCTACGGCTTTTCTTTTTAAAGCAAAGGAAGATGAGATTTGAAAGGGGTGTTGAAGAATATAAGTAGCACAGTGGACAGCCAGCACCTTTTGCCCCAGGGCAATACTAGAGGACATCCTTTTAAGGTGAGTGGTGGAATTTTTAAGGGAGATGTCAGAAGCAGGTTTTTTAAAAATATACACAAAGTGGTAAGTACCTCGAATGCACTCCCAAGCATGGTGGCAGAGACCAATACATTGTGAACATGCAAGACTCAGATAGGCGTATGTATGAAAGAAAAATAGAACATTATGGGCAATGTAGGAGGAATGAGCTAAATTCAGATGCAGCAGGTTAGATCAGCACAATATCGTGGCATTGTGCTGTATTGTTCTGTGTTCTCCCATGCACAAAGCCATGTTGAAAATCCCTAATCAATTCCGATCTTTCCAGATGTTTGTACATCTTATCCTTCAGTATCCCCCTCATAATTTACCTACCACACAACATTACTGGCATAACATTAGCTACCCACCAGTCTTCCAACATTTCCAATCACATCACCAAGAATAATACACAAGTCTCAGTGAGGGGCTTCACAATTTCTTCTCCAGCTTACCACAGTGTTCTTGGATATAGCTAGTTAGGCTCCAGAGATTTAACTACCTACATACATTTCAAGACATCCAGTACCTCCTATGCTGTAAAGTAGGCTACCCCAGGGTCTGACACTTTCATGTCTTTTTCCATGGTAAAAAAAGAGGAGAAATACACATTGAGGACCTTGCCCATTTCTTGGGGCTCTGCACAAAGATATCCACTTTGGTTTTGAGGCACACTATTATCTCTCAAGTTACTTTTCCTCATTAATATACTTTAAAAATCTCTTATGATTCTCCGAATCTTCTTTGCTAAAGTTATCTTTTTGCCCTTCTGATTTTTTTCCCCTGGAGTATACCCCTGCATCCCATATATCCCTCCAGGGATTCATTTGATCCCAGCTACCTGTATCCCAGTTACCATGCCTCCTTCTTGCCCAACAACAACATCCTTCATTATCCAGGGTTTCCTTTGTCTACCAGCATTGCTCTTCATACTACCAGGAATATGCAGATCTTGAACTCTCAATAGCTTGTGGCGGCTCTTTTCCTAGCGTATGCGAACCGACTCACAATTAGATAGCCTACGGGGGTTTGCGAGCACAGAGCTTTGGAGCCTCTTCGCCATGGGGGGCCGGTTGACAGAGGCTTAAAAGTGAGGCTGAAGTTTTCGAATAAAGTTTTTCCTTCGACTGCAGTTACCGACTCCGTGTCGTAATTTTAGCGCTGTTTGTAGCACACCGCTACAATTGGTGACCCCGACGGTCCAAACGATTTTTGGACCAGAAATGACCGACGCCGCCTCTGTTCATGCGGTTTCGTTGAAACTGCCGGGTTTCTGGACACAGCGACCGAACCTATGGTTCCAGCAAGCCGAAGCCCAATTCCACGTTCGCCGGATCACCTCAGAAGACACCCGCTACTACTACGTGGTGGGCTCCCTCGACCAGGACACAGCTGCCCAGGTCGCGGAGTTCGTACAGTCGCCCCCGACAGACGGCAAGTACACGGAATTCAAAGCCCTGCTCCTCAGGATTTTCGGACTCTCACGGCGCGAGCGGGCTGCCCGTTTACTGCACCTGGATGGCTTGGGCGACAGACCTCCATCGGCTTTAATGAATGAGATGTTGTCTCTGGCCGAGGGACACACAGGCCTCATGTTTGAGCAGGCATTCCTGGAGCAGCTGCCCGAGGACATACGCCTGCTGCTGTCCGACGCGGATTTCAGTGACCCCCGGAAGGTGGCAGCCCGGGCGGACTTGCTGTGGAACGCCAAAAAGGTGAGCGGGGCGTCCATCGCACAGATCACCCAGCCACGCTCCCGGCAGCAAACTAGTCCAGGCCCGGCCGCAGAGCCCACTAACCCCCGGCCCAATGACCACTGGTGCTTCTACCACCAGCGGTGGGGCGCAGAAGCCCGCCGTTGCCGCCCGCCCTGCAAGTTCCCGGGAAACGCCAGGGCCAGCCGCCGCTGATGGCTACGGCGGCTGGCCATCGGGATAGCCTCCTGTATGTGTGGGATAGCAGGTCGGGACGCCGCTTTTTGGTCGATACTGGGGCTGAGGTCAGCGTTTTACCTCCGACAAGTTACGACACTCGCAGCAGGGCACCGGGTCCCCCCCTGAGGGCCGTGAATGGCAGCACAGTAAGGACCTATGGCACCCGTCAGGTGCAGCTACAGTTCGGCCCCAGCCAGTTCACGTGGGACTTCACACTGGCCGCCGTAGCCCAACCGCTTCTGGGTGCGGATTTTTTGCGAGCTCACAGCCTGCTGGTTGACCTGCCCAGGAAGAGACTGGTACACGCCGAGACCTTTCAGACGTTCTCCCTGGGCGCGGCCCAGTTGCCAGCCCCTCACCTCGGCTCCATCACGCTGTCCGACAACGACTTCACCAGGGTCCTGGCGGAGTTCCCATCGGTTCTGGCACCGCAGTTCACAGCAGCCATGCCCAGGCACGGCGTACAGCACCACATCCCGACACAGGGACCACCCCTCCATGCCCGTGCTCGGCGGCTTCCCCCGGACAAGCTCCGACTGGCGAAGGAGGAGTTCCAGAGAATGGAGGAATTGGGGATCATCCGGCGGTCCGACAGCCCCTGGGCTTCCCCCCTGCACATGGTGCCCAAAGCGACGGGGGGCTGGAGACCGTGCGGCGACTACCGCAGGCTGAACGAGGCTACCACACCGGACCGCTACCCTGTGCCGCACATTCAGGACTTTGCGGCAAACCTGCACGGCGCCCGGATCTTCTCCAAGGTCGACCTTGTCCGAGGGTACCATCAAATCCCGATGCATCCTGACGACGTCCCCAAGACGGCTCTCATCACCCCGTTTGGCCTCTTCGAGTTCCTCCGCATGCCGTTCGGCCTGAAGAATGCCGCACAGACGTTCCAGCGGTTAATGGACGCGGTGGGACGGGACCTGGACTTCGCGTTCATCTATTTGGATGACATCCTCATAGCCAGCAGCAGTCGTCAGGAGCATCTGTCCCACCTCCGTCAACTCTGCGCCCGACTGAGTGAGTACGGTCTTACAATCAACCCTGCCAAATGCCAGTTCGGACTTGATACCATTGACTTCCTGGGCCACAGGATTACTAAAGACGGGGCAACCCCTCTGCCCGCTAAGGTAGATGCGGTCCGCCACTTCCCCCGACCCACCACGGTCAAAGGCCTTCAGGAATTCGTAGGTATGGTCAATTTCTACCGCCGCTTCCTCCCTTCAGCTGCCCGGATCATGCGCCCCCTGTTCGCCCTGATGTCGGGTCCGAGCAAGGACATTACCTGGGACGAGGAGTCCGCCGCCGCTTTCGTTCAAACGAAGGAAGCTTTGGCTGACGCCGCAATGCTAGTACATCCCAGAATGGACACCCCTACCGCCCTCACAGTGGACGCATCAAACACGGCAGTCGGTGGGGTGCTGGAGCAGCTCATCGCAGGTCGCTGGCAACCCCTGGCGTTTTTCAGCAAACACCTGCGGCCACCCGAGCTCAAGTACAGTGCTTTTGACCGGGAACTGTTGGCGCTCTACCTGGCAATCCGGCATTTCAGGTACTTCCTAGAAGGTCGGCCCTTCACCGCGTTCACGGACCACAAACCGCTTACCTTTGCGTTTACGAAGGCATCCGACCCCTGGTCATCCCGCCAGCAACGCCACCTGTCCTACATCTCTGAATACACAACGGATGTCCGGCACGTCTCGGGTAAGGACAATGTCGTGGCGGATGCGCTCTCTCGCCCTACCGTTCATGCCCTTTCCCAAGGGGTAGACTTTGAGGCACTGGCAGAGGCACAGCAGGTAGATGAGGAGATTCCGAGTTACAGGACTGCAGTCTCTGGTTTGCAGCTCCAGGACTTCCCCGTGGGCCCAGGTGAGAGGACCCTACTCTGTGACGTCGCCACCAACCAGCCCCGTCCGGTCGTCCCCGCAGCCTGGCGGCGACGTGTTTTCGACTCCATTCATAACTTGGCGCATCCCTCCATCCGGACAACTGTCCGGATGGTTTCCAGCAGGTTCGTTTGGCACGGACTCCGCAAACAGGTCAGTGAATGGGCCAGGACGTGCATGCACTGCCAGACGGCCAAGGTTCAGCGGCACACCAAAGCCCCACCGCAGCAGTTCCATCCCGCCCACCGGCGTTTCGACCACATTCATGTGGATATCGTGGGCCCCCTGCCAGTGTCGCGCGGAGCGCGTTACCTCCTGACTATCGTGGACCGGTTCACAAGATGGCCAGAGGCGGTCCCGCTCACCGACACCACCTCCGAATCTTGCGCCCGAGCCCTGATCGCCACCTGGATATCCCGCTTTGGTGTACCAGCCCACATTACCTCCGACAGAGGCGCCCAGTTCACCTCCAGCCTGTGGTCAGCTATGGCCAGCCTTTTGGGGACTCAGCTGCACCACACCACTGCCTACCACCCACAGTCGAACGGGCTAGTGGAGCGTTTCCACCGTCACCTGAAGTCGGCCCTCATGGCCCGCCTGCGAGGAGCCAACTGGGCGGACGAGCTTCCCTGGGTCCTTCTCGGCATCCGCACAGCGCCCAAGGACGACCTGCACGCCTCGTCGGCCGAGTTGGTATACGGCGCGCCCCTGGCCGTCCCCGGGGAGTTCCTACCAGCCCCGAGGGGGCAAGAGGAAGAACCCGCTGCAGTCCTGGGCAGACTTCGCGAGAAGCTCGGTAACCTGGCCCCCATACCCACTTCACAGCATGGGCGGCACCCGACCTGCGTACCCAAAGACCTACGGAACTGTAAGTTTGTGTTTGTACGAAGGGGCGGGCATCGGCCACCGCTGCAGCGGCCATACGAGGGGCCGTTTACGGTGCTCCGGAACAACGGGTCCACGTTCGTGCTGGACGTTGGGGGGAAGGAGGAGGTTTTCACGGTGGACCGCCTCAAGCCGGCCCATGTGGACCTGGCGCAACCGGCCGAGTTTCCGGCGCCTCGGCGCAGAGGCCGACCTCCCAAGCAGGTTCTGGCCCTGGCTGTGGACATTGGGGGGTGTATCGCCGGTTCTGGGGGGGGGTTATGTGGCGGCTCTTTTCCTAGCGTATGCGAACCGACTCACAATTAGATAGCCTACGGGGGTTTGCGAGCACAGAGCTTTGGAGCCTCTTCGCCATGGGGGGCCGGTTGACAGAGGCTTAAAAGTGAGGCTGAAGTTTTCGAATAAAGTTTTTCCTTCGACTGCAGTTACCGACTCCGTGTCGTAATTTTAGCGCTGTTTGTAGCACACCGCTACAAGCTCACTTTTAAAAGCTTCCCATTTGCGAGACATCCCTTTGCCTGCCTGCCTGCCTGCAAACAAACTCCTTCAATCAACTTTTGCCATTCCCTGTCTAATCGACTTACAATTTAGAACTTTATTCTGTTACCCCTTTCCATAACACATTTAAAACTAACAGAACTATGGGTACTGCTTCCAGAGTATCCCAGCCCCACCTGCACCTCAATCACTATTTCCTGCAGCCCACAGAGTCACAGATGTATACTGGTGCCATCTTGAGAAATCTGCCGTGCCCAAGCTTTGCCTTCTCCCTGGGAAGACCATCAATATATTGAATGAGAAAGCTTTCCTAAACACACAAATTCCATCCCATCTACAAGCCCTTAGCACTATAGCAGTCCCAGCCTATATTAGGAAAATTAAAATCCATACTATGACAACCCTATTATTGTTGAAACTTTTTACAATCCCCCTATATGTTTGATTTCAGTTGATCATTAAGCCTTTAGTACAAACCCAATAAGGTGATCATATCAGGCCCATCCATAAGACCTCACCGGAAGTATATCTAGTGGTAGTAGTCACTGGAAGATCCCTTAATAATTTCATATCTGACTATCATGATATTTTCCTTAATCAGAAATGCAACTTCCCCTCCTCATTATCCTCCAGTTCTATGCTATCAATACTACCTGTACCCTGGAACATTTAGTTGCCAGCCCTGTCCTTCCCTTAGCCATGCTTTGGTCTTGTTTTAGATTATAATGTTTGCAGAAGGGAATGCTGTATTTCTTAAACATATGGAACTTTTATAAATTCTTCTTTATTGAAAGTAACAGATGCATCTATATACAGTTACTACACATTCAAAATTCAATTTTACTTTGTTTTCCTTGTGGTGAAATGAAAGCAGGTGTCCTAAAGGAAACATGATGCAATTTTACAGACAGTTGTTTTATGAAATTAAGAATTAGAGTTGGATTGGAATTGCAGCAAACACTTTGTGTATTTAATATTTGCTACTGTAAATCTCACTGATAATTAAAACCCAGTCTTCTCTCAAACTTCCTTTCTATTACACCACACCAAGAATTTAAAATAACACAAATGCTGGAGATCAAAAACAAAGATGCTGGAAAAACCCAGTAAAGTCTACAAAATGAGTATCTGTTAGATTCAGATTCAGTTTATTGTCATTTAAAAACCACAAATGCAATGCAGTTAAAAAATGAAACAACGTTCCTCCAGAATGATATCAACAAAGCACACGACAAAAACAGACACCACCAGAAAATCCACATAACATTTGACAAACCCCAATCCAGAGTCCGGAAAGGCTGCTGCTTATTAATATCGCGCTACCATCTTAGCGTGTTCCCCGGAAAGGAGCTCCAATCCCACCAGATAAAACAAGACCAAAAACTAAAGCTACAAGACCTGCATAAAACCACATAGTTACAACAGTGCAAACAATAGCATAATTGATAAGAAAAAACAGACCACGAGCACAGTAAAAATAGTCCAAAGATGTTAAAAGACCATAAGTTCAAAAGAAACCACCACACAGTTTCCACAAGTCCTCAGGGTCCCGAATGACTCGTCATCCCACACAGGCAGCAGAAGGGAATAACCCCGCTATGCACTTCCATGGCGCCGCCCGACTCAGCCTCGCAGACGCAGCACACAATGAAAGCAACCTGACCGCAGCAGACTCCGAGTCCATTGAACCTCCGAACCTCCGACCATCCCCTGCGGCACAGCTTCTCTGAGCACCATTCTCTGCCGAGCGTATTAAGATGGCCCCGCCAACAGCCATCAGCAACGCGACCCCGAGGACTGGGGGCCTGTTCTTCCCAGCAGAGACATGGACCTCTCAGCAGCAGCAGCAACGAAGGTCTTCCTGGAGATTTCCAGATGTTCCTCCGTGCTCCCACGTCCGTTTTTCATCCGATTATGATTGTGCACGGCACCCGGCTTCATAAATAACAGATAATCAACTCCAGAGTTGCCGCTGTAAGCTGCGTCACGCCGCCATCTTGGAATGGTCTTTCAGTTAACATCCTAATTTAAAGAGTTTTCAACTAAACAGTCTGACCGCTCCTCTTAAATTTGAATATAGAATCAGTTATGTTAATAGTCACTGCAAAATAGGAAATGTGTTTTGAGAAATGTGTATCATGCCAGATCATTTTATGCAAAGATAAAGAATATCAGGAAAATGTATTGCTACTTTATTATTTCTTGAAAAAATATTGCTTTGTTCTATTTCAGAGTTGGTATTATTGTGCTAGGTTCTGTCATATTGTGTATACAGTACATATACACAATAGACCTAAAGCAACCAAACTGCGAACTCTGGCAACCCTGATATTGGCCAATATTGTTGAGGCCCTCCATAGGTCAGGGTCAACCATGGATATTGCATGCCAGCGGTTTACGTGATACACAGGACAATAAGAGCAAGCTGTTGTCCAGACAGCAGGCTCCACCTCTCCACGCAGCTGATAAATCCAAAGGAAAGGCAGAGACTGATACAGTTTGGCACCAGAAGCATCACAGGTGTTGTCAGTTAGCTTTGAACTCAACATATGAATCCCTAAGGGACTCCAATTCCAGATTCCCTCCCCCCTCGGGATTTACTCCTGAAGCCTTCCCTCTCCTAGATTTCCTCCTCCCAGATGAGCTTCCAACTAAGGCTGAAGAGCCCTGTTTGCCCAAAGCGACTAGTTTTAAGGTGCCAGTAACCCACGTTTGTCCCTTCTCCTGTCAGGAGAAATGGTTCCATCAGGTTTAGTAGCTAAACCACACAGGAAGGCCAGGAGCTCAAACTTGGTGTCAGAGGCTATTTGAGATGCACACCACTGGGAGCATTTAATAGGCAGTAGAAGCTTATCCCTACTACCTCCCCTGGCTAGGACAACCTTAAGGAAAAAGCTATATTAGTTCCAACAAATGACTTTTCAGTAGCTTAGAAGTCATATGAAACAATAAGCTCTTCTTCATTAATTTCTCAGCTACATAGACAGTAGAGAAAGAGATAGTAGTGGAGTAAGAATTAAAGTAATTGGTGTGATAGGAGTGAGTAGATTCAATTGAATTGAATTAACTTTAATTCTTACATCCTTCACATACATGAGGAGTAAAAATCTATGTTCAGTCTGTCTGAATGTGCAATTTATAATAAATAGTATGTACAGCAAGATATACAACAGTCAATATAGCTGAGAAATACAATTGTGTCAGCATAAATTAATAACTTCTCTGTAGGCTGCCTCATTATTATTTAAGATAAGGCCAATCAGTGTATCATCTGCAAATATAATTAGCATATTGGAGCTGTGGGTGGCGACACAGTCATGGGTATGCAGAGAGTAAAGGAAGAGGTTTAGGACATGGCCCTGGGGGGCTCTTGAACTGAGGGTTAGAGAGGCAGCATAGTGGGAAAAGAGGAGAGATGGCACAGCTGGGACAAGGGGGGGCAATTCAGCTTATGTCTGGGGTTGAATGAGGACACTTATAATATAAAATGGGTTTGAGAACATTAAAAGAAGGGAAAAATATACAAACTGTAACAAATGAAACTTAATAATCATCCTCATGGAGGAAGAGGGACACACTGTACTGTCCAATATTCAGACAAGTCAGATGAGTCATTTAGCTTACACCAAATTTTAACCCTCTGTTTTAATTCAACTTCTGTATTTTCTCCAATCTGTGTGATAGAAATCAACCAAAATACATCAAATATGCATCATTCACTGTTTGGCATCATTAAGCTGCCCAGGTCTTCCATATACTGGTACGTTAAGTACCACAACAATTCAGCCATAGTTTTCTACTCACGTCTGAAAATGAATCAAACATAAATTTGGTGACCTCAGTGTTGACTGTAATAATAACAACACCACCATATTTATTCAGCACTTTTCATACAAACTATGTTGTTCAAATTGCTTTACAATGGGATAAAGTGCAAACATGAAAATGAAAGGCAAAAAGTTATTTAAAAGCAAGGTTAAATAAATGGGATTTGAGCTGTTATTTAAAAGTGTCATCTGATTACTAATGAAAGGTCTTGGTCTGAAACAGTGACTGTTTATTCATTTTCATAGATGCTGCCTGACCTGCCGAGTTCCTCCAGCAAATTAAGTGTGGTATATCTTAAAAGTGCAGAATTAGGCAATTCAGCCCATCGAGTGTTCTGCCACTACTGATTGCCTTGATGTGCAGGAGGGTGATAGAATCCAATCACATTCATCGAAATTTTCAAATAGGAGCAACACCTGTACATGAAGAGAATTAAACTGTAGTGTAAAGATGTAAAGTGAGAAAAGGTTTGGGTGTGGGATTAAACTAGACAATTCTTTCAAAGAGTTGGAATTGGGCTGATGATCCAAATGATTTCTTCCCCCCCCCCCCCCCCCCACCTTCTTTAAGGTTCCACATTTCAGTCTTTGTTTGATAATTCAGTTCTCTAGGACCTCATGAAAGGAGACCAGAGAAGTTCTACCAATAACTTTTCCATTTCTCTCTCCTCGGAGTTCCCAAGAATGCCTGCAATCATCATGTCATCTGCAGATATAAAGTAGGTGTCCAAACACTTCTATCTCCACTCAAGGTCTACAAACAAATTATGCACAATTCTATCACTTGGCCCATAGATTTCATTACAATGGTAATCCAAATGTTCTTAATGTTACGAGAGTACCCACTCCTACTATCCCCTCAGGCAGCATGTTCCAGACTTCAGTCATCCTCTGGTTAAAAATATTCTTCCTGTGTTTCCATACAAGATAGAAAAAGGCATTCAGCTTATGAGTCTATGTCGGTTTTGAAAGCATTCCCACTCCCCTCTAAGTGTTTGTGTATTCTATTCTCCCCATATTCCAAATGTCCAGATCCAAAGAATGCAGAGGAGATTTACAAGGATGTTGCCTGGATTGGGGAGCATGCCTTATGAAAACAGGTTGAGTGAACTTGGTTTTTTATCCTTGGAACGGTGGAGGATGAGAGGTGACCTGATAGAGTTGTATAAGATGATGAGAGGCATTGATTGTGTGGATAGTCAGAGGCTTTTTCCCAGGGCTGAAATGGCTGCCACAAGAGGACACGGGTTTAAGGTGCTGGGGAGTAGGTACAGAGGAGATATCAGCAGTAAGATTTTTTATGCAGAGTGGTGAGTGCGTGGAATATGCTGCCGGCAACAGTGGTGGAGGCGGATACGATAGGGTCTTTTAACAGACTTTTGGATAGGTGCATGGAGCTTAGAAAAATAGATGGCAATGGGTAAGCTTAGTAATTTCTAAGGTAGGGACATGTTTGGCACAACTTTGTGGGCCAAAGGGCCTGTATTGTGCTGTAGGTTTTCTATGTTTCTATCACTCCCCTGCAACCAATGCAATTTGTAGTGACAGAGCAAACTCAAAAGGCCAAATTCTGCTCCTTTGTCTTATGGTCTTAAGAAACTATCAGTCATGCATCTTTGGTTTGTGGGTGGAAATCGGAGCAAACCCATCTGGTCAGAGACAGTTTACAAACTTCACACAGGTAATATCGGAATGGGATCAGGGGTATAAAGGAGCAGCTCCATTAGCCATACCACTGTGATAACCGTAATTCTTAGTAAAATCCACTCTAAAATTCCTGCCCTGTGCCCTCTTGTCTATAGATACACCTGGTAGGGGGAAGATTCCTTATGATTCATATTCCAAATCATTTTCTATAAAAAACAGGTCCTCCTCAGCCTTCTCCACTCCAAAGAACAAATCAAACCTCTCCAATCTCTCTTCATTGCTGAAACACTCTATCCCAGACAACATCCCGATCAACCTCCCCCACATCCTCTCAATGAAAATTATTGTAATGATATGCTGACATAACTGCAGAAGGTTTATGCTTGGATCAATGTTTGACATAGTTATATTACAACATTTGGCCCTTATGTTCTGTGCTTCAGATATCAAAGATAGATGCACTGCACTGCCTTCTGAATCATCTTAATTACTTCTGCTGCTGACTTCAGGGATTCTTGAACATATACATGGTCTCTCTGCTCCTCAGTATTTCTAAGAATCCTACTTATTGTATGCATCTTTCAAGTCTTCCTAAAGTGCAATGCCTTACTTTTTTGAAAATTAATTCCATCTTCCATTTCTCTGTTCATTTACCAGATATCCAATGGCCAAAGACTACCTTTCACACCATCAATAACAGCAATTTTTTCATCCAAATTACTGATATTTCCTGGATCCCCTAGATCTTACCTTTGAACGAGCCTCCCTGCCATAGGCCTTATTGAAGTCCATGTAAACTACCCTGACAAACCTCCTCAAAAATCTGTTTTAGAACATCACAATAAAGACACATGCATATCCTTGATCAATCGCTACCTTTGTAAGTACTGATTAATTTCATCCCCCAGAAATATTTACTAAATTTTCTGGCACTGGTATTAGACTCACTGGGTATCATCACATCTGACTTGTTCCTCCTAAGTACCACCTTCAATGTACCTCATTCACCTGGCATCTCTTCTGTAACGGCCTGGTGCAGAGCCAACAACCTGTCTCTGAATGTGAACAAAACAAACGAGATGGTTGTTGACTTCAGGAGGGCACGGAGCGAACACTCCCTGCTGAACATCGATGGCTCCTCGGTAGAGATCGTTAAGAGCACCAAATTTCTTGGTGTTCACCTGGCGGAGAATCTCACCTGGTCCCTCAACACCAGCTCCATAGCAAAGAAAGCCCAGCAGCATCTCTACTTTCTGAGAAGGCTGAGGAAAGTCCATCTCCCAACCCCCATCCTCATCACATTCTGCAGGGGTTGTATTGAGAGCGTCCTCAGCAGCTGCATCACTGCCTGGTTCAGAAATTGCACCATCTCGGATTGTAAGACCCTGCAGCGGATAGTGAGGTCAGCTGAGAAGATCATCGGGGTCTCTTTTCCTGCCATCACGAACATTTACACTACACGCTGCATCCACAAAGCAAACAGCATTATGAAGGACCTCATGCACCCCTCGTACAAACTCTTCTCCCTCCTGATGTCTGGGAAAAGGCACCGACCAGACTATGTAACAGTTTCTTCCCCCAAGCTATCAGACTCCTCAATACCCAGAACATGGACTGACACCTTACTGCTTTATTGTCCTGTTTATTATTTATTGTATTACCTGCACTGTTTTGTGCAGTTTATGCAGTCTTGGGTAGGTCTGTAGTCTAGTGTGGTTGTTTTTTTTTCCTCTCTATGTTTTTACGTAGTTCAATCTAGTTTCTGTACTGTGTCATGTAACACCATGGTCCTGAAAACGTTGTCTCATTTTTACTTTGTACTGTACATAGCAGTTATGGTCGAAATGACAATAAAAGTGACTTGACGACTGGAGAAAATTTGAATATTTCTGTCAGAGCCTCAGAAATCCCCTCCATTGTCTCCTAGGGTATCGACTTCTTAATCAACTTATGGTGCTCGGACATGATATTTCTAGCAAGCTTGAAATTTCTAGTAGTGCTGTCACCCATGCTACCAGCCATAGAGTTCAATTCAGCTATCCAGATAGCAGTCTACACACCACTTCAGATGGATGTAAAATATGCACTCAGTGAACTATACTCGTGTAGTCAATAGCCGCAAAACGGGATACCCAAGACCCTCATCCATCATTGTCAGTGACTTCAATCAGACCAACTTCAAGAGTGCATCAACAAAGCACTACCAGTAGGTCTTCTGTCCCACTGAGGGCTCAAACAACCTTAACCATTGCAACCCAACCAAAGGCGATGGCAGAGACACATTCCACCACCCCCTCATCCCCTTCCACACTTTGGTAATCAGACCACCAAGATGTGCTCCTTCTCTCTGTGTACAAACAGAAGCCAAAATGTAAGAATCCAGTACAGAAACTCATTCAGTGCTTGTCTGAGAAATCAGATGAGCTTCTACATCACTGCTTTGAGTTGACAGATTAGTCCACATTCAAAGACATTGCTGCAACCTAACATAAGTATGTGATCATCATCACAGATTTTATCAACAAATACACTGAGGACTGTGTACCAAAGAGGATAATCCAGGTGTTCCCAAATCAAACACCACCAATGAACTGTGAGATCCATTCCCTAATGAAGTCCATGACTGCAACATTCAAACCAGGTGACAATGACCTTTACAAGAAATCATGATATAACCACCATAAAGCTATCAGAGGTGTCAAGAGATAATACAACTTCAAAGTCAAGTCCCAAACCAGCCATCATTGTGGCAGGGTTTACATGAGCTAAAGGCTACAAAATGAGGTTGGCAGCTTTCCACATTCTATGCACATTTTGAACAGAGTGTAACCACCCGTCCCAAAAGCCTACAATACCACTGAACACAGTCACCGTTGCAGATACAAAATCCGTTATCCAGAAAGAGAACCTAAAAAAATCACTTGACCAAGATGGTGTCCCTGGCCACATTCATAGATGCTGTGCAGATCAGCTGTCAGGGTATTTGCAGACGTTTTTAACCTCTGCCTGTTCCCACCTGCTTTACTAAGACCACTATCATCCCAGGACCTAAGAAAAACAAGTAAACGTAGTTTAATGACTTCCACCCAGTGACTCTGATATCCAACATCACAGTGCTTTGATAGGCTGCTCATGGAACATACCAACTCTAGCTTTGCAGAGGACCACAACCCACTGTAATTCACCTTTTCAAGAGTCTACGACAGACACCATCTCCCTGGAACTACAGTCATCTCTGGAGTATCTGGACAGTAAAGATGACTACTGTTTATTGGTAAAGCTCTGCCTTCAATACTATAATTCCAAGCAAATTTATCACCAAATTCCTAGACCTGGGACTCATCCATTGCAACTGGATCCTTAACCTCCTGATCAACAGACCACAATCAGTCAGGATGGGCGGCAACACCTCCACCATGATTATTCTCACACTGGTGCTCCACAAGGTTACATCTTCAGTCCTCAATTGTACTCCCTGTATACTCATGACCGCATAGACGTATTCTGCTGTAATTTGATTTGCAAGTTTTCAGATGTTATATCTCATATAACAACGAATCTGAGTTCAAGGAGGAAATGGAGGATCCGATGACATGGTGTCATGATAACAACTTATCTGCCTGTGTCAGGACAACAGAAGAGCTGGTCATTGATTTTAGGAAAGGGGTGATGTAATGCTCCCGTTTACATTAATGGTGCTAAGGTTAAGAGGTCGAGAGCACTTACGAGTTAACATCACCAATAACCTGTCCTGGTCCAAACACATATACACCTTGCCAGTAAAGTTCACTGTTGTCTCTGCTTCCTCAGGAGGCTAAGGAAATTTGGCACATCCCCATAGGCTCTTACCAATCTTTGCCAATGCACTAAAGAAAATATCCTATCTGGATGCATAATGACTAGATATGACAACTGCCTGCCAGTGACTGCAAGAAACTACAGAGAATTGTGGACACAGCTCAATACATTATGGAAGCAGCCTCAGCTCCATGGTCTCACTGTATTTTGGTACAATTGCCAATAATAATAATAAAGCAACTATGCCTTCTTTCATCAAGGTCCATATCTGGAATCTCCTCTTCCTCTGCAAATACATTCCTCCCCAAAACCTGCCTCTAAACAAGGTTCTAGACTGCCTCTTTTGATTTTTTCCTCGGGTTGGTGCCAGTACTTTCCCTTAATTATCTTGATGAATTTCTATCCATGAATAGTAATTATAAAGTCAAATATGTTGCACTTCCAATTTTGGTATGCAGGGTAATCCAAAAGCTCTGCACCAGAAGTGCTTATTATATTGTGATAATTTAAAAAGCAAGTAATCTATCTAATTCACAGTGGGGGTTTTCAAAGAAAATTTTCAATCATTTTTGTAACTTTGGTTTCATTACTTTGTTACTAAGGGTGTACCTGTCCATGTAAGATGTTCATTTTCTTTATGGCACTTCTGCGTAACAATAGTAGACACAATCTTGTCAGTTCAAAACAAAGCTGTTTTTAAAGAACTCCATCTCTCAAAAATGAAAATGGATTCTGAATGAAAAATCACAAGCAATGGGGGAGATGCACAAAACACAAAGGGATTCATATGACCACCAGTTCTCAACTGTCTATTAACAGACCAAGCATTTCATTCAGTCATAAAGTGTCATATTATGATTTTAAACATTAGTGATCAGTTTATCTAAAATAGGAAATACTAAAATGAGAACTGCAAAATGTTTACAATCAAACTGTTGTATAACAATACAATGCACAAGATGCTGGAGGAACTCAACAGGTTAAGCATCATAGATACTGCTTAACTAGCTAAATCTCTTCCACCTCTAAGTAAAATGCACAGCTGGTGTCCACAAATAACTAGACCAGATGAGGTCCAATCTGAACAATTGACAGTTCATTTTACTCCAGAAATACTGCCTGACCTGCTGAGTTCCTGCAGCATCCTGTATATTGCTTCAAATTCCAACATCTGCAGACTCTTGGGTCTCCTGTTGTATAACAATGTCTTTCTTCAGTATGGCACCTCACACCAGTTACGTTCTAGCCAAAACCCCAACAGTTCATTGAAATTAAAAAATATTGAAATTCATTTCAAGGGTGGTCCAATCATAACATCCTTCAATGATAGAAACTTGCTCTAAACTTTGGGCTAAAATATTAAAAGTATCCAAATCCAAAAAAAGTGATACGATTCCAATGGAAGTCCTTTGATGTGATTTACACTTACTTTTATGAGTTTCCACTCGCCGTAACCCCTCGCACTGATGCGCAGACCTTAAATGCACGGTTGACACTTGTGATACCCGGACGGGTAGGTTGCAGAGATCTTCTTAAAACATTTTTGCATTTTGAAGTGCAGTAAACGCACCATTCATGACTCAGCCTTTGTGTCCTTTTGGTAGACAACACGAGTTGTTTGCGTTTCTTCTGAAACCTCCCTCCCACTGCCGCTGTCAGGCGAGCTGCAGCTGCCAGTAAACATCGGCTGCAACTCTCCCGAGAGCTTCTGACACCCACCTCCTGAATGACAAAGCAGCCGGGCCCGAAGACAAGTGTCGTGCCGGGCACACACTGAAACTACCTGGCGTTTCCAACCGTCTGGGGCTGCACTGCGCTCCGTAACCCGGCCGAACACCCATTAATGCGCGCTGACACCACATTTTACTTACTGTTTTGCGTGTAAATCTCGCACCAGTGCTTCCCTGGGATAGAGAAATCCTTTCAAAAACCGGGTCTAACTGAGAGGAGGCGGGGCCTTTTATTGAATTGCTCGGACTTGTGTGCAATTTACTGCGTAGACGGGCGAGAAAAAGTCGACAGATATTCAGATGATGTTTCCACCTCTTCGGAGTGTTTTGAATAGTTTGATGAGGTGGTCTCGGGGCGTTAGTAAGCCTGCCTGCCTGTGTGTGTGTGTGTGTGTTGGGAGGCGGGGGTGCTGCGTTTGCCCGACGCGAGCAGCGGGCGCCCACCGAACGCCGCTCGCCCGCGCCGTTTCCCTGGCAATTCCCATCGCAGCTCGCGGACCTCCCCGCCCTCACGTGCAGCCACACGCGCCCACTCCCGGTGCGAGGGGCATCACATGATGTGTCCCTCTCCAGCGCTGCGATCTCCCCTTCCCTCTGGTGTAATCAGCCGCGGGCGAGAAACGCCTTGTTCCTCACCCTTTGTTGCCTATGCGCGAAAACAAAGATTACATTTTGGAAGTACACACGCAGTATAAAATTGAAAGCCTCAGAACGATTTTTAAAAATGCACTGACCATTTCAGAAACTGCAATTAATCGCATCACTATTGCATTCGTCTATCAAATAATAAAAATGCTCGAATATGGATACGCATCCACTATTATATCAGGACTCTATATTCGGATTTAAAGCTTCTGATTATGAACAGCTTTTCCATTGCGTAACAAAGCTCTTTGTTTATTCTCAGCGAGCTTCGCCCACGCCACTATTGAAATAATCATCGTACTAATTCCATCAGTAGTCATAAAAATCAAGAAATTTTAAGTTAACCAAGACCAGCCCCATTTAAATTCATTACAAACTGCATTGTTACCCTCCGGCATTGTTTTGGAAATTTAAGGAATTGAAGAGAAAAAAAATTACGGCGCTGCTAAGTAAATCTATAGAAGAATATAGGTGCATTAAAATATGTTCTGACTTTTCTTTAATTTTCTTTGAATGAAATTATGGGTTATAAGCCACGTTGAGATGGAGACAGAATGGAAGATGCAGTGAACGGAGAGTCAATCGATTAGTTCTTTTGCTAAAATGGAAACAAAAAATTGTTTGGAACATTTAGCACGTCAAGCAGAATATTGGGAGAGAAACGAGGTCGTTAGAAACGTTTCAGGCTGACCTTTTCTCAGAATGGAAAAACCAAGAACACAGACGTTTTTTAAGCAGCAGAGAACAAAGGAAATGTCTGTGATAGAGAAGAGCTCCACAGGTTGGCATTGGCTGAGAGTGGGTGAAGAGTGCTTTTCACTGCCAGTAAATCCGAATTGAGGAGCTGTGGAGAACAAAGAAACCCTGCTAAAGCAGAACACAGCAGTTGGTTGTAACGTGTCATAAAAGAGAATGCTGGGGAAGACCTGCAGCTCAGGCAACATCTGTGGAATGGGAAACAAAACACGAGTTCTTGAAACGTCGACTGTACTCTTTTCCATGCCTGCTGAATTCCTCCAGCATCTTGTGTGTGTTCCTTGGATTTCCAGCTTCTGGAAATTTTCTCTAATATGAGTTACTTCAGAACTGTCCAGAACCTGAAATATATAACAAAAAAAAACAAATGTTGGAAATAATAAAGGATAGATGGGGCAGACCCAGATAGCATCCGCAAAAGGAGAAACAATACTAATACCAGCACCCCTCAACCTCAAAGATCATTGAACTAAAAAGCCAACCTGTTCCTATCCCACAGACACAAGCCACCCACAGATCATCCCTGGCTATTTCATCAGGCTGATTAATTGTGACAGACCAGGGAAAGGTGAATGATCTGAAATTGTCCAGTGATGGTGGGGGTGTAGGCATGGACTATATTTGAGTCTTTGATGGAACAGTGTAACAGGCCAAAGACGGAAGGGACATAATGAGACAGGATGTGGATCAAAGTCACCCAGGCAGACTGAATGATGGTAGTCGGTCATTGTTTTATCCAACATAAAGGAAACTACCTCATGAAACCCAAATACTATGCCCTAAGTTGGATGAAGTTCGAATGAATTTCAATTTCACTTGGAAGGAGAATTTAGTTCCCAGGATGGTGCATCTCATGACAAAGTGCCTTGTGAATGGGAGTGATGAAGGTGGAGATGAAAATGTGAACCAGGCAGTAACAGAATAAAAACCCCTTTGCAATGCAGAAAGAGAAGTTTGGGGGAGATGTGTAAGATGTTTTCATTTTTTAAAGTTGTAATGAAGTAGCAAAACAAGGCTCAAACATTCACAACCATCTTCAACTCTTCATAAAGTCTCCACCTTCACAATGCTAGGCTTAAGCCAATTTTATTTATTTGTATAACAAAACCATTCTCATGATAGGGTAAATCCCATGTTGGGGGTGTTGAAGAAGTTTAAGGTGTTATGTAGGAAGCTTAGAGGGGATCCAAAGGGTAGGATTTTCCTCAGTAGGATAGCTGGAGCCTTGAATACACTGATTGAAGTTGTAGCGGAGGCAGATATTGTCACAGTATTTAAAAAAGCACCTAGACAGTTACTTTAGTTGCCAAGGCTAAGACTACAGACCTAATGGGATTAATGTGCATAGGTACAAAGTACAGCATAGATATGGTAGGCTGAAGGAACCTTCACTATGCTGCAGAACTCTATGGCCCTCAATGGCAAGATCCTGGGCAACAGGGACCATGTCTCATAACTTGGGAGCCACATCCTGGCTAACTGCACATCAGTGCTGAAATTAATATTGCCTTCAGTTGTCAGCAGAGCTTTTGATTGATTGAGCATCTTTTGTTTGAAGAACCTCAGGAGTGGTTTTCATGCTAATCATTAATAAAGCCAACAAGGTCATAATATGAACACTGGTTTTCATGGGACTCTTATTGATCTCCATCTATGGTATATTACTAAGAAATTACAGTATGCAAACACCAAGAAAAGGATTTTATCAAAATCCTAGAATTAAAATACATATGAATAAAGTTAGATATGCTTTCCTGCCATTGATGTGACTTAATCTCACCAATACAGAATGAACATTGGGAAATCACAGACTGTTCTGTATTTTGCTTCACAGAACACTGACTCACACCCCGCCATTCCAGATGCAGTATGGCTGCCCAAGCACTTCCTCATTCACTGCAAAGGAAGGACAACTGAATCTTTTAAAGGTAGAGGAGGTGGCGTATACTTCATGATTAACTGATCATAGTGCACAGATGTGATAGTTCTGTCTAAGTTCTGCTCACCCAACATGGGCAATCTACCAGTCAAGTGTCATCCATTTTACCACCTGACTGTACTTCCACTTCCAGTGACCGAAGACTGCAGCACCAGTGGTGAGGACCAAGAAGGTATGGTCAAGGGAGGTGGAGGAATGCTTATAGGACAGCTTTGAGTCAGTGGACTGTACAAAGTTCAGGACTTCATCTTCGAATCTGAATGACTATGCCACAGTTGTCACCAACTTCATCAACACCTGTGTGGTTGAATGTGTGCCTTCAAGATCATATTGGACATACCCAAACCAAAAGCTTGAACCAGAAGATTCATGGTCTGGCTGAGGTCTAGATCTGTGGTATTCATGACCAGTGATCCAAAGCAATACAAGAAGACTAGGTATGACCTACAGAAGGCTATCTTAAGAGTGAAAAAACAACTGTGATTGAAGTTAGAGATGGAATTTGAATGTGCACCAGCTCTGGCAGAGTTTGCAGGTCTACAAAGTGAAACCTAACATCATGAATGGCTGTGATGGTTCACTCTCAGATGAGATCAACACCCTTAATATAAGCTTTGAAGGGGAGGATAAAACTACACCTGTGCAAATGCCTGCAGCATCTGGTAACCCTACAATCTCTGTCTCGGAGGCTGATGTCAAAATGCCTTTCATGAGGGTGAACCCTGGCAAGGCATCAGATCCTGATGGTGTACCTGATAGGGCACTGAAAACCTGTGTCAGCCAACTGGCAGGAATGTTCAAGGACATCTTCAATCTCTCACGGCTGCATTTGGAGTTTCCCACCTGCTTCAAAAGGGTGACAATCATATCAGTGCCCAAAAGAACACGGTGCACTGCCAAGAAGACTTCAGGGTCGCAGGATTTCGTGGCTCTGGAGGCAGGCAGACTCAAGGTCAGTGTCACTGCAGGAAATTGGTGTGTCGTGGGAGATGGAAATTGAAAGCAGCAAGCTGGCTGTTAGCTGTGTGCCTAGAGACCTGAGTTCTTTGGGCACAGAGCTTGGAAGAAGCAACGCAACAGATTTTTAACATCATAAATCAGCAAGTTGTTTGTTATGTCTCCCTTCTCATTGTGAAATGGGGAGACTTCTTTTTTCCCTCATTAGGGAGAGAGGGAGCTTATGATATGTCGAATTACCAGGCGAACGAGTAGTCTTCGCAGTACTGCAAGTCTGTGTCTTTATTGATTCTTTGCCACATGCTTGAGTGCTCAGTGGGGGGAGGGTTGCCAATGCTTTTTAGCTGTTGGGGGGTGGTCGTTGCCTTGCTGCTGCTTGTGCATGGGAGGGGGGAGCTGGAGGGGACGTTGGGGTTCTAACATTTAACTACCATTCATTCTTTGGGGCACTCCTCTGTTTTTGTGGATGTTTGCGAAGTAAAAGCATTTCAGGATGTATGTTGTATACATCTCTCTGACATTAAATGTACCCATTGAAACCTTTAAAAACTATTGCCAGTTGCACTCACACCTACTGTGATGAAGTGCTTTGAGAGGTTGGTCAAAGTTCAAAGTACATGCACTGCATATGTCACCACATACAACCCTGAGGTAAACTATCTTGCTGGTGTACACTGCAGATCCAAGAAACACAATAGAATCAATGAAAAACCTCACCCAACAGGACGAACAACCTGTGTGCAAAAGACAACAAACTGCGCAAATAAAAAAGAAAAACAAAGCAATAAATATAGAGAACATGAGATGAAGAGTCCTTGAAAGTGACTCCATAGGATGTGGGAACTGTTATGTTTTGTAAGATCAAAACATTGTTTATTCAAAGAAGACATTGGAGTCTGGGAATATGGGTGTGGCTTTGTCTTTGAGATGCACATGTATCTCATGGTATAGTGATGATGCATTCAATTAACATATTTATACATATAACCTGTAATTAATTATTTAATCAAACAAGGATACTTAATCAAACAATATATATCCAAGATCACCCAAATATTAATGAAATATTAAATACACAAAACTCCTCCCTGCTTAGCTATAAACTCCAACTCAATAGAGAATGCATCTCAACAATCTGCACAGCATATAATCTAATGCAACTACTATATACAGACATTCAAAACATAGTAAATTTAAAATTGTCCCATTCATGCTTAAAGGTTTAATTGTGGATTATTTCTTACTCTTGTGGGATAATGCCTTTCCTGACAAGGGGGAACACTCTGCTTGGCCTGCGAGACTTGCAGCTGTGAAACAATCTCAGGTTAGGGCATCCTCCATGGCAGTTGTAGGAGTTGACTCTGAGACTACAGGAAGTGGTTCTGACAGCTCTGCACACCTTTCTTGTTCTTTTCTCTCTCTGAATCAACTTTGATCCTTTTCTTTTTCTTTCTTAGTTCCTTCTCTCTTTCACACCTTTCTCTTTCTTTTTCACATTCTCTCTCACTCCATCTCTTCCCTTCTTTTTCTTCTTCTAGCTTATGTATCATGATCTTGGGAAGGTGCATCTAGCTCACTGAAATATTCTCTTATTAATCCTTGTATTAGTCCCTTTACGATCTGACCTGTAGTGTTGGGTCCTGCATCCATAACATCATCTGAAGAATCCTCTGTTTTTATATTTCCATTGACTCCTTTCTTCTTGGCCTTCCATTCGTCCAGCTGGGCTTTAGTATTTGCATCTACTTTAACTGGCAATGTGTTGTTTGCCACTTTAAGTTCATGCAATAATCTTAATGCACACCACGTAGATTCTGGTTCTTTATACTTACAAAAGCCAAATGTTTGCAACTTCCCTGAAGCTCCTTGAACTCTCTTTGCGCTTAAAGCCAAGCCACATTTTGCAAGTAACTGCCTGATTAACATATCAGAAGATTTCTCAGAAATGTTGCCTGTAAAACTGTTGTAGTTGGACCACTGCTTTCATCATTTTCACTCTGAGCAGGATAATCCTTCCGTGGTCCAATATTGTTTTCCAACCAACGACACAAAGGCTGGCACCAACACCAGTTTGTCCTCTGTTGGGGGATGGTTCATGGTGTTTGCCATGGAGACTGTTGTGGTATCATCCAATACATTTCTTCACTTTCAGTTGGCTTCATTGCAGGGGTTGTGGCATGCAAATTGTGGGTGGATGCCAAATCAAGTTGTGACCTTTCAAATGGCAGCTGCTATTTAGAAAGCAAGCTTAGCAAAAATTAGATAGAAGCGAATATCTATCACAGCCCTGTGATACACCTGTACTGATGGAGATTGTGGTGGAGATGTTTATGCCAATCCGAACTGAGTGGGGTCTACAAGTGAGGAAATCAGGGATCCAATTGCATAAGGATGTATTAAGGTCAAGGTCTTGAAGCTTATTGACTAGTTTGGAGGTGATGATAGTATTGCATGCAGAGCTGCAGTCAATGAAGAACATCCTGATCTATGTACCTTTGCTGTCCAGATGTTCCAGGGTTGAGCAGAAAGCCAATATGCTGTGCTGTGGACCTGTTGTAACAGTAGGCAAATTGGAGTGGATCCAGGTTGATCCTCAGGCAAGACTTGATATGTTTCATTACCAACCTTTCAAAGCACTTCATTACAATGGATGTACGTTCTACTGCATGATAGTGAGGAGATGTTGTTTCTGATAATTGGAGCTGATCCAAGTTTCTTCATGGCTAGAATCAACTCCTACTTAAGCAAGGACCTGGACCTGCTGCAATTTGCCTATTGCCATAATAGGTCTACAGTGGAATACAATATCCTTCGCTCTCCACTTGGCTTTCCTTGACAATAGTAATATCTACATCTGTCTGCAGTTTATTGATCACAGCTCAGTATTCAACATAATCATCCTCTTGGGGCTAATCAATAGGTACCAAAACCTGAACCTCTGTACCACCCTCTGCAAATGGATCCTTGACTTCCTCATTGGGAGACCACCATCAGTGTAGATCAGAAATAACATCTCCTTGCTGACAATCAATATTGTGTATCTCAAAGATCAGTGCTTAGCCCACTGCTCTACCCTCTCTAATCCCATGACAATGTTGCTAGGCACATTTCAAGCACCATCTATAAATTTGCCAATGGCACAATTATTGTTGGCAGAATTTCAGATGGTGAAATCAGCTGGTTGAATGACATCACAACAACAACCTTGCACTCAATTTCAGTAAGACCAATGATTTGATTGTAGAATTCAGGAAGGGGAAGTCTAGAGAATACACATCAATCCTCTCTGAGAGATCAGCAGTGGAAATGGTGAGCAGTTTCAAGTCTCTGAAGATCTCTGGGATCTATCCTGGCCCCAACATATTGATGCAATTACAAAGAAGACACAACCGCATCTGTATTTCATTAAAAGTTTGAAGAGCCTTGGTAGGTCACCAAAGACTCTCACAAATTTCCACGTTAATACCGTGGAGAACATTCTGACTGGTTGCATCACCATCTGCCATTGCATAGGATTAGAAAAAGATGCAGAGAGTTGCAAACTCAGTCAGCTCCATCATGGGG
Source organism: Hypanus sabinus (assembly GCF_030144855.1). NCBI lineage: Eukaryota > Metazoa > Chordata > Chondrichthyes > Myliobatiformes > Dasyatidae > Hypanus > Hypanus sabinus. The sequence continues at coordinate 164,192,516 of NC_082706.1, read as the reverse complement.
AATAGCCTCCCTAGCATTAAGGATATCTTCAAAGGCACTGCCTCAAAATGGGGGTGTCCATCATTAGGGATCCTATCACCCAGAACATACTCTCTCCTCATTGCTACCATCAAGAAGAAGGTACAGAAGATTGAAGGCACACGCTCAACATTTTAGGAACAGCTTCTTTCCCTCTGCCAAAGGATTTCTGAATGGACAATGAATCCATATATACTACCTCTTCTTTTTGCTCTCTTTTTGCACTACTTATTTAATCTATTTTATATATATATATACGTATTGGGGGTTAGTGATATTTTTTTTACTGTGTCCTTTCAGATTTCTTGCTTTGAGGCTACCTGTAAGCAGACAAATCTCAAGGTTGTATCATTTATACATTCATTGATAATAAATGTACTTTGAATCTCTGAATCTTTCTTATTCTAATTCATAATTTTTAAAAAGTGTATCACAGCCACAAAACAATAATGACATATGCTACTGATATTAAACCTAATTCTGATTGCAATAGGGCAAGTCTTGCTAGCTCATTCATTCGGTCAATAACAAAGTCTGAGAGCAATTGAGTTTCAGATGGCACTGCACGCCATTGTTGGATTCATATATTGCAAGGATTCACAAGTAATACCGCTTGTATTATATGCCATGTCTGACTTGGTGTCGTATTTACAAACACCTTGATACTAATAGACATTCTAGGCCTGTATGCCAAGAAGTCACATTCTTTCTTTTAGTCAGTTCTTAGAGATTGTGTATGACTTGCCTCCGTTGCAACTCTTTGGGTTCTGATGCAGCTAATGGAGCAAATATGGAAACCACAAACTGGTTAATAAATGAGATGAGATACCAGATAGCCAGGTACTTTTTGCACTTCTTTTTTTTACACTGGATTTATGTGTGTTCCTAACACATGGACATGAGGTTCTCAGTGCCAACCCAAATGCTCCTTTTCCATTTTGAACATCATGGGATGGGATTTCCAGAAGCCAGATGTGTATGTTGCATTTTTCCCCAAGAAAGCTTTGACCAAATTCTTGAATCTTTTCCTCTGATAATCTCTTTCTGTGACAGAACCCAGAACAGAACACCCGATTAGAACTCTGGTTTGTACATGTGAACAATATAGCCTACTGAATGGAGCAGAACATGCAATTAGGGCTTCAGTCCACAGGATGCCGGCCTGGGTGAGGTCAATGAAATTGGTTCACTTATACTGCTAATGTATTTAGAGGATTTCAAGGAAACAGAGTTGGCAGTAAATTTTCAGTGCCTACAGTGTACAGTCAGATCTCAGAAACATTACAGGAGAGCAAGGATCACTGCTACCTGGAAGATCGTGAGTTTAGTATCAGTTTCAAGGTCTTATCTTCAAACAGCATTTTCTTCAGTCATCCAAAGGCCATTCTGATACATTGAAGGTAACAGTGGATTTCACCAAAAATATATGTCCTTGCAGAATAGTAGCTCCCGGGGTAGGAAAAGTGGTCAATGTTTTCCTGAAGTTCTTTCCTGAAACATTATTTTTAGCATATGTTGATGTATAGCAGGAACAAGTTGATAGAGGAATTTGGGTCTATCTTCTGTACTTAAGTGAACTGATGAAGTTCATGAAGACTTGGCATATGCAGATTCATATGCAAGTGTTGGTTACATACTACTACCTGAATACTGAAACGGTAGTGATACAAATTTCAAGAAAATTGTCAGGTGAATGACAATTCAGGTGTTGTTTGAAAATAGTTTTCACTGAGATTGGATTCATGTTGGATTTATTGGTTTGTATGATGGCTTGCATACCATCATAATCTTTCCCAGTAACAGGAAATATATCAATAAGATTGAAAGAGTATGGTACAGAGAAAATTTAGAAAGATGTTGCCTGGACTTGAAGATCTGAGTTAAAGGAAAAGCATGATTGGGTTAGGTTTTTATTTCCTGGAATCAGAGAGAATGAGGGGAGATTTGACAGAGGTATACAAAATTATGAGGGGTATAGATAGGGTAAATGCAAGCAGGCTTTATACACTGAGGTTGGGCAAGACAAGAACTCAAGATCATAGGTTAAGAGTAAAATGAGGGAAACTTTTGAAGAATTTTCTTCAGGGTGTGGTGCGAATGTGGAATGAGGTGACAATGGAAATGGTGGATGTGGGTTTGATTGCAATATTTAAGAGAAGCTTGGGTAAGTGTAAGGATGGGAGGAGTATGGAGGGCTATAGTACAGAAGCAGGTTGATGGCACTAGGAGGAATAACAGTTTGGCGCAGCCTGTTTTTGTGCTGTAGTGCTCTATGACTTCATGATTCTATGAAGCAAACATAAAACAGAGCCAAGTTTCTGTGGACAGTTACATTTGAGGACAATGATCCATTGTTCCTCCGAGCTGATGGAGTCAGAGATTTGAATCAAATTTTTAAAAAATGTATAGTGTTGGTTCTTTTCCATGCAATTTTCTTAGTTATCATGTAGTGAAGGTCATGCCAACTTTGTTTCTAGTGAAACTAATCCACACTAGGATTCAGGAAGGAATTGCTCATCCGCTGGGAAGAAATAATTGAGGAAGAATCGTATCAGAATCAGGTTTATTATCACCAGCATGTGACGTGAAATTTGTTAACTTAGCAGCAGCAATTCAATGTAATACATAATCTAGCAGAGAGAAAAAAATAATAATAAATAAACAAGTAAATCAATTATGTATATTGAATAGATTTTAAAAAGTGAAAAATGAAATACTGTATATTAAAAAAAAAGTTAGGTAGTGCCCAAAGATTCAATCTCCATTTAGGAATTGGATGGCAGAGGGGAAGAAGCTGTTCCTGAATCACTGAATGTGTGGCTTTGTGCTTCTGTATCAGTGTGAATAGGGCATGCCCTGGGTACTGGAGGACCTTGATAATGGACACTGTCTTTCTGAGACACCGCTCCCTAAAGATGTCCTGGGTACTTTGTAGGCTAGTACCCAAGATGGAGCTAACTAGATTTGCAATCTTCTGCAGCTTCTTTTGGTCCTGTGTAGTAGCCCCTCCATACCAGACACTAATGCAGCCTGTCAGAATGCTCTCCACAGTACAACTATAGAGGTTTTTGTGTGTATTTGTTGACATGCCAAATCGCTTCAAACTCCTAATAAAGTATAGCCGCTGTCTTGCCTTCTTTATGACTACATCAATATGTTGGGACCATGTTAGATCCTCAGGCATCTTGACACCCAGGAACTTGAAGCTGCTCACTCTCTCTACTTCTGATCTCTCTTTGAGGATTGGTGTGCATTCCTTTATCTTACCCTTCCTGAAGTCCACAATTAGCTCTTTCATCTTACTGATGTCAAATGCCAAGTTGTTGCTGCGACACTACCCCACTAGTTGGCATATCTCACTCCTGTGTGCCCTCTTGTCACCACCTGAGATTCTACCAACTCAGCAAATTTATAGATGGGATTTGAGCTATGCCTAGCCACACAGTCGTGGGTATATAGAGAGTAGAGCAGTGGGCTAAGCAAACACCCCTGAGGTGTGCTAGTGTTGATCGTCAGTGAGGAGATGTTATCACCAATCTGCACAGATTGTGATCTTCCAGTTAGGAAGTCAAGGATCCAATTGCATAGGGAGGTACAGAGGCTCAGGTTCTGCAACTTCTCAATCAGGATTGTGGTAATGATGGTATTAAATGCTGAGCTATATTTGATGAACAGCATTCTGTTTGTGTTTCCAGGTGGTCTAAGGCCGTGTGGAGAGCCATTGATTCCTCTTCCCAGATGTAGAGATTTTAAATTCTTAATTATAGCTGTTCACTCTCAAATTTTAGAAGTTCCAAGGCCTTGTTTTTCATTTCCAATATACCCTTTTGATTTCTTATCAGTCAGAACTGCTGGAGAATCCAATCTGAATAAAATGCTGTGGAATGGAAATAAGGAGAATCAAGGTCAGAGCTGTGGTTCAGGTGGTCTTCAAAGCATTCCTTCCAAAGAGTATTGATTTCCTTTCTGTCTTTGATAAGTTCACCTTTATTTTTGGCTTTCAGTGGGGTGGTGTTTAGGCTGTAGTTGCCTTTGACACTATGATGGACTCTCATATATAATAATACTCAACAAGTTGTTGAACTCTTTGCATGCTTTTCACCTACCATATGTGACTAAGGTTATGGATTTTCTGTTATAGCTGCCCTTGTGATATCTGTGGAGCTCTTGTTTTTCCCATGAGTGATGCTGAAATTTCCATTCCAAGAATCTTGTATTTGTAATTAGCTTTTAATCTTCTGGTCATTGTTATCAATCTAATCCTAGTTCTTTTTGGTAGACATGCTATACGTGCCAATTATTCTGGGCTTCTGGACAGAATAATTGGTGGCTCTTGTCAGCTGAATTTGTGTGTGGAGCAGTTTGAGAAGAGCTAACCTTATGAGGTTTTTGAGAGCTCCAATACTGATTTTCCTACAGCAACATTTCTGCTTTGTGGCCAGGTTGATTGAGATCAGAGTTGATTAGACCCAGTGTCACCAGTGCTGGCACAGCTGATGTGGAGAACTTTACATTCTCTTCATTCAATGGTCAAATAACATCAGGTATTAGAGTTTGGTCTCACCATCTGGTGCTGTGCGTATCCTCCAACAAACTGAGACTTAACAATGTCAAGGCTGTGCTCAAGAGGATTCCAGTGGAGTTAACCTTTCCTATTCTTTCCTTGATGGAATCTACATCTTGCCAAAGAGTGGCATCTTTTCACAACCTGGCCTTGGATTCATCCAGGTGGATCATTTTATCTTAATCTGGGATAAGGACCAACTTTCCATGGTTGCAGTTGAACTCCTTGGCCTGATTGGAATAAACATACTGACAACTGGACGAGACTGGTTTCCTGTCAGATGGTAAAGGGGAAGCCAACTCACTTTCAAAATTCAGTTTAATGTTCTGTTTCACGTGTTTAATTTGATTGGCATGGTAGCATAGCAGTGAGTGTAATACTCAAGTTCAATTCAATTCCCATTGCTGTTTGTAAGTAGTTTGTATGTTTTCTTCATAACTGTGTGGGTTTCCTCCAAGTGCACCAGTTTCTTCCCACACCTCAAAGATATACAGGTTCGTAAGTTAATTGGTCACATAGGTCTAATTGGGTGGAGAGGGCTCGTTAGGTTAGAAGGGCTTGCGACCATACGGTATCTCTAAATAAATATATATTTCTTTCTAAATAATATTTTTAACCATAGACTTTTAACTGTTTTTAAACATCTGTGAGGTATTTGAAAATGTAGAATTCTTGAGGGATTTGACAGAGGAAAAAGTTCCACCCCAGCTTTGCCTTCAATTGAAGCCTTTTTGGGACCTCAACAGGGATGGGTCTCTGTATTCACCATCTGAAATAGGTGCCTTTATCAAGGCAGTGGAAGCCAGTAGAATCACACCTCGATATCACCCCCCGATGTTCATGCCTGTGATATAAGTACTATATATTGTCAGCAGCTTATCCTGCTTGGATAAACTTTACAGCAAACTTTTGGTGTTATTTCCATTGACAATGTGGGTTGTCATTTGGTGAACAGAAGTGTTACATTAGGATTATACAAGTGTACGGTACTACATCAATCCTTGTTTCAAGTTAAAGGGACTAAAAAGCGAAGCCAACCCTCAACAAGGAGCACAAGAGGTGAAACTGTTTGGGTTACCCAGAGAAATTAGGAGTAGCAGAATATTGCATTCACAATTGTCATAGGATTGACTTTGATGGCACAAAACTACTGTGCCATGCCAATGGCTTTTGGGACTGTCTAGTAAAGGAAGCCATTGAGATAAAACTCGAGGAAAAGAATTTTAACAAAGACGAAGGCCTTGCTCCAAGTAAGAACTGAATTTGAATGCAAACAATGTGGGAGAATGGAAACCTGATTTGATGATGACTAACCAGTCAGGAGGGACGGACTATGAGGGCATAAATATCACCAGGGTAGACATGCCCGAGCATGATCCCTGATGAAGATGGCAGAGTTTATCATTGAAACATCGGTTATAATCGATACCTGTACCAGGCTGGAAGCCCGAGTAGAGTTTAGTCCTCATATATGCTGGAAAGCACTATTCCTTTTTTAAACAATGCCAATTTGACAAGACTGGTCCATATATAAATCAAATTCTAACTCTGAAATTGTACTTCCACTGTAATTCATGTAACTACAGCTTTTGTGCCTCACTATTCTCCAGGTGGGATAAAAGGGGAATCAATCACTCAAGGATTGAGAAGGGATTCCAATAGAAGTGGTAGAGGCAGGTTCGGTATTGTCATTTAAAGTAAGATTGGATAGGTATATGGACAGGAAAGGAATGGAAGATTATGGGCTGAGTACGGGCCAGTGGGACTAAGTGAGAGTAAGCGTTCGGCACGGACTAGAAGGGCCAAGTTGGCCTGTTTCTGTGCTGTAATTGTTATATGGATAGATAAGATAGAGGCATTAAAGTTGTTTCCACTGGTAAGTGAGACTAGAACTAAGGGACATAGACTCAAGATTCGGGGAACACACACAAAATGCTGGTGGAATGCAGCAGGCCAGGCAGCATCTATAGGGAGAAGCGCTGTCGACATTTCAGGCTGAGACCCTTCATCAAGACTAACTGAAAGGAAGGATAGTAAGAGATTTGAAAGTAGGAGGGGGAGGGGAAAATGGGAAATGATAGGAGAAGACTGGAGGGGGTGGGGTGAAGCTGAGAGCCAGACAGGAGATTGGCAAAAGGGATACAGAGCTAGAGAAGGGAAAGGATCATGGGACAGGAGGCCTAGGGAGAAAGAAAGTGGGAGGGGAGCACCAGAGGGAGATGGAGAACAGGCAGAGAGAAAAAAAAAACTAAATATATCAGGGATGGGGTAAGAAGGGGAGGGGGGGCATTAACGGAAGTTAGATAAGTCAATGTTCATGCCATCAGGTTGGAGGCTACCCAGCCGGTATATAAGGTGTTGTTCCTCCAACCTGAGTGTGGCTTCATCTTGACAGTAGAGGAGGCTATGGATAGACATATCAGAATGGGAATAGGACGTGGAATTAAAATGTGTGGCCACTGGGAGATCCTGCTTTCTCTGACAGACAGAGCGTAGGTGTTCAGCGAAACGGTCTCCCAGTCTGCGTTGGGTCTCACCAATATATAAAAGGCCACACCGGGAGCACCGGACATAGTATACCACACCAGCCGACTCACAGGTGAAGTGTTGCCTCAACTGGAAGGACTGTTTGGGGCCCTGAATGGTGGTGAGGGAGGAACTGTAAGGGTAGGTGTAGCACTTGTTCCGCTTGCAAGGATAAATGCCAGGAGGGAGATCGGTGGGAAGGGATGGGGGGGATGAATGGACAAGGGAGTCGCGTAGGGAACGATCCCTGCAGAAAGCAGAAAGAGTGGGGGAGGGAAAGATGTGCTTGGTAGTGGAATCCCATTGGAGGTGGCGGAGGTTACGGAGAGTTATGCGTTGGATCCGGAGGATGAACAACTCTGATGGGCAGAAGGGTACAGAGTTGCCCATATTTTCCCCTCCCCTGGGAGAATTACAAACCGTTACTGTTGCCAGGCAGCTAATGAGAGAGAACGAGATGGAACAAAAACATACTTGGATGAACATTTGCTTCAGATAAGGGAGAGATAACTCAGGAAAAGAGACTTGTTGTTCCACCATATTATGACTCCTGTAAGACTTACGGCTCTGGAGAGGGCTGTTTACTTGGTACTATTCTGTTCATTAAAATTCCTCAGTGGACAGCCGGAGTGGGCTGGTTTGATGGACTAAGCCATTCAAAACTGATTGACACCTGAGACCCTATAAGTAGGGATAAAACTGAGGTCTGGGGAGACACCCCTCAGACACACCAAGAGATGCACCAGGAGACACACTAGTGAGCACTGCTTAAGTGTTGGAACCCACGAGAAGGTGTGGGGGGATCGGAGGCCAAACGAAGGATCTGTCAATTTTAACTCACAGTGTTTATAGCGAGGTGGGCGGGGGCTTGTGTGTGTGTCCACCCTTGCCTGGGTGACGAGTCCACCATAGAAGAACGGTCTAGCTAAAGGACAGAGGGGTCATACCTGAATGGCCACAACCACACATCGACAGATCAAGAACGTAAAGGAAGGTTTGACTGCCTGTCACTGTTCGCCCTCTCTCTCTCTCCAACAATTACAACACATCGACTAACATCTACCTCAGCCTGTATGAACTGAACTTTATACTTTCCCATGATAATTCATTATCTCCTAGACATCGATAGAGCTTGTTTATTATTGATTATTATTATACCTACACTTTTAGGTTTAGTATTGCTAACATGTATTATCTGTATATTTGCATTGTTGATATTGATTTGTATATTTTACTAATAAACACTGTTTTGAAAATAGTACCAGACTCCAACTGATACTTCTATCAGTAAGACACCCAGTTACGGGGTACGTAACATAGGTGAGGACAAGATTTGGGGGAGTAGATTTAGGGTGGAGATGAGGAGGAACTGCTTTTCCCAGAGAGTGGTGAATCTGTGGAATTCACTGCCCAATGAAGCAGTGGAAGCTACCTCAGTAAATGTATTCAAAACAAGATTGGATACATTTTTGCTAGTAGGAGAATTAAGGGTTATGGGGAAAAGGCAGGTAGGTGGAGATGAGTCCGTGGCCAGATCTGCCATGATCTTACTGAATGGCGGAGCAAGCTCAACAGGCTAGGTGGCTCACACCTGCTCCCATTTCTTATGTTCATCACAATAATGTAAAAACAAGTCATTGGCATGCTGTTTGCAAGAGCAAACCAGAGACTATTATTCATCATACACAAATGATAAGAGAATCTCTGCATCAAATGATTAATTGAAGGGGCTCATGAATGACTGCTTATGATTTTGCCATCAATATTAATAGTAAGATACTTCCTTGAACTTATTCATGACCATTAAAAGCATTGGATCTATTCTTCATTTAAATTATGTGTAATGCATTTAGGAATGAGGAGAGTTTAAGTGTTAATTTTCTCTTATCACACCAAAATCTGGGAAGGTAATGGAATGAGAGAACTGGCTGATCTTATTTACAGGCCTCCTAGTAATCATTGACAAGGGAAGAAATCAAACAGACAGCCTTCAATCAGCTAGTTAGACAGAGTGAAAAACACAGATAGGGTAAAGAAGAAAATTAGAAAAGTCAAGATGTGATTGCCAGTCTTATGCCAATTTTTGGGGATATTGAAGCAATTTGTAAAATAAGCTTAGCTCCATATGAACAAAAACTTCAATGTAATTGCTGTGTAACTACAATGATACTGAATTTGAACAAATGTGGCAGATGAGTTAAAAATATGATATACAGAACAGCATTAAAACAGTTGTCAGAGGTTGTGAACAAGTTATTATGAAAAATTAGAACATTTCATAATTTGTAGTTGTGCTTTAGACAACCTCAAGGAATATGATGATATCCTGACTGATATTTCAACATTGTATTTAGTAGCAGCTTCCAGCCACGTTTTGAGAAAACTCAATCACAACCACAATTACATAATTGATTATATTACCAAAATAGAAGAATGAAACACAAGTTCAAAAGGAAGAAATGTAGGTGAACCATTCCTTCTAGCCTTTTTAGAAATTCTCTCTTTAATGAAGAAATATTCCATTCCAAAATACAGACACACAGTTAAATACTTGAACAATCTTGAAACATGGCAAGTCCCCAGCTTGTTCCAACACACTGTACGTATGGGTACAATACTTAACAATACAAAACATAAATCAGTAGTTTTATTACATTAACAGTGTCTACATTGAGCCTTTAGTGCTTTTAAAATTACTGCTTCTCCTTTTGGAGACACTAAATATGTCAGTTGCTGTGGTTAATTTAAATATGATATAGTCAGATATTTTTGGTGAAAATTCAATGTCCACTATTTTGGACAGAAGAAAAATAGTTACTATTCACAGCTATTTTGTTAAATTTATCCACTCTGAATTCAGCAACAGAGACTTAAGTGTATATATGTATGTGTATATGTATATGCATATGATATATATACATACATATACATACACACACACATTTACATAGACACGCACACATACAGTGTGTGTCTACATTAATTAACCTATATAACTGGGAAAAAGACAAATTAATAGAAGATTAGTACTGTGTGACAAACCAAACTAGACAAGTTTTCACTTCATGCACTAACAGAGTACAATTTGTTTCACAGTGAAGGCCACAAACTTGTGCAGGTTAACTCTGAAACATGCCAAGCCTTTCTCCCTTATAACACTCTCAACCTTACCTAATAACTTCCAGCATTTGTGTTTTTTTCTTTTTATCTCTATTCTACATCCATTTTCTTTGACTTAAATCAATAATTATAAACATATTTAATTTCAGTGTTTAATCTGATTATATCAATTAAATCACACAATTTTCTCATGTTATTTTACATGCTTTCAAGATAATATTTATGATTACTGTATAATAATCTTAGATTTCTTCAGCAATTCTTTAGCTTTCAATATACATATGTTGTGTGAGGTTTACAGATTATTCAGTGTGCAACTCCCATGTCATTATCAAATAATTTTACTTAACTACACTAAAAATAAAAAGTCATATATGGTACTCTTAAATGTGGCATCCATTCTGGAAAGCTCTTGTGATAGAACTATAAGTAAATTATAGAAAACAAAATTTATTAAATAAAAACTTTACAGAGCAATTTGGCTTTAAGTACATTTAGTTGTGTGATAACTCACATGGAAGTGCTATTTTGTAAAATTAACTTTTTAAATTAAGTGATACTTGAGAGGACAGTATCTGCAACCTTCAGCATATGTAACCCATGGATTAATCAAAATAAAGCCATAAAGCTTCTTGAATCGTGTGTTCGCAAGCTGCTTGTTCTATAACATTCACAATTCTCTGCATTATTTGATAAAACTATTCTTTTCTTGCAATGTGTGCACTACACTGATGGCCAACTAAAATAATGCAACTCAAACATAAAAAAATTACAATGCACATCAAGTATGTATTGTTCAAGCTTACAATCTTACAAATGATATAAAACAAACCAAAAAGTGAAATATAAATTAGCAATGGACATGCTTGTTTACAATATTGCTAAATTCATTGTTCAATCACAAAAAAAGTTAAATGACTTAACTTTAACTATGTTACTGGCTTTGTTTTTGGCACCTACGGTTCAAGTACAAGAACAGAATTAGCTAAGAGTGTCCTTGACAGTTCACAGTTCTTTTATTTTACAGATGTCCATCTTATTAAAAATGTTGAGAATTAGTGGTTAATGGGTAGATATAATTTTGAATAAATAATCATACTTAGTGCCTTAATATCTGATTTTTAAGTGCATTTCACCAAAATAGGTTTATCATAGTTGAAAAAATATGTAACTGCTTTGTCAAAGTACTGCACAGTTCAGCTAGAAACAAAACAAAGTGTGTTAATATTATAAGTTTAGACAGAATATTTTGCTCACAAATGTAAATAATTATCTTTTCTTAATATTAACACTGTTTCCTCTTGAAAAAAGAACACCATATATGCTCTGCTTGGTGATAACTGCAGTTGTATTGTCCTGAATTCTGTTCTCATTTGAGCCATATAAATAAGATGCTGATAAACCCAGATTTTAGTAAAAGAATTGTTGGACAACACATTTAACTAGAAACTTTTAAAATTACTTTGCTACAGTATTCACACTAATTATAAAATTTTTATTTTGTCATAAGACGCTTCATGTGCTCATTCCATTCCTGATTGAAACCAGAAGTTAGACCTTCTTCATCATCTGTCCTTATGCAGCTTTCATCATCATCAGTTTTTACGTAGCTCTCATCATCAGTTTGGCTGCAATTAGCCTGACAAGTGGATAAAATGACTGAATTATACATTGGGAAAAATCATATTGAGCACACAGGTCTCAGTAACCAACATATTTACATTGTAAATATAAACAACAGACAAATCAACATTTGAAAGCTTTGCAAAAACAATGACTGAAACATTAACTGGAAGGAAATGCAGTAAGTCAAAGGTCATTATGCTATCAAAAATTCAATATAGTAGAAATAAAGCATTTGCATTCTTCCATTTGATAAATTTTTTGTAATACTGCAGAGAATATCTTACATACATGTACGACGTAAACACTATTTCCTAATGATGGCAATGATGTGTATTGAGTGTTGCATCAATTGGAATTGATTGCTTCCTGAATTTAACTGTATAGCTCTTCCTATATTTTTGAAACTTGACAGTGCTGTTAGTAGGCATATTAAACACATGCAAGCAAGAGTTAATTTAGTTCCATTTCTGATTCCTCTACTCTCAACCCATATAATGCAGAGATTATTAGTGTTGCAATTATGTTTTTTAAAATCGATTTGGCTCTAATTGCTCATATTTTTTCAATAGAGCCCCCACTTTGGTCCCACCAATGTTTGTTCCCATATGGATGATGACAACTCCACCATAAGGTTCCTTCCAGATCCAAACAGATGTCCTTAACCTTAGTATAGGTTAGATAACATAGCCTTCAAGGCTCTTACTCACTGTTTCATAGAACAATACCTACCTTGCTAACAAAAACCACACTGCTTTTCATTCCTCAATTTGGTTTCCCCATAACCCGAAGCAGGAGTCTGTTCACTCATACTCTTTACAGTCTTTACTCTTATCAGTACGGGATAAGGAATTTCATTTCTTTTGGACAGGTATAGGAACTAAGATTTCCCAACCTTTAACTTTGTGAATCCTTAATTACCTCAGATAAAGCCATACTCATTAATCCTCTTGACTGACAATTGTGTCATATTTAATCTAAAAGACATGACTGTAATTTGGAATAAAGTGTTTAAGTAAATTTACCCTTCCCTGATGCAATGCATTATCCCTAATTTTGGAATCTAGGCCATTAAACGATGCTAACATGCGCTCATATTTTATTTTGTGCTTCAAGAGTCCAATCACCCCCAAGATGAAAAGAATAGAAAATACAAGCCTTGCACTCAATTATTTTTTGGGAAGGATGTATCTTTTTCCTGAGTCACAGGCTGCAAATTTGATCAGTGTCTTTTCCTGCACCATGCAAATCTACATAGAAAGCCAGTCGTTAAAGTCGATTTAGCAATGATAGGCAAACATTACTTACACAGGATACAGAAGGTCTGTTCACCCCTGCAAACTGACCTGTAAATAGCAGATAAAATAAAGAGAAAGAAAGATAGCCACAAGAGTAATTAATGTGACCACTTAAAATAATAAAGATGCTATCTGGAAATAAAATCCAAAGCGTCAAATAAAATGTGCAGTGGAAAGCGAAAAAGAAGGTAGTATCTTTCAGTAAGCTTTAATATTGCACTTACGGCAAGACAGTAGCAGAAGAAATAATTAAAAAAAGGAAAATGTAACTCATCTATTCCAAATGCCTTTCCACAGTGATAATGTGAATCCAAAATGAATGGCAAGATATGAATTTACTTTAAGCTCAGTTTATTTCTCATTAAGACTTTTGACAGCAAAGGTAAAACCAGCTTTGACTGAGCCAGCCTCTGAGAAATGCATTCTTGCTAAAACTGTCATCCTTCAGAACATGTAAAGAACATCTTTAAGACCCATTAAGGCTGCAGGAACTCCAAAAGATTATTGTAACTCCAGAAGACAATAATAACCCACAATATAATAAACAAAAAAACGATGGGTTTTCAGAAGCAAGGGTTCAATTAAAAATACTGAGGACATACACCCTCCAGTGAATTAAAGGGGTTTCTCCCCATAAATGTAACAAACAGTGTGTCAATGGATAGTAACTGTGGAAAGACGAAAACAAGAGTTAACAAGAGTATATATAATTATCTGGATAGACAGGGTCTGATTAGGAACAGTCAACATGGATTTGTGCGTGGAAGGTCATGTTTGACAAATCTTATTGAATTTTTTGAAGAGGTTATGAGGAAAGTTGACAAGGGTAAAGCAGTGGATGTTGTCTATATGGACTTCAGTAAGGCCTTTGACAAGGTTCCACATGGAAGGTTAGTTAGGAAGGTTCAATCTTTAGGTATTAATATTGAAGTAGTAAAATGGATTCAACAGTGGCTGGATGGGAGATGCCAGAGAGTAGTGGTGGATAACTGTTTGTCAGGTTGGAGACAGGTGACTAGTGGTGTGCCTCAGGGATCTGTACTGGGTCCAATGTTGTTTGTCATATACATTAATGATCTGGGGTGGTAAATTGGATTAGTATGTATGCAGATGATACTAAGGGAGGTGCCATTGTGGATAATGAAGCAGGTTTTCAAAGCTTGCAGAGAGATTTAGGCCAGTTAGAAGAGTAGGCTGAACGATGGCAGATGGAGTTTAATGCTGATAAGTGTGAGGCACTACATTTTGGTCGGAATACTCCAAATAGGACATAAAAACTCAAAATGCTGGCAGAACTCAGCAGGCCAGACAGCATCTATGGGAGGAGGTAGTGACGATGTTTCGGGCCGAAACCTTTCATCAGGAGTGAAGAAACATGGGATGGTCGAGGAGGGATAAGAAGTGGTGGGATCACGTAGGAAGTGGTGGAAGTTATGGTGGATTATACATTGGATCTGTAGGCTGGTAGTGTGATAGGTGAGAACCAGGGGGACTTTATCCCTGGTGGGCTGGCGGGGGGATGGGGTGAGGGCAGAGGTGCGTGAAATATGGGAGACGCGATGGAGGGCAGAGTTGATAGTGGACGAAGGGAAGTACATTGGATCTGTAGGCTGGTAGTACCTCCTACGTGATCCCACCACCAGCCACATCTTCCCCTCCCCCCCCACTCCAGATGCACTTCCAGATTTTCAGCGTCCTGCAGTTATTTTGAGATTTTCAGGGTATCAACGGATCTATTATATAGAACATACTCTATGTGATGTGGGTATTCACCAGTGTATATATCAACATTGTTTCGATATGCAACTTTGGGGATTAGTAGCTATTATATGGGAATGGCTTCAGCATAACTGCCCAAATAATAACTGCTACTTTAATCACAAGCATTCTTTTACTTAATAACTACATGATATAAACTCTAAAAGAGGCATATGGATGGAAGAAAAAGGGAGGGTTATGGGTGGTATAAGAGAGAAGAGTTGATAGCCTTGTATAAGTTGGCATTACATCATGATCTGAAGAACCCATACTGTTCTGTACTGTTCAATTTCTGGCTTCAAGAAAAATATACTTGTTTTTATGGAATCCAATTTGACCAGGTTTCTGACATTGGAAGGACAGAATGAGATTCCCTCTTCATAATACACATGCCTTCCTAACTACTCAATGCCATTGTTTTAAAATTATATACATAGTCACCCTATTTGATGATTTTTAATTTTCAAAGTAATTTTGTGATTAATGGTGCTGAATACTTTCAATTTTCTGCTACTTGGTCACCGTGGCCTCAACAAATGCACTGTGAAAATCCTGTTACACTTCCTGCAAAATCATGTTATCATAATGACCACAACAGAGGAAATTGAGGACCAAAGATTTTGTTCTGTTTCAGAAAACCATGATACACGGTGCCACAAATCACCCAAAATACAAACCAGCAGAAGTTGTTCTCACCTTCTATAAAGAAGCCAACTTTTGTGTTGTGGTTGCACATATTGTCTTGTCTCACCTGATAGTTGTCATCCTGCAGCTTTTGCTTCAGGTATTCTTCAAGTTTTAACTCGTGTTCAAGCTGACGGACAGATTCACTTTCATAGCTTTCATCATCTGTTCTAACATAAGAGTCACCATCTTCTGTAGCACTTACAAGGAAAGGAACCACAAATAGTTACCATATTTGCCATTTGGTGTATGTGCTCTCTTTACAGTAGTGAATTGGATTCATATAATGGTAGATGGCCTCCCACACCCACTGTTTCCATACAACCAGATCCACACTGACATGGAGTGGATCTTCTTGCTGCAACTTTCTGAAGGAAGCCAGCTTCAATAAGTTTGTTGAACCATTATGCAGTGCAGAGCCTTCCAGTTGTAAACAGCAAACTTGGTATGACCTAAACAAGTATGACCAACAGAAATGTGTTGACAGTCAATTAAGCCATATCCTCAGGCTTAGCTAGCTGTCAAGTAAAAATAGCTTTCAAAATAAAGCACATTTTTTTTAAAAAGTGGGAGAATGAAATTAAAACATCAAAAATACCAGTAAATATTTAAAACAATTAACCTGTTAATGTTAATTTCATTACTTTCACATCAGCCTGAAATGTTGACTGTTTATTCCTCTCCACAATTGCTGTCAGACCTGTTGAGTTCCTCCAGCATTTTGTGTGTATTTCTCTGGATTTCTAGCACCTGCAGACTCTCTGGTGTGTGTGAATAATTTGAAGCGTGTTTCTATCCATTTCAGCATACAGCTCATTGAAATTACTAGAGATGTTGAACAACATGGCTAACCTGCCACAGGTTGAACTGGCAGATTTCCCTAATTCACTGCTGAGGCAATGTGGGAAGTTGATCTTCACTCATTTATGAAGTTCTCCTACAGTAGTCATACAAGAGGGAAACAGGCATTTTGGCCTCATCCCATTCACAGCAACCAGTCTAATATTAATCCCATCTTCAGCAATTGATCCATAGCCTTCTGTGCCAAGTCAACTTAAGTACTTGTCTAGACTCACTTGTTTCCACCACTCCCTCATGCAGTACGTTCCAGGTACTCACAAGTACCTAGATGATCAAGGTTTATGCAGCAAGAACAGGCTGAAATAATGGATTTACCAGGACACTTCTGCTTGAGGATCTTGGGATAGAGGAGGAAGAGGGGTATGTGGGTTTGAGGGATTACACGGCTGAAGGCTGTGCAGAGTAGATCTTTGGTGGAGGAAATGATTTCAGTGACTATCAGGGAGGCAATAGCCTGATGGTCAGTGATGAGATCATGGTTCAGTGAATGGCAAGAGGACTGGACTACTTGACAAATGTTTTGGCGTATAGGCAGAAAACAGTTAGTTTGCACCTTTTAGGCCTTACAAAATTTCCATATTTACAATGTCATGAGGAATTGGCAGCATATTTCAAGAAAACTTGTTTACATATTTTCTCAAAGAATCAAAATGCTGGAGGAACTTAGTGAGTCAGACAGCGTCTGTGGTGGGAAATGGGAAGGTCAACATTTCAGGTCCAGATAAAGGGAAGCTAGGCAATAGATAGAAGTGAGAGGTAGGGGTTGAGTAAAAGTTGGCATTAGGCAGATCCAGTTGAGCAGTGTTCAGCTATGGAGAAAGTGTGAAACTAGATAGTTTTTTGAGTAGAGACCCAATATGGACATGATGGGGATGGGGATGTTGTTGCTGGTTGCTGGAAGTTTGATAGCAACGGCCTCAATTTTTTTTACCTTGTAAAGGCTCCTTTGTAAATGCAAATTGTGGAATATTCTCTTTGTTGAAAATAAGGCTGGGCTATGAAATAATTAATTTTAGGGAAAGAATTTAAAGCTTCCTGGAGAAATGCATTTTCCTTTCAGTAAGATTGCTCAGATGGCTAATTGTTTTACATTTTGGGAGAAAAGAGGCAGAATAAAAGGCAAGAAAATTTCAAGGATAAATGCAATTTTTTGTTGAATATATGCATTGCGCATAATTTTTCAAAGTTATTATTCAACACAAGAAAAAAAGGACAATTAATCATGCTTACATGTCACTTCGAATTGTTCCTGTTGCAGCAGCACTGTTGATATAGCTGGGATTTCTGGCATTGATCTGAGCAAGAAAGGCCTTCTCAGAAGTTGGTGAAGGAACAATGTCATCTAAATGAGTACGACTAAAATCAGAGTCCACGTTGCTCTCTGTTTCACTGCCAGCCTCTGCTGAATTGAAAGCAAAACATTCATTCATAGTAACATACGAAAATAGCTTAGACCTGCTGTGTACATAAATGTGAAGGTATGAGATGAGCGACACGTATAAAGCAAATGAAAAGTTACACCTCACATAACTTGGGAGAATAAAAGCTGCACCATTTGTTAATACAGGTACAAGTTTCGCACCATCACAATAAAAAAAGCAAAATTAATCTTGTTGGAAGGCTCAGTGCTGCAACGTGAATCAAACATAAAACATTGACTTTCTTTCAAGTTTCACAAGCAACTGGCATTACTGCAACATACAAGCATAAGCTTGATTTCTTATGAACTGCCTTTCTACTTTCATTTATAAATTGCTCAATGTGTCTTTGAATAAATTATGCAAAAGCAAAGTTATACTCAAAACCATGTATGACCGCCCCTTGTTTGTTTTCTCAGGACACAGGTTAAGCAACAGTAAAATGAGTTCCTTTCATGACTAGAAAAAACACTTTGTACATCACTGAGGTTTAAAGTTAAATTCCAGGTTATTGTCATATGCATGATACACACACGCACACACACACACACACACACACACACACACACACAGAGGGCAATCAAAAACTTACTTGAAAAATAAACAAATTATATAGAATTTTTACAAGAAAAACAATTAGAACAAAAAAAAGTCCATTTTGTGCAAAGTTGTCAAGTAGTCATTGTGTTGCTAAACTCTAGTGGATAAGGTTTTGCTGGTGGTTTCAAGAATTGAATGGCTGAAGGCATCTCAAACCTTGTGGTGTGGGACTTCAGACTCCTTCCTGTACCTCCTGCCGAATGGAAATTGTGAAAACATGGCATAGCCCAGATAGTGGGAATTATTGTTGATATTAGTGTCCTTCAAGAGGCAATGCCTTCTACAGATACTACCAGTGGTGCGGAGGGATGTGCCCATGAAGTATTGCACAGACTATATTCCCTGCAGCTTCTTATATTCTTGTGCATTTTAATTGCCATACCAGACCATGATGCAACCAGTTAAGATACTTCTGACAGATTTGTATAAGTTTGTTAGAGTGCTTGAAACTAAGACAAACGTCCTTAACCTCTTAAGAAAGTAGACACAGGTATGCTTTCTTTATGATCACATCAATGTGCTGGGTGCAGGACAAGACATCCAGTATGTTAGCACCCAGGAATTTAAAGCTTCTGATTCTCTTCACAATTAGACTGGCACATATTTTCTTTTTTCTCCTTTCTGAAGTCTCCAATCTGTTCTTTTCTTCTGATGGCCCTGATGAAGGGTCTTGTCCTGAAATGGTGACTGTTTGCTCTTTTCTATAGATGCTGCCTGGCCTGCTGAGTTCCTCCAGCATTTTGTGTGCTTTGGATTTCCAGCATCTACAGATTTTCTTGGATTTGTGCTCTTTCCTTTTGCTGACATTAAGCGAGAGGGCACCATACAACCAGGTGACTACCTCTGCTCATTCCAGTTAGCTGACTCATCACCATCTGTGACTTGTCTAGCAACAGTAGTGTTTTCAGTGAATTTGAAGATGTCATTAGATCTGTGCTTAGCCACATAGTCATGTGAATATAAGAAGTGGAGCTAGGGTCTAAGCACCCAACCTTGACACGCACCTGTGCTGATGGTCAGCGAGTAACTAAGCTCTGCCAATGAGGTAGTCAAGTAACTAGTTGCAGAGAGGTACAGAAGCCCAGGTTTTGAAGCCCGATGAAGAGTTGGGATGTGATAATTGTGTTGAACATTGAGCTATAGTCAATGAACAGCAGCCCATTGTCTATTGTCCAGATGATTCAGAGCAGAGTGAAGAGCCAGAGAAGTCACATTTGCTATTTAACCATGGTGGCAGTTGGTGAATTGGAGCAGATCTAGGTAATCTCTGAAGTAAGAGTTGATTTACACTATAACCAACCTCTGAAGGTATTTCATTACAGTTGATGTAAATGCCACTGAACAGTAGTCACTGAAGCATGTCACCACTATCCTCTTGAGCATCAGTACAATAGATCCCCTTTTGAAGCAATATCAGGCTGCAGAAGTGAAAGGTTAATGTCCTTAAATACTCCAGAGAGTTGGTCTGTACAAATCTTCAGTACTTTGCCAAGCACACCAACTGGCCAGAAACCTTTTTGTGGATTCACCCTCTTGGCCTCAGAGTCTGAAAGCACAGGGCCATCATTATACTCTGTAAGAGTGTCCCTTGTTTGGTTTCCCAGGGTACCAGATAAGCAATAGTAAAATGGGTCCCTTTCACACCTATCAAATAATGACAAGACCATAGAGAGCAGACATGCAGAGGATACTTCCAATAGTGGGAAATTCTAGAATCAGCGAGCAGTTTCAGAATAGAAGGACATCCTTTAGAACAGTGGAATTTCTTTAGCAAGAAGGTGGTAAATCTGTGGAATTCATTGCCAGAGATGGCTGAGGCCAAGTCATTGGGTACATTTAAAGTGGATGTTGATAGATTATTAACTAGTAAGGACATCAAAGCTCACAGGGGGAAGGCAGGAGAATGGTGTTGAGATGGAAAATAAATCAGCCATGATTGAACGGTGGAGCAGACTTCTAGAAACAGATGAAGTACCCTCCCAAACTGGGAGATTTGGACATCACTGCTTCTCTCATTATAACAGTTAATTCCCTCAAGATAGCAATTCATTTTGTAATCTTCTTGATCTGTAAAACTCAATGTTTTGCTTTGATCTACAAATCCATGGACAATATTCTACATGACTAACTCTTATTCATCATGCTCAGTACATGATTATCAGTTTTCACACTGTTTTGTTTACTAAGCATTACTAAGATGAGACTAAGCATTACAGAAACATTGAATGTTTATTTATAGCCACTAAAAACATGGAAAGTACTACTCGAGTTATTTTTAGATATAGCTCAAAGAAGCTACTCCATTCACGAAAGATATAATTAATATAAATGTGTTTGAAAATTGATTTAGTTTTACTTCCTTCCACTGTATACAAGTTGAATTGTAATAAAGGACAAAGATACAAACCTACTGAAATGTATGTATACCCAAATTAAATATACTTATTGCTGTAAGGAATTTAAGCAACTCTACAGCACCTGAACACTGAACTTGTGCCAATTTCAGATATGTATCATGATATTTTACATCAGTGCTACCAAGAGAATCACTTGAACAAACATTCTTCTGGATAATAAATATGCAAATAAATCAAATGCCTTGAGATTTCATTATCTTCCAAAGAGGAAAAGAAAAACAGCAACTTTTTCTGCACGTGCACTAACTAGCAAAAATAATAATTATTTTAAAGTTTATTCCCATTTCCAAAAAGGTTTCTAATGTACTGGTGCTCGAGAGTATAGTGACCTGCTTCAGTGGTACTTACATCAAATCATTAAACATGGTGAAACTGAATAATTCAAGCATTTGAGCTATTGTACAAATCATACAGAGATATCATTTTATGAACACAATTAATCTTAAATATTCAAAATAACAAACAAGCCAATGTGTCATTATCGTGTATCCCACATATTTTTCAGCTTTCATTTTTCTTACTTGATGCTCTTCCTACACTGCAAGTGTAGGAAATAGTCTTTGCTGGGTGAGTCCTGAAGCAGTTTACTGTTCTGCTTATGGACTCTGGCTGCTAGTCAAAGTTACAATGATTCATAAGGGCAGGCAAGGTAGTAGTGGATTTTAAACTGTTTCCTCTCACCAAGTAGTCTATATATTTTCAGTTATAATTTTCTGATGGTGTCTTTCATTTGAATGCCTATTATTTAAAGACAATTTCTGTAAGGATCTTCACATTCTTGGGATGCTCTAAAACGAAGAAAATTAAGTCCTCAAGTATACCACTACTAAATTGTCAACAGTGAACGCAAGACACCTTACACAGCAAAATAAGCTTGAATTTAGTTTCAGCAGTGATGCAGAATCTAAACAAGACATCGGTTGAAATATCTAGCAAATAGATGTGCAATAAGAGTTCTGGTATAATTTTCCATCCACTTTAATGAAAGGACAGAAATTGCAGTGCTCTATGTTGGGGGCAAGGACTCCTCCTTTGTAATTTTCCTGTATGTTTCACATATCCTGGGTAAAAAAAAACAAGATGCTCTGTCTGTGCATTTTCAAGATGAGCCATAGAATTATTACAAAGGAAGGCAATCAGCTCACTGAGACACTGGATAGAGGTTTCAAATAGATATTTGCCCTTACCTCCTTTCCCAGAACTTAAAAAAATTTTCTACCAGTTTCTACAAGAACTCAGAAAAAATCATAAGCCAGAGGGCCTTATTAACTTGTATGGCTCAATGACTTAATAATTGATTAGCAAAAAAAAGAGCTTTTTCTTCATACTCAGAGTATTTTGTTCCATTTTTGTTCCCTCTTCGGGGCATTGAATCTTTCGCTGATTATGGTTCACGGGCATTTGTTTTGCTCTCAATGGTTGATATTTATTTCTGGATTTAAAAATAAGTAGCTTCTGAGAAAGGAGAGATCTTAGAATCTTGAAGCATTGGTATCAGTGCTTGGATAGGAAACAAGCAGACATTCCAATTAGAAGCATATATAGGGCACGTACCCTTGAGCTTGCTTTGTCATCTATCAAGATCATAGCTGGCCAGATAATAAGCTCGTCCACATTTGTACATACCCCCTTTCACCTTGTTACCTAGCAAGAACCTGTCTATTTCTTCTTTAAAAATATTTGCGGAGGCTGAAGAATATTGTTCCAAAGACATATGATCTTCTGAGAGGAAAAGGTTTTTGTTGCAGCTCTTTTCAAACTCCAAGTTCTACATTCTCTCACAAAAGAAACTTTGTCACTATATCCAGCCTACATAAATTCCAATCAAGTCCCCTTTCAGTTTTCTGAGCTTCAGTGAATACAAGCTTCACCTGTCCATTTTCTCTACAGTCATTCATTCTAGGTTTCAGTGTAGTAAACCTTCTCTGAACTGCTTGCAAATGTATTTACATCTTTAAATAAATTGATCAAAACTGTGCAGTTGTCTCCAGATGTGATCTCACCAATTCCCTGTACAGCTGAAGATAACCTCTTATTTTGTATTCAATTCCCTTAGTAATCAGTTCTGTAAGCTTTACTGATTACATGCTATATCTGTATTTCCAAATAATGTGCAAGGAGAATCAGATCCCTTGGTGTCTTGACATCTACATTCTCTCCACATTTAGATAATCATTCTGCATTTTTCCTGTCAAACTGGACCATTTCACATTTCCCACATCATACTTCATTTGTCAGATCTTTATCCATCTACTTAACTCATTACAACCAGCAGGAGGAACTCAGAAGTACATTAGCAGAAATGGTCAACATATCTGATTGAAATCCTGCATCAGGACTGAGATTGGAGACAAAAGACAGCCTGTATAAAGGGGAGAGGGGAAATGGTGAAAAGGGAGCCAATGGTGATTAGTGGACTGAGGAGGGGAGAAGGATGGCGGGCAGATTAAGATAGGAGTGGATGGAACAAGAGAGGCTGTATAGAGAAAGAGAGAGGGGGAGGGGGAAAAGAGGGGGAGAAGGTGAAAGAGACAAAAGGGGATGGGGAAGAGAAATGGGGAAATGGGAAAGGACAGGAAGAGGGGGAGAGCATTGGAAGGGAAGAGCATGAAAGGGAAAGGAGGAAGAGAGAGAGGAAGTCTATTTTGTGTTGTATAACTATGATTCTTTGAAACTGATGCACCATCAATAACTCTCTGAGATGTGAGACGAGATATAGGCTTTTATTGGCTGGAAGAAAGAACAAGCAGCAATTGACCACCACACTACATCCTGGAGACTGAGACCAGGGCTCAGGCTCCAATCGCCTTTATACCGGGTCCATGGGAGGAGCCATGGTCAGTGGGAGGAGCCACAGGACCCGTAAGGAGGGGGGGCGTGTCCAGACAGGTATATGTAGTTCACCACAGAAACATAAAAAAGACCCATTTATATTCCTGTCAGTCAGCCAGCCTACTACCCAAGTCAATATGTTTACTACCTACACCGTGATCTTTTATTTTGCACAATAACATTTACTGCAGCATTATCAAACACCTTTAGGAAGTGTTGTTCATGCACCGGGGTCCCTTTATTCGTAACATATGTTTCTCAAACATATTTCCTCTGTAACATTTCCCATCTTTTTTGAATAAAATAATTGTTTTCTCTGTTACCCAGTTGAATGGAGTCTTCCCAGATTCTTTGGAATTTTGTAAAATTAAAACCAAAACTAGTCACTTTTTCAAACCTGGGCATCAGAGTTCAGGGACCTGTCCTACCACTTCATAATTGTAATTTTCCCAGATTCTTCCCTCTCTTTCAATTTCTTAAATTCTCTATACTGACACTGTGCTGAAGAGGATCAACATCTTTAATTATAAAAGAGGCTTAGAAAAAATGGACAGCCAGTGCCTTTTTTCCAGGTTGGAAATGGCTAATACAAGAGGGCATAATTTTCAGGTGGTTGGAGGAACGTATAGGGAGGTGGTATGTCAGAGGCAAGTTTTTCACATGAAGTACAATTCTTCCACTCTGCCATCAGATTTCTGAACAGTCCATGAACACTTCCTCGTTATTCCTTCTTCTTGAACTATTTATTTTTGTAACTTATAGATGTTAAGTCTAGACTGTACTGTTACTGCAAAACAACACATTTCATGTGAAATGTCAATGACAATAAATCTGATTCTGTTTCAGAAAATGTTAGGTGCCTGAAACAGAGGAAGTGTGAGAAGCAGATACCACAATGACATTTAAGAGTTATTTAGACACATAAACAGACAGAGTATGGAGGAGTATGGACCATGTGCAGGCAGAAGGGCTTAGTTTAGATTTATATCATGGTTAGCGCAGGCATGATGGGCAAAATGGTTTATTCCTGTGTCGTACTGTTCAATGTTCTACATAATTATATTCCTTTTCTTTAAGTCATTTGTTCCAGGTCCTTCCTTTGGAACATTTTTCTATTTTGTTATGTATTCCATGTATCCTTAATGCTTTTTCACCATATCTTGGCTGACCAAACCCTAAATTTAATTTGCCAGTCTCTTTAACCATATCTGCTTTCCATACAGGTAAATACCTTCATTTGTTCAAAAATCTTGTCTTTGATCTATTCTTCTCTCTTTTACTGTGAGGTCAATTCCAAGTTCAAAATACATTGACTATCAAAGAATGTGTACCTTGAGGTTTATCTCCTTTCAGGCAGCAATAAAACAAAGAAACTTAATTTTCAGGCTATAGATTGCAGTTACTCTTGTCCAGAAAATGTGTTATTAGTAGAGTAATATTAATAGGTAAATTACAGCAGCCTCAGGACTCACACCACCAGGTTCAGGAACAGTTTTACTCCTCAAACGTCATGCTCTTGAACCAAAGGGGTAAACCACTCAACTTCACATCTCATCATTAAAATGTTCCGACAACCTATGGACTCACTTTTATGGACTCTTCATCTCATGTTCTCACTATTTAATATTTATTTATTATTATTATTTCTTTTTGTATTTGCACAGCTTGTTCTCTTTTGCACACTGGTTTGACATCCAAGTTGGTGTGAACTTTCATTGATTCTATTACAGTTATTATGCTAGTATGCTGTTATAGATTTATTGACTATGCCCACAAGAAAATTATTCTCAGGGTTGTATATGCTGATATACATGTACTTTGAGATTAAATTTATTTTGAACTTCTTATTTTATCCTACCACATGGTTACATTCACAAAATCTTCCACAAATTCCTTCATTATTAAAAATCTCCAACCAAATTAATTTTTCTTGCATTGCTGAACATAGGACACCCCTCTCCATTGAGTGAAGACATGATAATTAACAGAGCAGTTCCTGCTTCATTCCTCTTTTTCTGTATTTCTTAAATGTCATGAACCTTTCAATATTCATCCTGTAGCTATACCCCTGTAATAGCTATTAGACCATAATTATTCGTTCTATTTGCACTTTCAGTTCACAGCTTTTCATTTTGCCCTTTCTTCTTGCTTGTAACATATAGTTTCAGCTGCTAATTTATTCTTGGATTTGTACTCTCAATTCCTTCCTGTCACAGTTACTTTATCACTTCCCATGTTGGCACTTTTCTCTCTTACCTTGAGTCAACTTTTTGATTTATCACTTCCTTCCAACCTAGATATCTCACTATGACTATTTAGGTTAAAATCACACCCGGAGTGTGATTTCCGAGTCATGTACCTCATGAGAACACCAGACCTAGGCTGGTTCAGGTGTAGACCATCTTGATGGTGCAGTCCCCACTTTCACTAGTAGCAGTTCCAGTGCCTCAGAATGCAGACCTCACTTCTGTTCACCGATCTTTGCACTAATTTCTTCAATTTTATCTGTCCTCTGCCACTTTTAACATGGATCAATTAACAACACTGAGATTATTATCTCTGAGACTCTGCTTCTTAATTTGGCATTTGACTACTCATATTGATTCTGCAGAATCTCTTTTATGTTATATGTACTTACATACACTGTAATCACTGGATGTTTCCCATCCCATTGCAAGCTCCTCTCCAGCCTTGAGCAGATGCCCTGAACTGTGGCACAGGGTAGGGAACATTATTCTAGATTCTTGCTCTTTGCTGCAGAGAACACCATACTGAACCTCTCACTATACCGTGCTCTACCATAACATCCTTGTTCGATCGTAGATACAACAGTGCCTCATCAACTCACTGAATTTAATTTACTGAATATGTCCATGCATTTTCCTGAGACAATACATTTAAAAGTACTGATGGTCTTCTCCAGGTTATGAATGCCCAAATTAATATTTTGAAAATCAGCAGAATGGATTTCCCAGCTCTACTGCCTCCTGGGAACTGAGTTTACGGCTGTGCTTCCCCACTCACAAACAGTTCTCAGGATCAGAATTCTGCCTAAAAACTGAGGAGGACCTGTATCATGGCCAAAAGAAAACTGCACAAACATAAGAAAATCTGCAGATGCCAGAAATCTAAGCAACACACACAAAATGCTGGAAAAATTATGTAGGCCAGGCAGCATCGATGGCAAAAAGTAAACAATTGATGTTTGAGGCCAAGACCCTTCATCCATCTGTTTACTCTTTCCCATAGATGTTGCCTGGCCTGCAACTGCAAGGAAATTGCAACTCCATGTATCAGAGTGCACTGTATTTTTTCTGTACTTTGTAAAAAGAATATGAAAAGGATATGAAAAAAATTCAATGTGAGGCAAACTCTTGACTTCCAGCAACTGAAGAATTTCTTGTTTATGAGTGAGGGAAGTTGCATTGCTGACATAAAAGCTCAATCAGGAAGAAAAATTATTCATGTGATCAATAAGGTCAGTGCATCAACAAGTGCCAAAAGATTAATTTAAAGGGACTGTATCAAATAAATATTGCATTTGTAACAAGGTGAATGAATTAACAGCACAAATGTCAATTGCCAATACAGAAATATGGCTGCAGGATGGCCAAAGCTAGCAACTAAATTTTCTAGAGTACTAGAGATTTAGAAAACAGGTTAAATAGAAAATTAGGTGGAGTCATGCTGATGATGGAGATGACATCAATAGTTAGAAGGGGTAGTATCTCAGCCAGTCCTGGTGTATAACAAGAATCAATTTGACTGAAGCCAATTAGCATAGGTAGAACACTGAAGAAATGCTTGCCCTTGTTACTTACAGGCTTCCAGACAGTAGTTGTGATGTAGAGCAAGTGTAAATGAGAAAATCAGAGTGTATATAACAGGGATTAAAAAAAAAAATCATGTGAGTTTTCAATCTAGATATAGACTGGGCAGATTACATCAGCATGGCATTGGTGACCGAGGTTCAATTCCACTACTGCCTGCAAGGAGTTTATATGTTCTTGCCATGACAGTGTGGGTTTCCTCCAGATGCTCTGGTGGCCTCTCCCATTCTGAAAATGTATGGTTAGGGTTCTGGGCATGCTATGTTGGCACAAGAAGTATGACAACACTTGTGGACCGCATGGCACAATCCTCACTGATTTGATTTGATGCAAACAATGTATTTCACCGTGTTCCAATATTTCAGTGCATGTATGACAAATAAAGCTAATCTTTAAATCTTTATCTTTAAACCTACAATGAACAGGATGAATTCCTGGAATGTATATACAATGGACTACCAGGTCACTATGTTGATGATAAATACAAAATACTCTGCAGATGCTGGGGTCAAAGCAACACACACAACATGCTGGAGGAACTCAGCAGGTCAGGCAGCATCCGTGGAAACGAGCAATCAACCAGACCCTTTGTCAGGACAGAAGAGGGAGGGGGCAGGGGCCCTATAAAGAAGGTGGGGGGAGGGTGGGAAGGAGAAGGCTGGTAGGTGCCAGGTGAAAAACCAGTAAGGGGAAAGATCAAGGGGAAGCAGGGAGGGGATAGGCAGGAAAGGTGAAGGAGGAATGTAAGGGGAAAGCACTATGAGTAGTAGAAGGAGGCAGAACCATGAGGTACGTGATGGGGAGCTGGAGGAGGAGGCAGAGTGAAACTAGGATGGGGGAAGGGAGGGGGAGGGAATTATCAGAAGTTGGAGAATTCAATGTTCATGCCAAGGGGCTGGAGACTACACAGACGGTATATGAGGTGCTCCGCTCCGTCCGCCACAACAGACAGGATCTCCCGGTTGCCACTCACTTCAACTCTGCTTCACATTCCTATTCGGATATGTCCATACATGGCCTCCCCTACTGCCAGGATGAGGGCAAACTCAGGTTGGAGGAGCAACACCTCTTATATCGTCTGGGTAGTCTCCAGCTTCTTGGCATAGATTGTTTGTTTCCACGGATGCTGCCCGACCTGCTGAGTTCCTCCAGCGTGTTGTGCGTGTCACTATGTTGATAAACTATCTCATGAACACATTATTTTAGTTCTAGTTCTATGAAGAGTTAATTGTTACTCTTGTTATGCAAGGATTCCTAGTTTAGAACAACAATAGGATATAATTTTTACAATGCTTGAATGCTGCTTAACTTGAAACTCTGGTTATCAATCAAAACAAATGAAACTATGAAGAGAAGACAAAGTTACTGGGTAGATTCGGAAACTACGTTAAAAGTTACAGGTTGAAAGGGTAGTTAAGAGGGCATATGACACGCATATTTTTATTAGTTGAGGCAGTGAGTTCAAAAGTCAGGAAGTTATGTTGCAGCTTTATAAAACTCTTGTTAGGCAGCATCTGGAGTATTGTATACAGTTCTGGATGCCCCATTATAGGAAGGATGACAAGGCCTTGGGGAAGTTTACCGGGATGCTGCCTGGATTAGAGGGCATATGCTACTATGAGAGGTTAGACAAATCTGGGTTGTTTTCTCTAAAGCAGTGGAGGCTGAGAGACAGTATCTTATTCCGAGGGTTGAAATGTTTTAATACCAGAGGGCATGCATTTGTGATAGGGGCTTAATGACAATTAGAGATGTCAAAAAACACTAGCCTTGTCAGTGATGCCCAAATCCCCAGAGAAAGAACTAGCATATGAAGGTGCCTTTAGACAAAGTCTACAGATAATGGGGAATAAGAAAATGGTAGGGGAATTAAACAAGTATATTATGCAAGTTTTCGTGGAAGAAGGTAAATAGAATGTCCAAAAATTAAGTACCAAAGGCAAAATTTTCAATAAAGGGCTAGCCATTCATTTCTGAAAGGAGGGAAAATTCTTTCATTTAGAGCGTGAAGAAGCTTGGAATTCACCACCCAAAGAGCTACAGGGTAGCTCAGTCACTGATCACGTTCAGAAACACCCATTAGACATAAAAAAACTGAAGGGATATGGGGAAAAGAAGAAACATAATGTAAAAGATCTATCATGATTGATCAAAACACATATCTCCTTTTCATCACAAGACTAATAATATTAATGTATTAGGAGAACATGTGAATTACAGTGGAAACAGTTCATATATGCAACCCCCAAATTATGGAGTTTGTGATACATAAATCTCAAATCACTAACGAAAACACTATCCATACAGAATAAAATTCATTGTTATGAAATTTATGTGAATAAACATAAATAAGTCAATGTTATTTTTAAATGTGTTTCTTGGCACATGCATGGATGATATGGATTTACATTATAGAAAAACATAATACGACCTTTTTTCAAAGAATACACTACTACGCAAGGCAGGGGTCACCTGAACTGATTATGATTACATACCTGAATTCAACTCTTTTACCAAAGAGGACATTGTATTTGTAATGGAATCTGCTGCCACTAACAGGTCATTTCTCAGATTTCTCCTGGAACCTGCAAAAAAACAACTTTTTTACAAAGGAGATGACAAGTAATGCTACAATTTTATATATATATATAGTAATGTTTATATTGGTTTAAAAAACAATTTCCTGTTCTTCATGCTGCTCTAGTGCTCTACACTCATGACAATGTGGCTCAGCACAGCTCAAATAGCATCTGATCACACCACTTTCTTTGCCAGAATCCCAAATGTCGACAAGGAAGTGTACAGAAGTGAGATAGATTCGCTGGTTAAGTGGTGTTACAACAACAACCACCTTGAATTGAATATCAGAGAGACTGAAGAATTGATTGTGGATTTCAGGAAGGGGGAGTTGAGAAAACACACACCAGTCCTCATTTGAGGCTCAGTGGTGGCAAGGGTGAGCAGTTTCAAATACTTGCGCATCAACATTTTGGAGGATCCACTGTAGAATCAATAGACTGATGCAAACGCAACTCGGTCTCTTCTTCATCAGGTGTTTGAGGAGATTTGGCACTTCCCCACAGACTATTATAGGTTTCTACAGTGGAGACTATTCTGGCTGGTTGCATCTTACTTGGTGTGGAAGCTCCAATGGCCAGGATCACAAGAGACTGCAGTGGAATGTAGACTCAGGCCAGCTCCATCATGGGCACAATCCTTCAAACCACTGAGGACACCTTCACGAGGCAATGCCTCAAGAAGGCAGCATCGATCATTAAAGACTCTCACCATTTAGGACATGTGTCTTTTGTGTTACTGCTATTGGGAAGCAGATACAGGAGCCTGAAAACCTTTACCCAATGTTTAAAGAACAGCTTCTTTTCCTCCATTGTCAGATTTCTGAACATTTTTCATCTTTTGCACTATTTATTTTTCTAACATAGTATTTTTATTTTTGTAACAGAGTAATTTTTATGTCTTGTAATGTTCTGCTGTCACAAAACAACAAATTTCATGAAACACTTCAGTGATAATAAACCTAATTTTGATTCTGACACAACACAATAAAAAATGCCTTTCATCCATGGTACTTGCTCAACTCCACACCATGTATGTGTCTTGACCTTACAACCCCTCCACCTATAAACCTGTGAACCTTTTTTTCCCTTTTAACATTTATTTCCTTCTCTTTAGGATAATACTATAGAATCTGCTTTCATCATCTCATTGTAGACTGTCATGATAAAGTTCATCTTGTCCACATATGTGAAGTCCCTTTTCCTTGGTACTATTTCACCTCATCTCTTCTGCATCCTCAGAAACCAATGCCATAATGGTCCAAATCATCTGTCAAAAAATGAATACTATGTATATTCCAAAATGAGGCCAAACCAGCGCTTTATAAATGTTCGACAAACCTCTCATATTTGAAAAATGATGTAGAAAGATGGCATTCAGCTTGAAGAGCCTTTGTCAGCCCTCAGAGGAATCGCATTATTTCATAACCTATTGTCCTACACATGCCAATTTCCACGACTCTGAATTCCTCACAAGATACTTACACTGCGAGTTATAAAGTGGCCACTTAATCTGATAACCAGCACACCTTTGGGACGTGTGAGCAAATTGTAGCACAGGGTAGTCACAGAGAGAATGTACAAATTTCACACACACAACATCAGAAGCTCTAATTGAACAAATCACCAGAGCTGAGGACCAGGTCATTGGCATTGTGAGACAGCTGCACTACATGCAACAGTGTGTCATCCTTTCTTTTTCTTTTTGTTAAATATTCATCTGTTGATACCACTTCGAATCTCAGATGCTTTTTAACAGTTTCCTCAGTCTATTATTTGGTTTAATTAAAATACAGATAACTGTCCTTTTCTAGTACCCTCTTTAAAATTGTGCCTTTTTTTAAAAAGGTCTTTGCCTGATTATTTCATTTTTGTGCAAATTCTCTTAGTTAATTTCATCCACTAGCTGTCTACCCACATAACTATTATGTTAGTGTCCCTTTATATATTACTATTATCCACAACAATTGAAATATTGCCCTGTATATGCAAGTAAAGGTAATTTATAACAAAAAGCACAGTGGTCCTATATCAGCTATTCGAGAACTCTATACATTACTTCAGTCGATAAAAGCAGCCAATCATCATTGCTATTGTCTCTTTTGTAGTAAGTTTAGGAGATCCTGCTCTTAAATTAACCCATACGCAATTTGCATCAAATGAAATGTAATTCAAGGCAAATTCTTCTACAATTTTTTTTCAAAAATTGTTTTGAGAATAACTCACTCTGAGCAAATGCTTCCTGTACATCTCCTCCAACCCCCGTCAATGAATCTTGAGGTGTATGAGTTGGAGTTGAACAGGCAGAGGTTGATCTGATTGGCATTGGAATAGGAACTGATCGACTAATGGTGTGGCTTGGTGATGAACGAGGTGATCCTGCCCCCTGAGTCTGAAAAGAAAAATATTATGTTACTAGGTATGTGCCGATTGTACAGAAGGCACCCTCTGGGGAACATTTCAAAATTACACCCCGTCACCACTTTATCAGGTACATCTGTACATCAGTTCGATAATGCAAATATCCAATCAGGCAATCATGTGGTAACTCAAAGCATAAAAGTAAATAATCATGGTCAAGAGATTCAGTTGTTGTTCAAACCAGACACCAGAATGGGGAAGAAATGTGACCTAAGTGACTTTGATGGTAGAATGATTGTTAGTGCCAGACAGGGTGGTTTTCAGTATTTTAGAAACTGTTGATCTCCTGGGATTTTCATGCACAATACTCTAGAGTTTACAGAGAATGGTGCAAAATCAGAAAAAAAAAACACCCAGTGAGTGGCAGTTCTATGGGTGAAAATGTATTGTTAATGAAAGAGGTCAGAGGAGAATTGCTAAACTGGTTCAAGCAGCTAGGAAGATGACATGGACTCAAATAATCTCATGTTATAGCACTGGTGAGCAGAAGAACTTATCTGAACGCACAATACTGAAGTGGATAGGCTACAGCAGCAGAAGACCATGGACATACACTCAGTAGCCACTTTATTAAGTACAGGAGTTAACTAATAAAGTAATCAGAGTGCATTTTTTTCTATTAATTAAAAACAACCATTGTGCTTTCAATGCAAAATGCACCATGGAAGTTATATAGCCAAAGAACTGGAGCTTTGCAATATCTGCAGCATCTGTACAGTGATTGCAACATCATGCTGCAAGTCCCAAGATATCAGGAGGGTTCGCACTAATTTGCATTTCCTTTACCACTGGGTATAGGATATAATTCCCAAAACAATAGAGACAAAATAGATCACAGCAGATTCACAGTTTCCAAGCTGTGATGAAAGTTGTGCTTCAGACCTTTTAGCATCAGGTTGCATCTATTAGTCCAACCAAGGCCAAATGAACTTCTGAACATGACAGCCCACCAACACAATACTGGCAGAATAGCAAAATACTCAGGAAGTAGTAAGAGGTAACTCCAAGCTGCCTAGGTCAAACTCATCTGGTACACTCAGCAGCGCCTCCTTAATAGAAGCAAATTGACGAAAATGTCAATAATTTCCCATTTGCTTCCATTTTCCAGAAGGAAACAAGTGTCTACGTTGTACCAGGATGAAGAAAGAATAAATTGAATAAAGCCACACACAGAAAATGCTAGAGGAACTCAGCAGGCCCGACAGCATCTATGAGAAAGAGTAAGCATTCGATGTTTCAGGACGAGACTGTCATCAGGACTGATGAAGGGTGTCAGCCCAAAATGCCAACTGTTTACTCTTTTCCAGAGATGCTGCCTGGCCTGCTGAGTTCCTCCAGCATTATGTGTGTGTGGCTTAGATTTCCAGATTCTGCAGATTTTCTGATGTGAATAATGTCACATCTTGGACAGCCAGAAAAATTATGTCAAGAAATGTGTTCCATTTGTGGTGTCTGTTCCACAGAAGACAAAACTTCACAGCATATTCATCACTGATGATCCTTACTAAAAATGTTACTAATAGGGACTAAGCTAGCAGATCATGAGAATGCTCAAAAGAAATATACAAGAGTAGTTAAATTTGATAGCAGGTGAACACATGTGCAAGAATTCTTTCCATCATTAGAAACTATTCAACCCATCAATTAATACTGGCTTTCTGAACAATTC
The DNA here is from genome assembly GCF_030144855.1 of Hypanus sabinus. NCBI lineage: Eukaryota > Metazoa > Chordata > Chondrichthyes > Myliobatiformes > Dasyatidae > Hypanus > Hypanus sabinus. The sequence continues at coordinate 164,158,301 of NC_082706.1, read as the reverse complement.
TATCAATTCCTTCCTCCACTTACTTCCTTTAATCTATACTTTTACACATGCCCTTTAACACCCCCTGATTTTCTACATATACTAGGGGCAACGGCAGAAGCAATTAACTAATAAATCACAGATAGCTGGAATATGGGAAAAATGAGGTGTCTGAGGCAAATCCATGCAGCCCATGCATTTTGGGCTGTCATCCTTCATCAGTGCTGATGAAGGTCTCGGCCTGAAACATCGAATGTTTACTCCTTTCCATAGATGCTGCCTGGCCTGCAGTCATGGAATGAATAATGCAAACTCCAAGCTGACAGAATTGAAGCCAGGCTACTGAAACTGTGCACTACCTGCAATGCTATTGTAGTGCAAATATTGAATTAATCAATTGTCTTTTGTCTCATTCCAAGCAACATTCCAGATTGCCAGTGCCTGTTCATGCTATTTTCAGCCTGTAGGCAATAGCAACTGCAGCATTAGCATTTTATTCTGAGCGTAGTGTGCCCCACTTAGAGCTAACTTGCATTAAAGTGGTGGTATATAGTGAGAGCACTATGAAAGCGACTGCAAGCTCTTAAAAGGCTCTTGACGTTACACAGCAAACAGTAATCTTTTGGTTTTTCAGATGCTGTACTTGGAGCTATTTTTCAGGAGATGGAGAGGAGGACATATACATTGTTTCAAGAGGCCCAGGAATTCCTCAAGTACACAGAAGTTTGGGGATATCTGTGGACATGAATGGCAGGAGTCATCATGGGCACCTGAACACAATACCATACAAAGTTGTATGAACTCATATACATAGGTTATTAAATAAACCTTCATATGCCTTAACCTATCAAATTCATCCTAACTTCAGAGAGCATTCAAGCCAGAACACCTCCATCACTCATCCAACTACAATTTCGATTGGTCAGAATTAATTCCCAGCAGAGTTAACATGTATCACACACTCACATTTACTTTTCCAAGCCTCATGTATTCATAAATAATGGGTTCATAATCCAAACATTTTGCAGATTGGTGTGCACCAGCAGTAGCAACGGCTTATTGGTGCGGGACAATGCACTGTCCATGAGGACAAAGTGTTGGCTATTACCAGAGCAGCTAGTATACAGTTAATGGCCAGCAGCACTGTTAAAGAACATTAAAGCTGACAATACCCTCATATGGAAATCATCTTTCTTGCACCTTACTTACTCTATTTTCTATAAATTTTGCATCAAATTTAACAATTCAGATAGCATACATATTTTACTTTACTGCCACTGCAACTCCACATATTAAAATGTTGTTCCTGTGCCTTTTCCCTTTTAGATATCCAAGGACTCTTCCGAGCAAAATGGAAATGGAAGAGATAGGTTGAATTGCAATCTGAATGCACACACTGATCTAACTATTCCTGTATGGTACTACATGTAATATATAGATCTGCATGGCATGGGACTTCATTAGCATACAGGAAAACTCCTCCACTATGAAGCATTTGATAGATGATGTCTGTTTCCAAAATAGTACAAGAAAAAAAAACTAACATTTGGGTGATGCAGTGAGAGCTCGGATTGCAAGCAATGCCTTAGTAACCCAGGTGGTTGGCATCATAACTGGAAATCAATGTTCTAAGGAGCTTGCACTGTGCCAGGCTAGTTTGATGATCTGTCTTTTGATAAATCATTACAGCCATTGAAAGGAACAGAAAATGTGGCAGGATGACAGTATTTATGATCCTAACCCTGTCACCGTAACTGTCATTTTCTTTCAAGCCCAGACTGCTGTCACTCATGTGAGAATTTGCAGCCTGAGGCTGGGCTATCTTTACCTGAAACAGCTTGAGGTCATCCTGCAAGGTTATCTGCAGAGATCAGGATTCTGCAGCCCTGAGGTTGCACTAAGAGTACAAGGTAAGTAGAAGACAGGTACCATTATATATGATGAGGATGAGACATCTTACACTGACATGTTTTAATTTATACATTCTGTTTATAATGTTTCAATTTTGATTTGGCTTTCATTTTAGACTTAAGTATAAATTTCTTAAAATTGCAGCGGATGTACTACAGATGTGTAGGTTCAGCTATTACTATCCTGAATTTGAATTTGCATTTGCACCCACCCAATTTCTAAAGGTGCAGTTCTGCTGAATTTTGAAGTGCGAGGAATTCTGGGGAAGATACACATTTGAAATTTACAGGATATCAGACCTGTGCAGCAGTCAGTACAGTTAAAACAAATTGAGCAGAAATATACTACCAAATGCTACAACAGAAATCTATGCCAACCATGGCCATTATTAAATAGAGGATCATTATTTTTAACAGATTTTCTGTTGCCTTTCATAGTTTTTCTGTGGTAGTCTGTTGCAGCACTTAAATATCACTTTGTTGTGAGAAAGGTTATTTACCTCTGCACACTGAGACTTACAAAGAGATCAACTCTGTAAAATTAAACATTTTAATTTAGGACACCCCCATTTGTCAATCAGACAGTAGATGCAAGAAAATTGGGAGCTGGTTTTGCTTTCAAGGGTCAGAGCACCTGAAGAGAGGAAATAAGCCATAAACCCATCAGTCAGCTTGGGAGACATGAAGGCAGATTAGTCTGACATTGGAGAGCAGCAGATGGGAATCATGAACAATAAAATGTAGGGCAAAAACTTATAGTGATAGAAACATTCGGGACAGACAGCACCTGTGGAAAGAAAAACAGTGCAGTGGAAGAATCCTGGATCTGAAACCTTTACTCTCTTTCTCCAGATGTTGCCTGACCAGCTGAGTGTTTCAGTATTTTCAGATTTCCAGCACAGAACATTGAACAGTACAGCACAAGAACAGGGCGTTCTATCCTCAATGTCTGTGCAGATCTTGATGCTAATTTAAACTAAACTATCTGCCTGCACCTGGTCCTCATAACTGCATTCTCTGCCTGTTCATGTGCACGTCGAAATGCATCTTAAAATGCAGCTGCAGCTTTTATCTTTATTTTGACTTACAAATGAAATATACAAGTGACTTGTGGACCAATTCAAGCACTGGAAAATGTTTGGGTTTACAGTTAGATACGTAAAATTTTCATTGTTAAGCAGCAGGAAAGAGGTGAGGCAGCGGAGGTAGCTGAATGACTGGTAACAGCATTAGAGGTAAAGAAGTATTGAGCTCCTTGAGAGAGAAATCAAAGGAGATGCTGATAAAATTGGGATTTGCATTGCTTTTCAAAGTAATCCTAAATCCTGGTGCTTTTTCAGACATGTATCAAGAATGCAACTTATGTATCTTGTATGAATGTTGAAAATATTTGACTGCAAAATAAGCATAATTTAATGGTACACAATTCTGGGAAAGGCTTCAATGTATAATTGGAAGTTCAACAAATGTTCACGAATGTAATTTAGAAACGCAGCTTGGGAAGAGAGATAGTTTCACAGATAAAAGGTTAGAATAAAGATGCATTATTAATATAGGTCTAAGGATTTTCTCATTTCACATTCAAGCAATAGTTTTTAAGGATCATCATTGTAGGTGAATTTTTATTTACTCTCATATTTTTCTTGAGATTGTTTTCAGGTGAATCAATATTTAAAACCACACATTCATGCAAATTATTTTCTTTTGCCATTTCCCCCCAAAATAATGGAAAACCAGTCTACTGTGCTAAATTTAATTCTGGGTACACACCTGAAAAAGTAAGGGGTGTCAGACTTATATAGCAATCAGTTGAAGAAAAATTCAATTCATCACAATGCATGCGTAGTAGTTCATGTTGAACAGCCAGAAAACAGAATATTAAATGTAAACTTGTTACCATATGGAGTTATGGTATATTCAATGCTATATTCAATAGAAAAGACTCAATGAGCTGAAGGAATATTTCAATATATCTGTAATCTGTAATCTTCTAACTTTGGATTATTAAGGGATTGGACAAGATAGAGGCAGGAAATATGTTCCAGATGCTGGGACAGTCCAGTACCAGAGGGCATGGTTTGAGAATAAGGGGTAGGTCATTTAGGACAGAGTTAAGGAAAAACTTCTTCTCCCAGAGAGTTGTGGGGGTCTGGAATGCACTGCCTCGGAAGGTAGTGGAGGCCAATTCTCTGGATTCTTTCAAGAAGGAGCTAGATAGGTATCTTATGGATAGGGGAATCAAGGGATATGGGGACAAGGCAGGAACCGGGTATTGATAGTACTTGATCAGCCATGATCTCAAAATGGCGGTACAGGCTCGAAGGGCCGAATGGTCTACTTCTGCACCTATTGTCTATTGTCTATTGTAAAACAAGCGGTTAGTTATAAATACAGTAGATTCATCAAATCTGATCTTTAGAAGTTCAGGTACATTAGCGTCATTTGCCACAGAAAACAAAGCTTGTTGCAACAAAAACAACATATTTTTATTGAGACACAACACAAGCAGAGGGCAAAACAAAGTTGATTCAGGAAACTTACTTCCTGTCTCATTTCTTCTTCCTATTCAAAAGTTTAAAAACCAAGTGTTTAGATAAAGTTTCATATAATTCATATAAGTTCATATAATTCCTTAATTGTTCCACATCATTCAGTTTCATAAGAGCAGCTTCCTATCCTGCAGGTAATAGCATATATTTATTAAAACAAACATGAACAAAATGAGACAAAAAAATTTGAGGATGGCTTTGAAATTTCTTCTCTGAGATGTGCATCCAACAACATAACAGTAGTAAATTAGGATTAGCAACAAAAAGGTTCCCTGCCTATAGCTCTTTCCAAATCTGCTACATTCAAGGCTAGAGATTATAAAGAAAAGAAATCTATTGACCTACATGTGTCAATTAAACTTCATATTCCTAACTTTCTAACTGGATAGCTGTTTGCTGTTTACATTTAATTATTTTAAAAATTGACCAAAAACTAGAAAGTGAAGAGGAATATTCATGACATTAATTTGTTACATTTGTTAATTTTCTCATAGAATGACCTTACTTTCAGTAACTTCATCAGGCCCTCCAGTTGAACCATTAACTCTCGGCGGCTTTCTTGCAGTGCCGACATCCTCTGTTCTAATTCGTCTTTTCGCTGCCTGTGAAGTGTACATCAAGAACTAACTTTTAATCTAACATGTGTCCATTAACTTCTGCAGGATCTGACAGTTTTTGTTAGCAACAAAATAAACAAGTTTAGGTTGTCTCAATTATTCAAAGAATGTTTGTAGCTAAGTTTTTTTCTCTAGTATCAACATATTCTACAGTTTATTCTAATATTTAGGTACATTCCAAATATATCAAGATGAAGGTACAAGAGTTTTTCTCTGATCTGAACATTTTAAATTTGTTTTTTAGTCATGAGTACAATCAGATTTACCTTGATCCAGAAGTTCAAAATAGGGCAATCTTTTCCTCATGTCTTCTTGGTGAATCCTTGGAAGCTTGCAAATAACGTGTCTGTTTTTCAAGTGTTATATTATTGCTTATCAATTCCAATTAACATTGGGCATGAGGAATTAGGTCCAAGTGCCAAAGTCTAGATAAAATTTTATATATTGTGTAAAGTTCTAATTTCTCAAATTGTCAATGTGGGTTTTAACTGCCCAAGGGTTTTCAGGTAGAAACTGAGCTGTTGAGTTAATTTCACATGAAATGAGACAAATAAATGAATGAGCCAATGTAAATCACACTTAGTTAACTTTGCTTTCTTTCTGGAAGAGAAGTGGTCTAGATTTGCCAAGCCTGAAGGCTGTAGAGAGACAATCAATGGGGCGAAAAATAGCACTGAAGCACAAGATTTACTTGAGTGTCCCAGATAAGCCCTCTTCTCTCTATTCTCTTTCTGTTTCAATACTGAAAGTTAAAATGATGTGCTTCTTCTCACCCTGATCTGTGGTATGATTGTATTTAAAGCCAATTTAAAAATCAAGTCAGGTACAAATAAAGGCTTTATGAGATAAGGGTGATTTTGCAGATATGTAAATGGTCATTATACTAAGTGAAAATAGGAACCTAGCAAATGATGATGTGGTTTAGGTAAGTAATCAGTCAATTTTACATGTCCCCTCTCCCCTTGTTTCAGTCAAGTAGCTGGAGTTAAAAACAAGAGAAAATCTGCAGATGCTGGAAGAGGAACACCAGAGGAACTCAGCAGTCTCTAAGTATCTAACTCAGTATCTAAGAAAAGAGTACAGTCGACGTTGCAGACTGAAACCTGCCCTGCTGAAAGGTTTAAGCCTGAAAAGTCGACAATACTCTTTTCCTCAATGCAGCCTGGCCTACTGAATTCCTCCAGCATTTTGAGTGTATAGCTGGAGTTAAAACCATTTTCATCGACTTGCACAGGAACTTATAATTTAGGAAAAGTTGGCAAGATACAGCGGGTTTTTAAACATATTGCAGAGAACTAACATTTTAACAGAAGCTGTTATTTTTTGGGAATTGCTCTTGGTACATTAAGGGCTAAATTGGAAAGTATTTGACAATAGATGCTGGGATTGTAAGGTGTGATTAATCAATACCCTTTCAAATGGTACTGGAAATAATTCTGCCTACACATTGAAATAACTCTGCTGTCATTAATCATCTTATCACTAATACAAGTCTGCACTTTGATTAGCTTGGGGCAGTTGAAATTGAATTTTACTGTTTTAAAAGCAGCAGGCACATCATTTTGGATGTGAAGGGATGGCAATTTGTTAGAAAGCATAACTCAACATGGGAGTGAGCTCATAATTTTCCAATGCTATATTGATGACGTTGGTGGAGGAGGTGTAGAACAAGCAAATGCTTTGAGTCACAGAGACCAGAAGACTTTTCAAATACATATTGAGAAATCAGTGGATATCATGATGCAAGGAGTTCAGTGGCTCCAAGGTCAGTGCATATGTCATCAAATGTTGCATTGTATCTTTGCAGCAAAGCCTACAACCAATGCTCAGTCCACTGTTCCTCACCACTCAGCCAACATTAAGCCTGTATGCCAGAAATGTCACCTAAAATTCTGATGTGTCCAACATTAGCCACAATTTCTCATGGTTTACACAGCTCACTGACTATCCAACCAATACAGGCATATCACCTAAATGTATGAGCTGACATTTCAAAAAACGGTTCTCTCTCCCTTGCAGAAAATCGATACACATAACTGGGGTGATAACTTCCTTCTGCAGAGGAGAGACAACTTACCAAACTGGAGTCCGTGGCCAATGACAGGAGGAACACCTTTAAAAAAAACATTAGCATCCTTATATCTGCTCAAAGCTATCTCCTCCAGGTTTATTTGCAAAATTTAATGTATTTTATATTTACCCATTTGTTACTTCTCCTCCATCTTCCATCAGCTCACTGCATTCCACAAACCTGTGATTTTCATCTTTTAGATGGTCAAAAACTAAACTTGGTTAGAAATGAAAAGAAAGAAATTGCAAAACAAAGCTAATTTGGAAATCTGATCATGTGACAATATTTATTTGTTGGTCCTGTGTTTATTCATGCTCAAATTCGCTTGCAATTCATACGTGCTTCCATCACCTCATTTGGCAGCACATTTCAAGTGCACAGTACTCTGTGTGAAAAACCTTGCTTAGTACATCTCCTTTAAATCCCCTCCATCACCTGAAAGCTATGTCCTTTAGTTTTTAACCTTCCTACCTTGGGGGAGAGCTATGTTTCCTGTCCATGATTCTGAGAGAAAACAATCCAAGTTTTTTCAAACTTTCCGAATTGCTTCTATTCTCCAAGCCAGGCAATATCCTGGTGAACTACTCTGTGCCCTCTCCAAGGCCTCCACATCCTTCCCGTAATGCAGAAACCAGAATTGTATGAAATATTCCAAATGGGATCTATTCAAAACTACATACAGCTGCAACATGGCTTCCCAATATTTATACTCAGTACGCTGACTGATGGAGGCAAGCATGCTGTATACCTTCTTTACCACCTTATCTGCTTCAGTTGCTATTTGAGGGAACTATAGATTTGTACTTTAAGAATCCTCTCTCTGTATATCAATGCTCCTCAGGATCATGCCATTAATTGTAATACATTGTCTACTTTCCTTTTAAATTTGACCTTCCAAGGTGCAACAGTTTACTCTTGTATTGATTGAATGCTGCCATTTCTCTGTCCTCATTTCCAACTGATCTATATTGTGCTATACTTCTTAACAACCTTCCTTACAAACCACATCTCTTAATTTTATATCACCTTCAAAATTATTAATCGGCTCAATGACATTTTCATCCAAATAATTTGTAAATGATAAATAACAAGGGTGCCAGCACTGAATCTTGAACACCACAGATCTCACACATTCTTCCAATTAAAATAACACCCCACCACCACTACCCTCTGTCTTCAATGCCCAAGCTGGTTTTAAACCCAATCTTCTAACTCTCAAATGATCCTATATGCATTGATTTTCAGGATTAGCCTACTGTGAGGGATCTTGTTGAAAGCTTCACTGAAACTGATGTAGAGAACTTCCACTGCCCTACCCTCAATAGTAATTCAGAAAGTCAGTAGGCATGGGATCCAGGGAAACGATTGTGTGGATCCAAAATTGGCTAGCCTATAGAAGGCAGAGGGTGCTTGTAGAAGGAGGGTATTTTGCCTGAAGGTCAGTGACCAGAGGGGTTCCACCAGGATCTGTTCTGGGACCCCTGCTACTTGAGATTTTTTAAAAATCACTTGAATGAGGAAGCAGGAAGATGGGTTCATAAGTCTGCAGATGACAAAGGTTTGTGGAGTTGAGGACAGTGAAACAGATTGTCGTAGGTTGCAATGGGACATTGACAGCCATGCAGAGCTCAGCTGAGAAGTGGCAAATGGAGTTCAACCTAGAGAAGTATTAAGTGATTCACTTTGGAAGGTCAACTGAGAGGACAGAATACAGGGTAAATTGGCATGCTTCTTGGCAGTGTGGAAGAACAGAGGAATCTTGGGATCCACCTCTATTGATGTCAAATTTGTCATACAAGTTGGGAACTGGAGTGATGTTGCTGAAGATGAGGAAGTTGGTTTACAAACAGAGGTAATGTGTACTGAGACTCCCAGCAAGGAGAGACTGATGATAGAGCAAAATTGCGAGGGGTGAAAACAGGACTGAAGGTATTGTATTTGAAAACATGCAGTATATGGAATAAGATAATCTAAAGTAGCACAGTAACAGATTGGCATGTATAATGTTCTAGGCAGCACTGAATAATGGCTGAAAGAAGATTATAGCTGAAAGCTGAATGTCCAAGGATACACATTGTATTGAAAGGACAGACAGGAAGGCAGAGGCAGTGGCGTTGCTCTATTAATAAAAAAAATCAAATCATTAGAAAGAGGTGACATAGGGTCGGAAGGTGTTGAATCATTATGGAAAGAACTAAGGAACTGCAAGGGCAAAAACACCCTGAATGGGAGTTATATACAGATCCCCAAACAGTGGTAAGGACATGGTCAACAAATTATAATGGGAGATAGAAAATGCATGCCAAAAGGGAGTATTACGGTAGTCAAGGGGCATTTCAATAAGGAGGTAGATTGGGAAATCAGATTGGTGCTGGATTCCAAGAGGGGGAGTTTCTAAAATGCCCAGGGGATGGCTTTTTAGTGTAGTTCATGGTTGTGCCCATGAGAGGATCAGCCATTCTGGATTGGGTGTTGTGCAATGATTGGAAAAGAATACTGGCAGGGATGATGGCAAAACAGCAATGACAGGAATTTCTGGAAGCAATTTGGAAGGCCCAGGATATATACATCCCAAAGAGGAAGAAGTATTCTAAAGGCAAGATGACACAATTGTAGTTAACAAGAGAAGTCAAAGCCAACATAAAAGCTAGAAAGAGCATTTAATAGAGCAAAAAGTAGTGTGAAGCTTTCAAATACCAACAGAAGGCAACTAAAAAAGTCATTAAGAAGGTAAAGATGGAATAAGAAAGTAAGTTAGCCAATAAAGAGGATACCAAAAGGTTGTTTAGATACCTGAAGTGTAAAAGAAAGGCGAGAATGGATGTTGGACCCCTAGAAAATAATGCAGGAGAGGTAGTAATGGGGGAGAAAGGAAATGTAGTGTTCTAAGTTCTATATTCTGTGTAACCATCATCAACTTCTCAAAAGAACTATCGTTTGCAAGATATGACCTCCCCACACAAAACCATGCTGACCATCCCCAATAAGTCTATACTTTTCCATATGTGAAATGATACTATCCTTAAGATTCTTCTCCACCAACTTCCTTACTAGTGGTGCACGGCTCATCAGCCTGTATTTACTGAGATGTTTCTACTGCCTTTCTTAAACAGACAAATAACCTCAAATATTCTGAAGTCCCCTGGAACCTCACTTGCAACTAAAGAGAATATGAAAATCTGTCAATGCCCCAGCAATCTCCTCTATTACCCCTCTCAATAACCAAGGACAGATAGTATAAGGACTTCTCCACCTTAAAAGTTCTTCTCGAAGCCCAATACTACATCCTTCCTGATAGCAACACGCCAAAGAGAATCAGCACATTCGTCTGTTATCTCATTATCCGCTGTGTCCTTCTCGTGAATACTGAAGTTAAGTGCTCCTTTAGTACCTCATCTGCTTTTTTTGGTATTCTAAGTCCTTGAGTGATACTACCACATGCTCGTTACCTGCTTATTATTAATGTATGTATATAATATGCCTTGGGATTCACTTCAATTTTATTCACTAAGGACTTGGTAGGGAAATGGTAGAATCATTCAAGGACAATTCATTGCTCCATTTCGCCCTCCTGATGCTGCTTAAGTTTTCTCCTGCTCAGCCTATTTCACAAAGGATAATGGGCTGGAAGTTAAGGCAGCCTTCCCAGATGAGTTCAAAGCAGAAAGCCTCAGGACAGGAAGGCTTTCCCCCACCAACCTAATGTAAGTTCCTATCACCACATGTAGCCAAGAAAAGCCTTTTCAGATCAGGTATTCACTGAGCTCTACCAGCTATTCCAAGCAGTGATCCTGTCATACACCTGTGCCTGCACTGGGGAGATGAAGGTCACTGAGGCCCTGGTCATTCCTGCAAATTATGGATGCTAAGAGCCACATATTGCAGCTTGTAGGACAACTTTATTGACAAAATGATGTAAGTTCTGCTCAAGAAGAAAATTCATCATTTCTTCCATGTTTCCCATCATTTGTATAGGCAAGAACAGATCTGGACAGACAGCATCCTTTCTGAAGATTCAGTAAGTGATAGACCATACACAGAGGGCCACAGAGCAAGTTTAAGCTGTTGAGCATGACTAATATGTTTGGAGCCTGTTTTGCCTTTGGCAGGAAGTGGCAGGAGCTATTTATTTAATTCTCCTTTGAATATTCTCAGCCACCATAACTCTTGGTTATTTTGATTTCTGAAGTACCCATCCAGTGTGAGCTCCAGAGCCGAACTTCTATTTGCATGAAAACATTTTCTCAATTATCCTGCAGTCCTTCTATCAATTAATTGTAATCTATAGTATGTGCTTCAGTTGCAGACAACCTGCTGAGGGTATTTCCTGTTCAGCTGTCTAGGCTTTTCAATGAAATTACCATACAGCCTCCATTGTTCCAAAATAAAACAACACCAGATAAGTCATTCTTTTCTCAGATTTAAGTTTCTCTAGTCTTCACAACAACTTCTTCTCCTTTGCATGGTCTTCAGTATTTTCAAATTCTTCCTATATGGTTGCAACCAAGCTATACACAGTACTGCTGGTGTGATCTAGTTAATGTTTCATAGAGTTTTAGCATGACCAGTTTGCTCTTATGTTCTATGACTCAGTCAATAAAGCTAAATATGCCCCATGCACCATTCTTAGCTATCTTCTCTATTGGATTCCTCTAACATTCAGGAATTTGTTGTCATGCATTCCAAGTTCCTTCTGTTCCTCTACACTTCTCAGCACCCAGCTATTTATTATGTATTCTCTTGCTTACATTAACTTTCCCAAATATACTGCACTTCTCTAGATTAAATTTTATTTGTCAGGTTTACAGCAATGTTGGATCACTGAGAAGCCTGCTTTGCAAGTGCCTTTTGCAATGGAGAGTAACAAGTATTTAGCTTTCTTGAAAGAGGCAGCATCGGTAACTTCCTTATGTAACATGTCAACATGTTGCAAACATTACCAGCTTTGGGCTGGAAGAAACAAGCTTTATTAACTCTGATGGGCTTTATAACATTAGCAGTCACTCACAGAGCAATTCTAGCCCTGCTCAAGTAGAGCCGTATTCCATTGTGTGCCTACTTAGTGAATCACAAAAGGCTCTTGCATTGCACCTCAGTGAGGTTGCATTGAAGAAATGATCTGGCATATTCTTAGTCAATTTCACCTCTAGCTGAAGAACTTTGCTTTCTCCCCTTTCTCTTCTATCAGGTGGTCTTCTTCTTATGTACAGTAATTCATTCCTTCTCCATCATACTGGATGTCAACATGAATGGTCACATGCACTCTGGTAACAACTCCGTGCTGTAGAAGCTTTGGTCATTACAAACTGCTTGTGCTTGCCACATACCATACCTCCAACTTGTTACTATAATCATAAAAGAGGTCTGGAAACCTGATGAAAATTAACACGTTGTCTAAATCAATAATCAACTAACTGCAAATAATGGTGATCTCTTTAATAACACAAGTGTGTTTATGGGGGCAGTACATAGTTAAATCAATGTGTAGAATGGACATATGGCTTTAGTTTCATGGTTTGAAATTCAGTTTAGCAGTGCTGGTGCTAGGTAAGCACTGGGCACTGAATTATGTCATAATCTTTCCACTGTATCTTTTTCTGGGATCCAAGAGTGTGACATTCACAAGCACTAGTATGGCTGCAACCCAAATGGATGATCAACGTGTAACATACAGTATGTATCATATGATACACTGGGCATTAAGAAACTGGTATCAACACCACAAATCATAGGGGATTATGCATCCAAATTCTGTGGCTGTTATTTTTGTTAACCTTTATTGTTTGTTTTGAACAAATGTAGTTGTTGTGAAAAAATATAAATATGTGAACTGAGCTGTAAAATGAATAGCAACTGATAATCGGAGAGAATAGAAACACAGATACATAGAAAACCTGCAGCACAATACAGACCCTTTGGCCCACAAAGTTGTGCCGAACACGCCCCTACCTTAGAGACTACTAGGTTTACCTATAGCCCTCTATTTTACTAAGCTCCATGTACCTATCTAGAAGCCTCTTAAAAGACCGTATCATATCACCATTCAGTTTATCAAGTCCACTGGCTCACAAAGAAACATAGGAGCGTTTGTTGGTTCTTGGATTGTATTCATTAGAGTACAGAAGAATGATAGGGGATCTCATAGAAACATTTCGAATGTTGAAAGGGTTGGACAGAGTAGATGTGGAAAGGCTGTTTCCCTTGGTGGGTGAGTCCAGGACAAGAGGTCACAGTCTTAGAATTAGAGGGTACCCATTTAAAACAGAGATGGGGAGAAATTTTTTTAGTCAGAGGGTCGTGGATTTATGGAATTCATAGCCACATACAGCTGTGGAGGCCCAATTATTGAGGGTTTTTAAGGAGAAGATTGACAGGTATCTAATTAGTCAGGGTATCAAGAGATATGGGAAAAAAGCCGGAAATTGGTACTAGACAGGAGAATAGTTTAGCTCATGGTGGAATGGCGGAGCAGACTCGATAGGCCAAATGGCCCACTTCTGCTCCTTTGTCTTGTGATCTTGATTTTGTATTAGAATAGATTAGGGTTCCTGGCAATCTGTAGACAAATTAGCAAAGTGGTTTCATAGTGAGACTTAAAATGCTTAGACAAAGGCCATTTTAAAACCTTTGAAAAAACCATAAGCTCATCTTTTGTTTAGTCATATACATACAAATTTTTCCCCCAATTAACCATTTTTATAGACTAAGAAGGTTTGGACAAAGGAAGCACAGGACTGCTTTGAATCGGTGGACTGGACTGTATTCATGGATTCATCTTCAAATCTGGATGAGTATGCTGCAGTTATTACTGACTTCATTAAAACCTGTGTGGATGAGTGTGTGCCAACAAAGACTTACTGCACATTCCCAAACCAAAAGCTGTACATGAATCAGGAAGTACGTCATCTGCTGAAGGCTAGATCTGTGGCATTCAAGTCTGGCAACCCAGGCCTGTACCAGAAAACCAGGTATGATTTGCGGAGGGCTATTTCAAGGGAGAAGAGACAATTTTGAATGAGGTTGGAGGTGATATCAGATGCATGGCAACTCTGGCAGGGACTGCACGACATTACTTCCTTCAAAGCGAAATCCAATAGTATGAAAAGCAGCAATGCTTCACTACCAGATGAACTCAACACCTTCTATGTCCGCTTTGAAAGGGAGAACACAACTACAGCTGTGAAGATCTCTGCTGCACCTGATGACCCTATGATCTCTGTCTCAGAGGCCAATGTTAGACTGTCTTTAAAGACAGTGAACCCTCATAAGGCAGAAGGTCGCGATGGAATACCTGGTAAGGCTCTGAAAACCTGTGCCAACCAACTAGCAGGAGTATTCAAGGCCATTTTCAACCTCTCACTGCTACAGGCAGAAGTTCCCATTTGCTTCAAAAAGGTAACAATTATACCAGTGCCTAAGAAGAATAATGTGGGCTGCCTTAATGACTATCGCCTGATAGCACTTACATTGACAGTGATGAAATGCTTTGAGAGGTTGGTCATGACTCCACTGAACTCCTGCTTCAGCAAGGACCTGGACCCACTGCAATTTGCCTATCACCACAATAGGTCAACAGCAGACACAATCTCAATGGCTAGACCACCTAGACAACACAAACACCTACGTCAGGATGCTGTTCATCAACTATAGTTCAGCATTTAAAACCATAATTCCCACAATCCTGATTGAGAAGTTGTAGAACCTGGGCCTCTGTACCTCCCTCTGCAATTGGATCTTCAACTTCCTAACCGGAAGACCACAGTCTGTGCAGATTGGTGATAATATATCCTCCTCGCTAACAATTAACACTGGCTCACCTCAGGGGTGTGTGCTTAGCCCTCTGCTCTACTCTCTATACACACACGACTGTGTGGCTAGGCATAGCTCAAATACCATCTACACATTTGCTGACAATACAACCATTGCTGGTAGAATCTCAGGTAGCGACGAGAGGGCATACAGGAGTGAAATATGCCAACTAGTGGAATGGTGTCACAGCAACAACCTGGCACTCAATGTCAGTAAGACAAAAAAACTGATTGTGGACTTGAGGAAGAGTAAGACGAAGGAACACATACCAATTCTCAAAGAGAGATCAGAAGTGGAGAGAGTGAGCAGCTTCAAGTTCCTGGGCATTAAGATCTCTGAGGATCTAACCTGGTCCCAACATATTGATAGTCATAACGAAGACAAGACAGCGACTATACTTCATTAGGAGTTTGAAGAAATTTGGCATGTCAACAAATGCACTCAAAAACCTCTATTGTTGTACCATGGAGAGCATTCTGACAGACTGCATCACTGTCTGATATGGAGGGGGCTACTACACAGGACCAAAAGAAGTTGCAGAAGGTTGTAAATCTAATCAGTTCCATCTTGGGCACTAGCGTACAAAGTACCCAGGACACCTTTAGACAGCAGTATCTCAGAAAGGCAGCGTCCATTATTAAGGACCTTCAGCACCCAGGGCATGCCCTTTTCTCACCATCAGGCAGGAGATACAGAAGCCTGAAGGCACACACTCAGCGATTTAGGAACAGCTTCTTCCCCTCTGCCATCCGATTCCTAAATGGGCATTGAAGCTTTGGACACTAACCCACTTTTTTAATATACAGTATTTATGTTTTTGCACATTAAAAAAATCAATTTAATATACATAATTGATTAACTTGTTTATTTATTATGTTTTATCTTATTTATTATTATTATTATTATTATTTTCTCTCTCTACTAGATTGTGTATTGCATTGAACTGCTGCTGCTAAATTAACAAATTTCATGTTATATGCCAGTGATAATAAACCTGATTCTGATTCTGGAGGACCATCTCATTCATCATCTCAACTGGCTTCAAACAAAATTTGTATTGGAAAATAAAAGAAATTTGCAATGCTATTTCCCTAAAAAAATGAAATCTTTTGTTTCAATCTAATCTTTTTATTTAAAAGTAGTACAAACCTGTTTGATTTTTATCAAATAGGATACAGAAATATGATGCATTTTATGAATTAAATATGTTGAACAGTTCATTAAATTATGCCTTTGTTGGCTGATAAAATACATGTTTTAATAATACTTAGATTTTTGTTTAAATAATATATTTTAGTTATTTTATCCTCTTTTTACATCTTCCGATTTTCCACACCATTTTATATCCTGCCTGCTCTAAGTTATCTTCTTGAATTCTCCAGCAGAGGGAGCAGGAGAGACAGCCATAATGATCTATCAAAACGTTCTGCCTCCTCTGTGAAAAAACACCATCTACTCTACTGTCACCATAACTGTGCAATTTAAATCCTGAAATTCTGAATCTAGCTTGCCTGTGGTCTATGATCATTAGCCCAACAGTATCCTATAGTACAAAGACAATCAAATACTGATGGTAGTATTTTACAAAAATGTATGTCCTGTCACAAACTGAAAATTATTATAATCTACTCATTGCACAAAAGATCTAAATATTATGTCTGTTTAACATCTCAGCTATGCATCTTATTTACTGTTAGAAAATTATGATCCTTGGTCATCTCTTTTGAAACAATAACCTGTTATTTAAAATCAACAAAACCTAGGGTTATTCCTGATGTAGTGCTGGACTGTAAAATTCTGAATACTAATACATCCTGCTAATAATCGATAAGAACCATTAACTGTTACCTTTATTTCTATATTAGCTGATTTGTAAAATTCTTGGCTGTTACCAACATGTTGACTGAAAAGAATAAAATTAATTCTGTCAGTTCCTTGATAAATAAAATGGGGGGAAACAAGAAACATGTACTGCTACTATAAATTAATTTACACTCCACCTCATCTGCTCCTTCCTCACTTCTGAGTGTCAGCTGAATTGGTGTTGGAACATTCAAACTGCTGCTTACAGGAGTCTATATCAGGTACCAAATAAGGTCAAACTGGTGATCTGTACCACGATTCCACAAATTCCCATTCCTAGTTGCCCCAGTGCCAGGCATTAAATGGAAGTGTGGTATTTTTCCACAAAGGGATAATTAGAGGACCAGTCATGGCTAATGCTGCTAAAAGCCAAAGACCCATTTTGATTGCACATGGAATGTGTGAGAAACATAGACTAAGAAGAAGCAATAATATGTAAACAGTTAATCTTACCTTATATTACAGCACAACAGATATTTTTGTACCAGAACTTGTTAATGATTGTATTATGCCAATAAAGTTATTAAAAAGTACTTGATCTTTGCTATCTTCAGTGAAATGACTTCAGGCAGTATCAATCAGATTCTTAAAACATTAAAGCAATTTATATTTGCTGTATGTGCTTTTAATGCTACTTATTGCTTGTTCATTGCCTTATTATTTAATATAGTGTGGTAAACTATGTAGACCTGTCTGGACACGCCCCTCTGCTGACTGCTCCTTTGGCTCCTCCCACAGACCCCTGTATAAAGGTAATTGGAGGCACTGCTTCCCCCCTCAGTCTCCGAGATGCTGTGCTCAGTTTTGCTGCTAATAAAAGCCTATCATTTGCCTCCCTCTCCAAGAGTTATTGATGGTGCATCATGTAGTTTCCCAATCTACTAGAGCAACCTGCCCCTTATACCTGGGCCTTAAAGCACACAAATTCAAGCACTCAGAAGTAATAGAGAAAAATAAATGCCTCTCCATTAAAAGATGCTCCAAAGAAATTGAGAAATTTTATTGTACCGACGTAAAGATATTACTTTGTTAAATTGACAAGTGCTCATATTATCATAGCAAAGTACAGCACAGAAAAAGGCCCTTTGGCACATCTAGTCCATGCTAAACTATTTAAGCTGCCTACTCCCATCAACCTGTACCAGTACCAGAGCCCTCCATACCCCATCATTTATGTACCTATCCAAACTTCTCTTGAACGTTCAAATCAAACTCATATGCACCACTTACACTGGAAGCTCGTTCCACACTCTCATGACTCTCTGAATGATGAAGTTTCCCCTCATGTTCCTCTTAAACTTTTTAACTTTTACCCTTAACCAATAACCTCTGGTTGTGGACCCACCCAAACTCAGTGGAAGAGCTTGCTTGCAATTACCCTATCTATATACCCATCATACAAATGTTTGTAGTTTTGTATACCTCTATCAAATGTCCTTTCCCTCTTCTATGTTGCAAGGAATAAAGCCCGGACCTATTCAATCTTTTCTGATAACTCAGGTCCTTCAGATGCAGCAACATCCTTGAAAATTTTCTCTGTTCTCTTTCAACCTTACTTACATCTTTCCTGTAGGTAGGTGAACAAAATTGCAAACAATGCTCAAAATTAGGCCTCACCAATGCCTTACACAACTTCAACATAATATCCCATTTCCTGGCAATTTCTGCACTTGTAATTCCTCCCACACACTTTGTCAGGCCCGGGGGATGTATCTACTGTAATTGGTTCAATACCTCCCATCTGTAAGCTGAATAGGATCCATGAAGTTGATGCCACTTTGCCTCACTTTTATAGACTCCCTGACCATCTCCTGAGTTAATACAAATGCAGAAAATTAATTTAAGATCTTCCCCCACCTCTTTTGGCTACACACATGATCTTCCAGAGATTCATTCTGATCTTCCAGAGGACCAATTTTGTCCTTACAATCCCTATCCCTACAAAACAATAGCATTCCAAAAGTATTGTCTGGAAATTTCTCCATGCTGCAAAAGACATACGAAACATGGAGGACAACATATTTTGTGAAAATGGCTACACCTGAGCACAAAATGTGTTGCCAATTTTAATGCATTCAGAATGAATTATGTACAGATAAGCAAATCAAGTTCCTTAACAATTACTGCTTAGTTCAAAGCAGAAGCTGAACGTTTCATGTAAAGGGGTGGAAGGAGGAATGGGAGATAAGGAAGATTTAGGGCATTATTTAGAATGGGTATTTGGGAAATATGAGACTGTAGCTGAGGCAGAGTGAGCAGCTGTTTAATAAGGCCCAGATTGCGGTTGTTGGAGTGGTATGGGTGCCACTGGGAGGAAGGAGAATGTTTTAATAAAAAGCACAGTTAACCATGACTACTTTCCAGCAGGCTAGAATCTGTTGGGGCAGGTTGTCATTTAAAAATATGTGTCACATGTGTATTGACAACATGCTTCGACATGAGTTTCCCTCACACTCTTCACAGACCCTTGGTGCATGAAGCGTGAGTGAATTTCACTGAAGTATCTTTCGGACAAGTTCCACACTGTGGTGAACTACATATACCTGTCTGGACATGCCCCCTGCTGACTGCTCCTGTGGCTCCTCCCACAGACCATGGCTCCTCCCACGGACCCCAGTACAAAGGCGATTGGAGACACAGCCCCGGCCTCAGTCTCCAGGATGTAGTGTGGTGGTCACTTGCTGCTTGTTCTTTCTTCCAGCCAATAAAAGCCTATATCTCGCCTCATGTCTCCGAGAGTTATTGATGGTGCATCACACACTATTGCCCTTATCCAGATGTCTCCATGCCCTAGTCTGTCATAAACAGGAAAAATGGAGGGCTACAATTGCAAACTTGTAAATAGACCTGATCATGTTCAGCAATGAAATCCCATCTCATAACTGACATAAATACTTGCAGTCTTGCTAGAATTTCCAAGCCATTCAATGTGGTAAATGATTTAACATGATCTCACAGAACATAGCAAGTAGTGTACAGGAAATGGCTGGTCAGCCACCATGTCTGCACTGACCATGATGCCAATTTAACTCATCCCATCTGCCTACACTTGTTTGGTATTCCACTGGTTGCTGCCTGTTCATGTGTCAATCTAAAAACCTCTTAAAATTACTATCATACTGCTTCTATCACCTCCTCCAGCAGCACATCTCAGGCACCTATCATACTCCGTGTAAAAAACAAAAACGTGCCTGGCATGTCTCCTTTAAACTTTTCCCCTTTCATCTTAAAACTCTGCCCTCCAGTATTCCACATTATCCCCCTGGGGAAAAGAATCTGACTGTCTATGTTCATCATAACTTTACGTATTTTTATCCTTAGCCTCCGTGCTCCAGAGAAAGCAACCTAAGTTTGTCCAGCTTCTCTGTATGGTTCATACACTCCAATCCAGACAGCATCCTAGTGAACCTCGTCTGCACCTTCTTCACACCTTCTCAGACTTCGTATAGTGTGGTTACAAGAACTAGACACAGTACTGCAAATATAGCCAAACTAATGCTGTATTTAGCTGCATCATGATTTGTCAGATTTTTATGCACAATACCAGTCAGATAAACACCGCTCTACACTACCCTGTCTTCTATAACTGAACCAATTTTTTATCCAACTCACCAATTCACTATGGGTCCCACACACCTTAATCTTAGAAGTTTGAGGAGATTTGGTATGTCACCAAAGAATAGCAAATTTCTACAGAGGCACCATGGAAAGCATTCTGACTGGTTGCATCACTGTCAGGTATGGAGGCATAGATGATCAGAAAAAGTTGAAGAGGGTTGTAGTCAGCTAGCTCCATTACAGGCACTAGCCTTCTCACCATCTTCAAAAGACAATGCATCAGGAAGGTAGCATCATCAGAATCAGATTTATTATCACCAGCATGTGACGTGAATCATCATGTTGTTGTTGGCTGAAGGACCCTCATCATCCAGGACATGTCCTTTTCTCACTGGTACCATCAGGGAGGAGATGCACACTCAACATTTTGTGAGCAGCTTCTTCACCTCTGCCAGCAGATTTCTGAACAGACTATAAACCCATGAACATTACTTCATTATTTTGCTCTCTTTTTGCACTATTTAAAAAAATATATTCTTATTGTAACATATAGTAATTTAAAAAATATCTATGGCACTGTACTGTTATCATGAAGCAACAAATTTCACAACATGTGTCAGTGACAATAAACCAGATTTTGATTCTTCTAGACCAACCGTTCAAGAGGGACCTTGTCAAATACTTCATGAAAGTCCATGTAGATGACATCCACTGCCCTCATCTATTATCTCTGTCATCTCCTCAAATAACTCAATCAATACAAAGCCCTGCTGTATTTCCCTAATAAGTCCATACTTTTTAAATGTGGGTAAATACTGCCCCTAAGGATCTTCTCTTAGCAGTAGCAGTAGGGACTTATCCACCACAATATTGTTCAAATGACTCATATCTACTTCATATAGAATAAGAACATACTCCATCCTGATCTCAACATCATGCAGGTCCATCTCGGTGAATACTGTGTGAAGTACTTATAAAGGACCTCAGTCACTTCCTCTGTCTACATGCATTCCTCCTTTGCTTGTGACTGGACCTATCCTTTCCCTAGCTACCATCTTGCTGTAATACATGTATAAAATGGCTGGGGATTCTCATTAATCCTACTTGCCAAAAACACTTAATGGCCTCTTTTAACATTACAAATTTCTTGCTTAAGTTCTTCCCTGCCTCCTTTATGTTCCTCAAGGGCTTTGTACAATTTCAGCTTCCCGAAGTTAAATGCTTCCTTTTTCTCTTTTACTAAATTAACAATTCCTCTTTTTTCAAATAATAAATTGATAAAGTTCAGTTCAATCTATTTGAAGCAAATAATTTATACATTGCTGTAAATTACGTTACAGGTTTATAAAACTCCGGTTAGGCTGCATCTGGTGTACTGCATTCAGCTGTTTGCCACAATACAGAAAGAATATGAAGGCTATGGAGAGAGTGCTGAAGAGGTTTACCAGGATGGTGCCTGGATTAGAGGACATGTGCTAAAAGGAAAAGTTGGATAAATTTGTGCTGTTTTTTTCTGGAGTGGCTGAGGCTGAGGGGAGATCGGAGAGGTTTATAATATTATGAGCGGTTTAGATACTTAGATGGCTGGTTTCTTTCCTCAGATCAAAATGCCTAATTCTAGAAGATACACACTTAAGGTGAGAAGGCAAAGTTCAAAGACAATGTGCAGGGCAAGATTATTTTACACTGAAAATGGTGGGTGTTTGGAATGCATTGCCAGGGCTGGTGGTGGAGGCATATATGATAGAGGCGTTAAGAAGCTATTAGATAGTCACATGAATACGCAGAAAATAGAGGGTTATGTACCACGTGCTGGCAGAAAGAATTAGGTGTCATTAGCTTAATCAGTTCAAGACAACACTGTGGGCTAAAAGGCCTATTTCTGGCTATAGTCTTCCATCTACAATGTGGTTATTCTACATTTAATTATAAATTCATAAAAATGACACAGACATCTGCTCATGACTTCCATGCCAACCTTTTTGCCCGTATACACTAATCCCTTTTGTTCTCACTAAGTCTGTATCCTTCTATGCCTTGCTATTTGAGTGCCTGCCTAAATGTCTCTTAAATGCATTGATAGTATCTAACCATACAATGTCCTTTGGTAGTGAGTTCTGGATATCAGCTGCTCTCTATGCAATAAACATTCTCCTCAAATCCCCTTTAGAACTGCTCCTGCTCATCTTAAACCTATTGAAGAACTTCTCTAATAGAAAACTGAAAGGATGAGCGTGACAACATCTTATGGACAATGACCTCCAGCTATTTCCCCTTTACATTTGTTGGGCTATAAATGCATGTACAAACCTTGTAGTCCTGATGCAAGTTCCTTGGGCACATAGGTCAAGGGTGACTAAACACTTACATTTTTTCCTTTGCAATTTAACTTTATCCATCTTTATTTTGACACTAATCCATCACAAATTCCAGATACATTTGAGGTCATTGTGTTTAAGGTTAATTTTGAAATCAAATGCAATGATCAAGTGGGCAAACAAAACATTTATGGATGTTGTTGATAGTTTTGAAGCCAGGCAATGGGTGGAAGAGTCAGTGTGAGCACAAGTAACTGTCATTTTGGCAAGCTTCATTAACTATAGAAAGAAGAACAAAAATCAAATAACTGCATGGCCAGATTCTTGTGTAATTCCATCTACACAATTGCTGATGACAGCACCACGTGGGCTGCATCTCAAATAATAATGAGTTGGAGTACAAGAAGGAGATAGACTGCTTAGTTAACATGATGCTATGACAACAAACTTTCCCTCAAAGTCAGCAAATGAGTTTGCCATTATCTTCCAAGAAGGGGGAGGTGCACATGTTCCTATCTACATCAATAGTACTGAAATTGACAGGTTTGAGAACTCCAAGTTCCTAGGAATGAACATCACTGAAACCTGTCCTGGTCCAGCCACATAGATGCCTTGGCCTAGAAAGCTCATCAATGTCTCTAATTCTCATAAATTTGGCATATCCCTATTGACTCTTAACAATTTTTACCTATGCACCATTGAAAGCATCCTATCTTGATGCATAATGGCTTATGATGGTAACAAAACTGTAGAGAGATGTATACACAGCTCAACACATCACAGAAAAATCACCCTCTCCACCATGGACTTTGTACATCCCCTGCTTTATTAAAAGAGCCAGCATAAACAAAGACCATGCCCACCCCAGGTCACCCTTTTTTCTCTCATTTTCCATGAAGAAGAGGACACAAAAGCCTGAAAGCACATAGCCAGCCTGAAGGACAGTTTCTACCCCCACTGTAGCAAGATAACTGAACAGTTCCCTAGTATAAGATACACGTTTTGCCTCACAGTCCACCTCATTATGACCTCGCACCTTTTTGTTTACCTGAACTGTTCTTTCTCTGTTGCTCTTACACTTCATTCTGTTACTCCTTTACCCTAATGCATTGTGTAATGATTTGATCTGTATGGACAGTATGCAAGACAAGCCTTTCTCTATATCTCAGAAGAAGTAATAAACTAGTCCCAATTCCAATTCCAAAATAACTTCATTTGAACTGAATGAGTTTGCTCTGAAACTACTCAAACATAATAATCAAACACAAAAAAGTAATATGTTGCTATTAAAATAGAGATAGGTAGTTCAGTTGAGGAGGAAATACCAGTATCTGGTAGCATCCAATAAACTGACATTAGGGATACAAGATAGGTACAAGCTTCACAATCTGATAAATTTGAAGGTGATTTTGCTGGAGATCATTGTCCACCAGATTTTGTCACACAAGTTTTTTCAGTGGTCCACCAGCATGAGACAGCGATACCAACACACACAGAAAAAGGGATCAAAAGAGCCTTCCAGGAATACATAGGGATGTAACATCTGTGGCCAGTAAATTTGTCCTTCTTTAACCAGGCTAATTTGAAGTGTTTTAAACCCTTTACTAGCTTAGTTTATAAATGGGTGACACATCAGTTACTTCGCAAAAGTTTGCAGCTATAAAGATGGTACCTGATAACATCATGTAGATGGTTTGACTCCATAGGTCAGCTACTATATACTACATCACAGTTATCAATCTTTATGATTATCAAGGAGTGATATTTCTGTCCTGATACCTTACTCTCCTGTAGAATACTATCTTGACTAATTTTTGTAATAATTGTGCTGTTGTCCTCCATTGATTAGAGCACAAAGCAATTTTTATATTTTCAACAGAATACAGCAAGCAGGGTTGTGATCGAGCACTCTCTCCCCATCCATACAAAGCAAACGAAACACATTGTGTGCACTTATATCAAAACCAGGACAATTCAACCAAAGTAGCTTTTTTTTCCCCTTCTCTTGTGCAGGAGTTGCGAAAAAAACAACACTGCTGCAGAAGGAAGGAACAGAAAGGAATGATGACAGAGAAGAAAGAAGGTTAAAGAGAAAACTGACCTCATAATTGGTCAACTTTTCCCAGAACAACATTCAACTCAAGTGCATTTTCAATGGTTTACCTGAGGAGTCGTAGCTCAGCAAGGAGGGTGGGATTCTGTTGTGCCTTCTCAGGTGTAGGCTGAGATGCCTGTTCATGCTCAAGTCTCAATCTCTGAATCTCTTGCAGGATTTCTCTGTCAAATGACAAAAGTCACTATGGATTTATAATTCCACAAAAAAAATACTGACACAGGATATAATCACAGACAGTAATTCTACTAGAATGCTTCAATGCAAATCTTCTAGCCAAAAGGTCTTTATTGTGAGGTATTAACTTGGTTCAGTCTGGACACACTCCTTTGAGTCAGAGGGTTTATAGATGGATACCACAAATTCAACAGTAAATTATTAACATCCGGCAGCCAATTGTTGGTGAAGAACAGGGGAAATATTTTGCGGCAACATTGATGCAGTAGACAGTGATGGATTTAGAGTGATGTTACAAAAAGTATTTGATAACTATAAAATTCTAACTTTAAAATTAAATCATATATAAATGCTTATAATTGAAGAAACATCTTAATCTAAACTGATAGCTTATTGGTGTGTTATGCCTGTGCCCCCCCCCCTTTTTGAGAATCGCAAGATCGCTATTAAGTCAGGTCAGGAGACCCAGGAAATGAGAGAGAGACGTTTGGAATGTCCTGGCCCCAGCGATACAAAGCCATGGAACAGGTCATTGTCTCTTGGAGACGGAATTGTGTATTGAATACTGTACTTCATGGAAGCCCTCAGGCAATGTGGGCTGGTTGGGGGATGGCATCATTCCACCCTGATTGACATCTGAGACCCTGTGAGTCAGGATAAATGAGGGTCTGGGGAACAGCCCTTAACACGCACCAGGAGAAATGCTAGAAGTTCTGTGACAGCGTTTAATAGCGATAGCCGGTGGAGGGCCCACGTGTGTCCTTTCCCGTTGCCCCCAGATTGAGGCCCTACCACGGAAGGCGGCTTAGCTAAAGGAGTTATCAGCCCCAACGACTCTCGAAGGATCGACATCATAAAAGGAATGGGCAAGTTTTAATCCGTCTCTCTCTCCAACCAAAAGCTGCAGCTTGAATGAACTAAAGTGACTTTTACATTTCCATTGGACAATACATTATCCCCTAGACAACGATAGAGCTATTTCTTATTGATAATTATTATACCTGCGCTTTTAGATCTAGTATTGACAATGTATATTATATGTACGTTTGCATTGATATTATTTTTGTGTATTTTTATCAATAAATACCATTAAAAATAGTACCATCAGACTTCAACGGACCTCTCTATCTTTGCTGGTAAGTGACCCAGTTACGGGGTACATAACAGGTGTCATAAGGTTTGATTTCACACACCTAACTTGAATATGCAATTATGGTCCTAATGTGGGAGTGACTTGTATTACATAAGACACAGGGGCTGAATTTGGCCAATTAGCCCATCGAGTCTGCTCTGCTATTCTATTATAGCTGATTTATTAACCCTCTCAACTCCATCCTCCTGCCTTCTCCTAATTTTGCAATGGACTACTGCATTCTTTGAGAACAAACGTTCAAGTGATAATAAACAGAAATCATGCTCTTCCATTTCCAATAATTTGATGACTAATGTCCTAAGCAAACTGAATGCAAATGCCCAGGGATATATTCTGTTTTATTTCAAAGATGTAAATCTGTTTATTGACATGAAATCCATACAATGGTAATATTGTGTTAGGTGACAAAAAAATAAATTCAAGTCTTCAAATAAACACTTCTGGATTGAACCAGAAGGCCATAGACCAAGACGTAATAAAGACCAGTGCCTTGATCAATAACTGCAGCCTTACCAGAGATTTCATAACCATTTCTGATGCTATTGTACACAGTTTTACAGCATGACGAATAAAGACCTTCACATGAAATGGTTTTTCCAGTAACTTAGTAACAGTCACAACACTAGAAAGCCTCTCTTGGCAATGGGCACTTAAGTTCCCCACCAGCGTACATTCTGTGCCTTTGCTATTTTCAGTGCTCCTTCCAAGTGTTGATCAACATGAGGGAGCAGTGATCTGTTATCTTAAGGAGTGGATGATACAAGTAATCAGGAGTCAGTTTCCTGTTCCACATTTCTCTTTCAATGTTGCTGTCAAGGTACAAATGAGAAATATTGTCAGGCCATTTTTGAGGACCTTTAAGAGTCACATATAAGGCAGATGAGCTCAGCCAGAGACTCGAGTTTAAATCAACAATGGTGCTAAAATTTACATTCAGTTAATAGCATGGATGTACATTTCTGAAAATATCCGATTGTTGATTTAAACTCAAGTCTCTGGCTGTTAGGTTAGCCAAATGGATGACCTGCCTTGTAAATTAACCACAGTAGCACTGTCTTACCATTTTTGTAGAAGATGCAAAAATATTAATGTATGAATGCAAGGAGCAGAAAAATAAAATAAAAGCTGCATCACCTACCTATTCTTGTTTTCAAGTTCAGCAATCAGCTGCCGTTGCTGCTTGTTGGCATCTATGGTAGAGGTAAGATCAGAGGGAACACGCTGCTGCTAGAAAGATTTATAAACATTTTGTTTTAGAATTTGTGTACTTCTTCCACAGAACATTAGAAAGCATTGGAGATTAGAGCTAAATATAGAAGAGGAATGGATTTGTATTTGCAGCAGGAAGGTAAAAAAAAGTGATTTAATATCCAAAGTGTCAATGATGCTGCAGTGTAAAAATTATGTATCACTGTATATTAAATTTAAATCTGCTGTGTCTTTGCAGCGCTATTTTGTAAGTTAGCCTCCTAAAGACAGTTTAGACTTATGAAACACTTAAAATTATGAGACAAAAACAGTAGCAATTAGCTACAAATGCATCTTTCACTTCGTAATAACTCCATGTTCCACTTTATTTTTATCTAAAGTATTCAATTCATAAAATGCATTGCAAACTAAACTGAGGAATGTAAAGCGGATTTCACAAATGTACTGTTTGCTGAGACGGAATGATCAAAGTGATGCAGCAGGTAATATTGAACTGTTCAGCTGTAACAAAATTTAATTATCACATTAAAACATTTAAAAATGGAAGAAACCAAACCTACTGAAGATGCTGCTTCAGCAGCTAGTCGTGCTGCATATCTTGCTATTAATCGATGTTCTTCATCCAATCGGTTTGGACTGACAAGGACACTACAGAGAAGAAAAAAGAAACCTCAACAAAATAGGGCTATTCATTTTCATTCTCCCTCATTTAATATTTTTCCATAGATATTGTTTTTATGGTAACATTTATTTCAAATTTACCACTGAGTATGTCTCCACACAGTAAGGAAGGTACTTGTGATTCTTTATATTCAGATAACTGTGCTGTATAAAATAGTTTGCCAGAGGCAAAAGACTTACAGCTTACTCCTGTTACATACTTAAAGGTAGTATATACTGTCAACTAAAGATCTGTCATTCACTGTTCACCATTTTAAAGCTCGAACACCCAATCTGACAATATGTTTCCTCAAATCTACTGTAGACAGTTTACAGTCAGTAATTCTTTTCCAATAATAATTGCAATGATCTCAAGAATTAAGAAAGAAAATCCAGTACTGGAAGTAGGGAAGGAAAGCAGGAAACATTAGGGTAGAGAAGTTATTTCCTTTTTTCACTTATAGACTCAAATTTAATATCAATGGTAAAAGAACCACAGGGGAGGAAATTTATTAAAAATCAGCAAATTATTGAAAGCTGGAGCACACTGTGAAAGAGTGGTGGAAGCAGATATAATGGCAAGATATGAAACAAATTGAACATGATTTAAGAAGCAGCAATCTGTGGGATTGTAGAAGAAAAAAAGAATGAGAATTAGATTAAGTTGATAGACTTTTCAACAGGGCCTACACAGGAACAGTATACAAATGAATCTCCTCTGCTGCAGTATCCTAATGAGTTACTGCATGATTTGTATGACATTGGAATACTATTGACACTCAAAACAAAACAATGCAAAGGTATTCCTTAGCTAATTTACAATGGTGGAAATTCAGCTGGGCTCACTTCTGAGCCTAGAATCACTGCTATGGAGCAAGACCTCAAGCCTCACCATGGTAAACATTAACACCAATTTCAAGAAGGGCTCACTTAGTTGTCAATTGCCTTCTGCAAATGAATGGTGCCTGCTTTCCATGTGCCGACTTCACCAATGAAATTCATACTCAGTGACTCATAAAAGCTGATAAACTGCTGAACCTTCATGACCCAATAGTCACACATAACTTTGAAGAGCTCTGTGCATTTTCAGGTTTGTTTGCAGACTCCTGCATATTGCAAAGGCCAAGGAAGCCTGACACAGTTATGGAGGGCCCATAAGGGTATCAGTGGAGTGGATAACAGGTGGACTGCAGGAGTACCAATCAAGGAACCAGTGCAGTTTTCTTCAGTATTCCAATAGCGCTGGGTGAGAACAAAGGGCAGGACTGATACCTCATCAATCTCCAGTATTAGAGATATAATGAAACTATGCGAACTGTCACTCAGAAATCTAACATTGGTCCACCCCTCTATCAAGTTCATGGATCAAACCGCTTGTTCCATGATTGAGGTAAAAGTCACCATGCTATGTGCAAATCACCTCAGTAATATGTAACTTGACTGCTCGATACTCTGTCTCACTCCACTCAGATTGGTTAAGCTCCTTATCACTGCCTTGAATAACCATCAGACTGGATTCTTGTTATTAACACATCCACTACAGCAGGTGATTACATTTCCCCATTGACAAGTTAGCTGCTCTGTTTCTACCCCACACCACAGTTCTGACAGTCTATCTGCTGATTCAGTGTTTGTAGTTATTAAAGTTTTTGTTTGCTACAGAGTCCTCAGTTATAACCTATACCCTCAACTCCGTTGATTCCTATCTTTGATATCAGACTTCTACCACACCCGTCTGCAATATTCAATCCACAGGAACAAATGAAAAACTTGAGGAGTGTAAGGACTGCAAGAGAACACTTAAGATAATCAAGGAGGCCTAAAAGAAGGCATGAGATTGCGCTAGAAAATAAGTTGAAGGGGAATCCCATGGACTCTGCTAATATGTTAAGAGCAAAAGCATAGCAAGGGACAAAATAGGTCCTCTGGGAGAATAGAGTGGTAAATCAATGCATGGAGGCAAAATAGATGGGGCACATCTTAAATAGATTTTTTGCAACTTTATTTAATTGGGAAATGGACATAGAGTTTATAGATGTGAGGCAAAGAAGCAGCGAGGCCATGGAACCAATACAGATTACAGAGGAGGAGGTGTTTGCTGTTTTGAGGAAAATTAAGGTGGATAAATCCCCAGAACTTGATAAGGTGTACCCTTAGATCCTACGGGAAGCTAGTGCAGAAATGGCAGGGGCCCAATCAGAAATTTACAACATCCTGAGCCAAGAATGAAGTGCCAGAGGATTGGAGGATAGCGAACATTGTTCCATTGTTTAAGAAAGGCTTTTAGAATAAGACAGGAAATTATAGGCCCGTGAACCTCTAATTTACTGGGAAGTTACTGTAAGATATTCTAAGGGACCAAATACAGAAATATTTGGATAGACAGGGAGGGATTAGAGATAGATAGTATGGCTTTGTGTGTGCTAAGTCGTGTCTAACAAATCTTATAGGGTTTTTAGAGGAAATTACTACGAAAGTTGATGAAGGCAAGGCAGTGGATGTTGTCTATATGGACTTTAGCAAGGCCTTTGACAAGGTCCCATTTGGGAGGAAGTCAAGTAGGTTCAGTCATTTGGCATTCAAGATGGGGTAGTGAATTGAATTAGACATTGGCTTTGCAGGAAAAAGCAGAGAGTGGGAGTAGATGGTTGTCTCTCTAACAGGAGGTGTATGACTAGTGGTGTGCCCCAGGGATCAGTGCTGGGTCTGTTGTCGTTTCTCATCTATATCAACGATCTGGATGATAATATGGTAAACTGGATCAACAAATTTAGCAGATGATACCAAGATTAGCGATGTAGTGGACAGCAAGAAAGACAATCAAAGCTTGCAGTGGTATCAGGACCAGCTGAAAAATGGCAGATGGAATTTAATGCAGACAAGTGTGAGGTGATGCACTTCGGGAGGACCAGCCAGGGTCTGTCTTCCACTGAAAAGTGTGATAGAACAGAGGGACCTGGAATAAAGATCCATTATTCCTTGAGCACAGCACCACAGGTAGATGGCATTGTAACAAAAGCTTTTGGCACGTTGGCCTTCATAAATCAAACTACTAAGTACAGGAGATGGGATGTTATGTTGAATTTGTATACAATGTTGGCTAAGTCCAATTTGAGTACTGTGTGCAGGTTGATCACCTGCCTACAGAAAATATGTAAATAAGATTGAAGGAATGCAGAGAAAATTTACATGGATGTTGTTGGGAGTTGGGGACCTGAGTTATAGGGAAAGGTTGAATAGGGTTGGATTCATGCCTTGATCATAGAAGACTGAGGGTAGATTTGATAGGGGTATAGACAGGGTAAACGGAAGCATGCTTTTTCCACTGAGTTTGGATGAGACTAGAACTAGAAGTCATGGGTTAATGGTGAAAGGTGAAATGTTTAAGGGGAAAATATGGGGAAACTTTTTCACTCAGAGGGTGATGAGAGTGTGGAACAAGGTGCCAGTGCAAGTGCTGGATCCAGGATCAATTTCAACATTGATAGATACATGGATGGGAGGGGTGTGGAAGACTATGGTCTGGGTGCAGATCGATGGGATTAGGCAGATTAATGGTTCGGCACAGACTAAATGGGCTGAAGGGCTTGTTTCTGTGCTGTACTGTTATATGACTCTATAACAAAACACAGGAGGCATTCTTATCTCAAGCAACATGAACAATGGAATTAATGACTAATTTTGTTGTAAAGATATTGAGAGACAACAAAATAACAAGTTGGATGCATTCTTTTTGTAAAAATGCACTTAACACTATTGTCACTCAAATAATTAATAAAGCACCCACATCAAACAACTGTCTTGTAAAATGTTTTGCAGTCATGAATAAGGGAAATAAAAACTGAACATAGCGATAAAAATAAAATATCAATAACATTAAGAGGAATTGTCTATTGACCTCAGTATAATGGAAGTGAGCAATATTAAACAGGAAATATTATTAATTATATTAATTAATAAGGAAGCTTGTAATATAGATGATAACCTTAAGGGAGGTTCAACTGTCTTAAAATTAGTTGTGAAAAGATAAAAAGGTATAAGGAAATGAAGCTCATACAATGCAAACAGGATTAGTTTTCCAACCCAAACAATCCCAACAATTCCAAATAGAGAATGGATCACAGCTAATTAGGGTAAGCAGTTAGGCAATATATCATGCTTTATCATGGCAATCATGACTGACAAAAAGACTAGTGTGCAAATACGTAGAAAAGCCAATTATGAAGAACTGACAACAGAACTTGTAAAAAAATGCAACACTATTCGCAGAACATGTATTCATCAAATGGATATCAGAAATAGAATCAGATTCAGGCTTATTATCACCGGTACGTGATGGGAAATTTGTTAACTTAGCAGCAGCAGTTCAATGCAATACATAATCTAGCAGAGAGAGGAAAAAATAATAAAACATAATAAATAAGCAAGTAAATCAATTATGTATATTAAATAGGTTTTTTAAAAATGTGCAAAAACAGAAACACTGTATATTAAAAAAAGTGAGATAGTGTCCAAAGCTTCAATGTCCATTTAGGAATCGGATGGTAGAGGGGAAGAATCTGTTCCTGAATCGCTGAATGTGTGCCTTCAGGCTTCTGTATCTCCTACCTGATGGTAACAGTGAGAAAAGGGCATTCCCTGGGTGCTGGAGGTCCTTACTAATGCATGCTGCCTTTCTGAGATTCAAACACCAGCATAAAGTTTTCAAGAAAAAAAATAAATTTGCCTTGAAAAATTAATACAATATAAATAGCAACAATAAATTATTGGAAACACATGAAGGACAGAAGGGAGCAACTCAATGTAGTTGTCAAAGTAGAAGTAGTTTTTTTAGTACAGCAGCCAAATGGAAATCAAAAGTATGAAAAGACGTAGCTCAGTCAGGTTCTCCGATTGACTACATCAGGAATCAACTTGGAGCAGTTGGGTGTTTTAAGCAATGGCCAATCGGAGATCAGGATTGATAGGCAAAAACAAATTAAAATAAGACAAGGGCAAGTGGAGTGACTATCATTGGGGTGAGCAGTGTTAGACTGGGAATGTTAAGGCTTTAGCTCTTCCATGCTTCAGCGAGAAGTGACTTGAGTGAGAGAAAGCAAAATTCTGTGGGTAGCTATTTTTCCCACAGTTTATTTATTGTTTTTTCTTCTTTATTTTTGCTCAGTTGGGTCAGTAGGGATGCCATACAGGACAACTGGATGCTCCTCTTGTAGGATGTGGACACCAGGGAGATGTCCAGTGAACCTGGCTACTATATCTTTAAGAAATGCATACAGTTACAACATCTAAAACCTCACATTAAGGATTTGGAGCTGGATCCGGATGAAATCCAGATAATTTATAAGGCTTAGGGGGTGATAGATAGGACATACAGAGAGGTAGTTACGCCCAAGATGCAGGGCGCAGGAAACTGAGTGACAGTCAGAAAGGATAAAAGGATTACACAGCCAGTACCCCTGTGGCCAATTTGTCAACAATAGGTATACCACTTTGGATATTGTTGGGGTGGGAATGACATAGCAGAGGAAAGACACAGCAGTCAGGTCTCTAATGCTGACTCAAAGGTGGGGGGGGGGGAGAGAAGAGGCAAGCTGTGGTGATAAGGGATTTGTTAGTTGGAGGAGGAGGCTCTGTGAATGAGACCACAACATTCCTTGGATGGTATGTTGCCTCCCAGGTGCCAGGGTTTGGGACATCTTGGACTGAGTCCTCAGCATTCTTAAGCAGGAGGGTGAACAGCCAGAAGTTGTGGTTGAGGTAGGTACCAACAACATAAGCAGGCAGACTGACGAGATTCTGCAATGAGTTCCGGGAGTCAGGTGCTAAGTTAAAGGCCAGAACCTCCAGGTTTGTGATGTCAGGACTGCGACCTAAGTCTTGTGTTAGAGAGGCCAGAAATGGGAAAGTTATAGTTTAACATGTGGTTAAGGTGCTATTTTAGGACAGAGGTCATCAGAATTTTGGTTCTTTGAGGGTCTCTTTCAGGGAAGGTAGGACCTGTACAGAAGAGACAGTTTATACCTGAATTGTCGAGGGTCTAATATTCTAGCAGGAAGGTTTACCAGTGCTGCAATTGAGGGGAGGGGGAGGGTTCAAACTAGAGTTGCACGGAGATGGGAACCAGAGTGGCAGAATAGATAGTGGAGAGGTTGTGGAGACAACTGTTGTTAAGACCTCAGACAAAGTCAAGAGTTTGTCAAGTGTATTCAGGAAAGTTTCCTTAACCAGTATATAGAAGTCCCAACGAGCTAAGTGTGAGATACTTGATCTGTTATTAGGGAATGAGACAGGACAGGTGACAGACCTTTGTATAGGGGAACAATTTGCATTGAGTGATCATAATGCCATTCAATTCAAAATAAATAGAGAAATAGGTCTGGCTCAGGGGTTGAGATTATAAATTGGAGAAAGGCCAATTTTGATGGTATCAAAAAGGATCTGGTGGGTGTGGACTGGGACAGGCTGTTTTCTGGCAAAGGTGAACTTGGTAAGAGGGAGGCCTTCAAAAGTGAAATTTTGAGAGTACAAAGCGGGCATGTGTCTGTCAAAATAAAAGGTAAAGATTACAGGTTTAGGGAACCTATGTTTTCAAGAAATATTGAGGCCCTGCTTAAGAAGAAAAAAGGAGATACAGAACAGGTAGGAGCAAATAAGTTGGTTATGGAGTACAAGAATACAAGAGAACAATTAAGAAGGAAATCAGGAGGGCTAAAAGAGGGCATGAGGTTGCCCCAGCAGACAAGGTGAAGGAGAATCCAATGAGATTCTATAGACATTGAGATCAAAAAGATTGCAAGGGACAAAACTGATCCTCTAGAAGATCAGAATGGTAATCCATACGTGGAGCCAAAAGAGATGGGGGAGATCTTAACCAAATTTTATGCCTCTGTGTTTATTCAGGAGACAGACACAGAGTCTAGAGATGCAAGGCAAAGCAGCATCCACCATGGATCCCATACAGATTATAATGGAGGAGGTGTTTACTGTCTTGATACAAATTAGGGTGGATAAATCCCCAGAGTTTGACAAGGTGTTCCCTCAGTGCAGAAATTTCAGGGACCCTAGCGGAGATATTTAAATCATCCTTAGCGACAGGTGTGCAGTTTTGGTCACTTACCTACAGGAAAGGTGTGAATAAGTTTGAAAGAGTTCAGAGAAAATTTACAAGAATATTGCTGGGAATGGAGGACCAGAATTACAAGGAAAGATTGAACAGGTTTGAATTGGATTTAATTGGAACATAACAGAATGAGGGGAGATTTCATTGAAGTATAAGGTACAAAATTATGACAGATATGCATAGGGTAAAAGCAAATAGGCTTTTTTCCACTGAAGTTGGGTGGGGCTACAACTAGAGGTCATGGGTTAAGGATGAAAGGTGAAATGTTTAAGGGGGGCACGAGGGGAAACTTCTTCACTCAGATGGCTGTAAGAGTGTAGAATGAGCTGCCAGTAGCAGTAAATGCGAGCTGGATTTCAATGTTTAAGAGAAGCTTGGATAGATACATAGATGGTAGGGGTATGGGGTCCATGGTCCTGGTGCAGGTCGATAAGAATAATCAGTATAAATGGTTCAACACAGACCAGAAGGGCTGAAGGGCTTGTTCCTGTGCAGTTTATCTGACTGTGTGTCTTGTTTCTCTGACTCTAAGGAAAGAGCATATTCTAATTATATAGCCTTTACAGGAAACCATGATAATCACATATGTAAAGACAATAAATTAGGTCAAATAATTGGAAAGGCAAAGAAATCTATGAAACAAATTATCAAGGAAACCAAATATGATTAAAACGATGAGTGGAGAGGTGAGATAAGTGTTACTTTTATTGCATACCAATTGTTTTGTCACATGTTTCATGAATGAGAGCCCCACTTCCTGTCTGACATCCTAATTCTATTTTTTTTCCTTTCTCACATTCCCCTGTCAGTATTTAAACTGACAAGAGGTGGAAACTGCTATTTCTTTAGTGGCCAGGTTTTGTGTGTTCTGTAAAATTACTTCTGGCAATATAGCCTGCCATGCATGCATGTGATTAACTGATGAATCATGAGACATTTCAGAAATACCTGAAATGTTGAAAACTCTCAGCTCCCAGACTCCAGCCTTTGAGCTGTCACAGAACCATAACTGAAAGAGGGAAGTGTGACTCCTTCCAGGATAATTGGCATTCCCTTATGTGACGTGGTGTCTCTGTTCACACCCCAATGATACACGTAGAAAGCCTCAGTTCACCTAAGACACTTGAAAGGCAATATGCCTGTGCTATGAGAAGCTTGTAGCAATGCACATTGTAACAGTAACACTTGCTTGTGTCCAGCAAGAGGGAATGAGATGAAGATTATCCCTTTTGCCAGAGACAAGATTATCCTTCTGGTTGAAGTGTATGGAAAAATCTCCAAGTCCAGTACCATCAAAGTCTTGAGACTGCCAGATTAATAGAGTTATAAGAACAGTGTCTGTTATAAATTCTAATGTTTGTACTTA